>NC_060117.1:13639367-14241656 GCF_021155765.1 Diprion similis
TCAAAACGAAGACGACCGTTTCCGGCGTAATTTGACGCGCTGAATGCGATAAAACAAGTTTTAGGTCGCTAGCATGTATAGAAAAAAAGTTACTCACCGATCTCCACGAAACAAACAAACAGAATTCGACTCCGTGTTTTGAGCAATATCAGAACAAAGACGACCGTTTCCGGCGTAATTTGACGCGCTGAATGCGATAAAACAAGTTTAAGGTCGCTAGCATGTATAAAAAAAAAGTTACTCACCGATATCCACGAAACAAACAAACGGAATTCGACTCCGTGTTTTGAGCAATATCAGAACAAAGACGACCGTTTCCGGCGTAATTTGACGCGCTGAATGCGATAAAACAAGTTTTAGGTCGCTAGCATGTATAGAAAAAAAGTTACTCACCGATATCCACGAAACAGACAAACGGAATTCGACTCCGTGTTTTGAGCAATATCAGAACAAAGACGACCGTTTCCGGCGTAATTTGACGCGCTAAATGCGATAAAACAAGTTTTAGGTCGCTAGCATGTATAGAAAAAAAGTTACTCACCGATATCCACGAAACAAACAAACGGAATTCGACTTCGTGTTTTAAGCAATATCAAAACAAAGACGACCGTTTCCGGCGTAATTTGACGCGCTGAATGCGATAAAACAAGTTTTAGGTCGCTAGCATGTATAGAAAAAAAGTTACCAACCGATATCTGAAAAACAAACAAACGGACTTCGACTTCGTGTTTTAAGCAATATCAAAACAAAGACGACCGTTTCCGGCGTAATTTGACGCGCTGAATGCGATAAAACAAGTTTCAGGTCGCTAGCATGTATAGAAAAAAAGTTACTCACCGATATCCACGAAACAAACGAACGGAATTCGACTCCGTGTTTTAAGCAATATCAAAACAAAGACGACCGTTTCCGGCGTAATTTGACGCGCTGAATGCGATAAAACAAGTTTTAGGTCGCTAGCATGTATAGAAAAAAAGTTACCAACCGATATCTGAAAAACAAACAAACGGACTTCGACTTCGTGTTTTAAGCAATATCAAAACAAAGACGACCGTTTCCGGCGTAATTTGACGCGCTGAATGCGATAAAACAAGTTTTAGGTCGCTAGCATGTATAGAAAAAAAGTTACCAACCGATATCTGAAAAACAAACAAACGGACTTCGACTTCGTGTTTTAAGCAATATCAAAACAAAGACGACCGTTTCCGGCGTAATTTGACGCGCTGAATGCGATAAAACAAGTTCCAGGTCGCTAGCATGTATAGAAAAAAAGTTACTCACCGATATCCACGAAACAAACGAACGGAATTCGACTCCGTGTTTTAAGCAATATCAAAACAAAGACGACCGTTTCCGGCGTAATTTGACGCGCTGAATGCGATAAAACAAGTTTTAGGTCGCTAGCATGGATAGAAAAAAAGTTACTCACCGATATCCACGAAACAAACAAACGGAATTCGACTCCGTGTTTTGAGCAATATCAGAACAAAGACGACCGTTTCCGGCGTAATTTGACGCGCTGAATGCGATAAAACAAGTTTTAGGTCGCTAGCATGTATAGAAAAAAAGTTACTCACCGATATCCACGAAACAAACGAACGGAATTCGACTCCGTGTTTTGAGCAATATCAGAACAAAGACGACCGTTTCCGGCGTAATTTGACGCGCTGAATGCGATAAAACAAGTTTTAGGTCGCTAGCATGTATAGAAAAAAAGTTACTCACCGATATCCACGAAACAAACAAACGGAATTCGACTTCGTGTTTTAAGCAATATCAAAACAAAGACGACCGTTTCCGGCGTAATTTGACGCGCTGAATGCGATAAAACAAGTTTTAGGTCGCTAGCATGTATAGAAAAAAAGTTACCAACCGATATCTGAAAAACAAACAAACGGACTTCGACTTCGTGTTTTAAGCAATATCAAAACAAAGACGACCGTTTCCGGCGTAATTTGACGCGCTGAATGCGATAAAACAAGTTTTAGGTCGCTAGCATGTATAGAAAAAAAGTTACCAACCGATATCTGAAAAACAAACAAACGGACTTCGACTTCGTGTTTTAAGCAATATCAAAACAAAGACGACCGTTTCCGGCGTAATTTGACGCGCTGAATGCGATAAAACAAGTTTCAGGTCGCTAGCATGTATAGAAAAAAAGTTACTCACCGATATCCACGAAACAAACAAACGGAATTCGACTTCGTGTTTTAAGCAATATCAAAACAAAGACGACCGTTTCCGGCGTAATTTGACGCGCTGAATGCGATAAAACAAGTTTTAGGTCGCTAGCATGTATAGAAAAAAAGTTACCAACCGATATCTGAAAAACAAACAAACGGACTTCGACTTCGTGTTTTAAGCAATATCAGAACAAAGACGACCGTCTCCGGCGTAATTTGACGCGCTGAATGCGATAAAACAAGTTTTAGGTCGCTAGCATGTATAGAAAAAAAGTTACTCACCGATATCCACGAAACAAACGAACGGAATTCGACTTCGTGTTTTAAGCAATATCAAAACGAAGACGACCGTTTCCGGCGTAATTTGACGCGCTGAATGCGATAAAACAAGTTTTAGGTCGCTAGCATGTATAGAAAAAAAGTTACTCACCGATCTCCACGAAACAAACAAACGGAATTCGACTCCGTGTTTTGAGCAATATCAGAACAAAGACGACCGTTTCCGGCGTAATTTGACGCGCTGAATGCGATAAAACAAGTTTAAGGTCGCTAGCATGTATAAAAAAAAAGTTACTCACCGATATCCACGAAACAAACAAACGGAATTCGACTCCGTGTTTTGAGCAATATCAGAACAAAGACGACCGTTTCCGGCGTAATTTGACGCGCTGAATGCGATAAAACAAGTTTTAGGTCGCTAGCATGTATAGAAAAAAAGTTACTCACCGATATCCACGAAACAGACAAACGGAATTCGACTCCGTGTTTTGAGCAATATCAGAACAAAGACGACCGTTTCCGGCGTAATTTGACGCGCTAAATGCGATAAAACAAGTTTTAGGTCGCTAGCATGTATAGAAAAAAAGTTACTCACCGATATCCACGAAACAAACAAACGGAATTCGACTTCGTGTTTTAAGCAATATCAAAACAAAGACGACCGTTTCCGGCGTAATTTGACGCGCTGAATGCGATAAAACAAGTTTTAGGTCGCTAGCATGTATAGAAAAAAAGTTACCAACCGATATCTGAAAAACAAACAAACGGACTTCGACTTCGTGTTTTAAGCAATATCAAAACAAAGACGACCGTTTCCGGCGTAATTTGACGCGCTGAATGCGATAAAACAAGTTTCAGGTCGCTAGCATGTATAGAAAAAAAGTTACTCACCGATATCCACGAAACAAACGAACGGAATTCGACTCCGTGTTTTAAGCAATATCAAAACAAAGACGACCGTTTCCGGCGTAATTTGACGCGCTGAATGCGATAAAACAAGTTTTAGGTCGCTAGCATGTATAGAAAAAAAGTTACCAACCGATATCTGAAAAACAAACAAACGGACTTCGACTTCGTGTTTTAAGCAATATCAAAACAAAGACGACCGTTTCCGGCGTAATTTGACGCGCTGAATGCGATAAAACAAGTTTTAGGTCGCTAGCATGTATAGAAAAAAAGTTACCAACCGATATCTGAAAAACAAACAAACGGACTTCGACTTCGTGTTTTAAGCAATATCAAAACAAAGACGACCGTTTCCGGCGTAATTTGACGCGCTGAATGCGATAAAACAAGTTCCAGGTCGCTAGCATGTATAGAAAAAAAGTTACTCACCGATATCCACGAAACAAACGAACGGAATTCGACTCCGTGTTTTAAGCAATATCAAAACAAAGACGACCGTTTCCGGCGTAATTTGACGCGCTGAATGCGATAAAACAAGTTTTAGGTCGCTAGCATGGATAGAAAAAAAGTTACTCACCGATATCCACGAAACAAACAAACGGAATTCGACTCCGTGTTTTGAGCAATATCAGAACAAAGACGACCGTTTCCGGCGTAATTTGACGCGCTGAATGCGATAAAACAAGTTTTAGGTCGCTAGCATGTAAAGAAAAAAAGTTACTCACCGATATCCACGAAACAAACAAACGGACTTCGACTTCGTGTTTTAAGCAATATCAAAACAAAGACGACCGTTTCCGGCGTAATTTGACGCGCTGAATGCGATAAAACAAGTTTTAGGTCGCTAGCATGTAAAGAAAAAAAGTTACCCACCGATATCAACGAAACAAACGAACGGAATTCGACTTCGTGTTTTAAGCAATATAAAAACGAAGACGACCGTTTCCGGCGTAATTTGACGCGCTGAATGCGATAAAACAAGTTTTAGGTCGCTAGCATGTATAGAAAAAAAGTTACTCACCGATCTCCACGAAACAAACAAACGGAATTCGACTCCGTGTTTTGAGCAATATCAGAACAAAGACGACCGTTTCCGGCGTAATTTGACGCGCTGAATGCGATAAAACAAGTTTTAGGTCGCTAGCATGTATAGAAAAAAAGTTACTCACCGATATCCACGAAACAAACAAACGGAATTCGACTCCGTGTTTTGAGCAATATCAGAACAAAGACGACCGTTTCCGGCGTAATTTGACGCGCTGAATGCGATAAAACAAGTTTTAGGTCGCTAGCATGTATAGAAAAAAAGTTACTCACCGATATCCACGAAACAAACAAACGGAATTCGACTTCGTGTTTTAAGCAATATCAAAACAAAGACGACCGTTTCCGGCGTAATTTGACGCGCTGAATGCGATAAAACAAGTTTTAGGTCGCTAGCATGTATAGAAAAAAAGTTACCAACCGATATCTGAAAAACAAACAAACGGACTTCGACTTCGTGTTTTAAGCAATATCAAAACAAAGACGACCGTTTCCGGCGTAATTTGACGCGCTGAATGCGATAAAACAAGTTTCAGGTCGCTAGGATGTATAGAAAAAAAGTTACTCACCGATATCCACGAAACAAACGAACGGAATTCGACTCCGTGTTTTAAGCAATATCAAAACAAAGACGACCGTTTCCGGCGTAATTTGACGCGCTGAATGCGATAAAACAAGTTTTAGGTCGCTAGCATGGATAGAAAAAAAGTTACTCACCGATATCCACGAAACAAACAAACAAAATTCGACTCCGTGTTTTGAGCAATATCAGAACAAAGACGACCGTTTCCGGCGTAATTTGACGCGCTGAATGCGATAAAACAAGTTTCAGGTCGCTAGCATGTAAAGAAAAAAAGTTACTCACCGATATCCACGAAACAAACAAACGGACTTCGACTTCGTGTTTTAAGCAATATCAAAACAAAGACGACCGTTTCCGGCGTAATTTGACGCGCTGAATGCGATAAAACAAGTTTTAGGTCGCTAGCATGGATAGAAAAAAAGTTACTCACCGATATCCACGAAACAAACAAACGGAATTCGACTCCGTGTTTTGAGCAATATCAGAACAAAGACGACCGTTTCCGGCGTAATTTGACGCGCTGAATGCGATAAAACAAGTTTTAGGTCGCTAGCATGTAAAGAAAAAAAGTTACTCACCGATATCCACGAAACAAACAAACGGACTTCGACTTCGTGTTTTAAGCAATATCAAAACAAAGACGACCGTTTCCGGCGTAATTTGACGCGCTGAATGCGATAAAACAAGTTTTAGGTCGCTAGCATGTAAAGAAAAAAAGTTACCCACCGATATCAACGAAACAAACGAACAGAATTCGACTTCGTATTTTAAGCAATATCAAAACAAAGACGACCGTTTCCGGCGTAATTTGACGCGCTGAATGCGATAAAACAAGTTTTAGGTCGCTAGCATGTATAGAAAAAAAGTTACCAATCGATATCCACGAAACAAACAAACGGAATTCGACTTCGTGTTTTGAGCAATATCAGAACAAAGACGACCGTTTACGGCGTAATTTGACGCGCTGAATGCGATAAAACAAGTGTTAGGTCGCTAGCATTTATAGAAAAAAAGTTACTCACCGATATCCACGAAACAAACAAACGGAATTCGACTCCGTGTTTTGAGCAATATCAGAACAAAGACGACCGTTTCCGGCGTAATTTGACGCGCTGAATGCGATAAAACAAGTTTAAGGTCGCTAGCATGTATAAAAAAAAAGTTACTCACCGATATCCACGAAACAAACAAACGGAATTCGACTCCGTGTTTTGAGCAATATCAGAACAAAGACGACCGTTTCCGGCGTAATTTGACGCGCTGAATGCGATAAAACAAGTTTTAGGTCGCTAGCATGTATAGAAAAAAAGTTACTCACTGATATCCACGAAACAAACAAACGGAATTCGACTCCGTGTTTTGAGCAATATCAGAACAAAGACGACCGTCTCCGGCGTAATTTGACGCGCTGAATGCGATAAAACAAGTTTTAGGTCGCTAGCATGTATAGAAAAAAAGTTACTCACCGATATCCACGAAACAAACGAACGGAATTCGACTTCGTGTTTTAAGCAATATCAAAACGAAGACGACCGTTTCCGGCGTAATTTGACGCGCTGAATGCGATAAAACAAGTTTTAGGTCGCTAGCATGTATAGAAAAAAAGTTACTCACCGATCTCCACGAAACAAACAAACGGAATTCGACTCCGTGTTTTGAGCAATATCAGAACAAAGACGACCGTTTCCGGCGTAATTTGACGCGCTGAATGCGATAAAACAAGTTTTAGGTCGCTAGCATGTATAGAAAAAAAGTTACTCACCGATATCCACGAAACAAACAAACGGAATTCGACTCCGTGTTTTGAGCAATATCAGAACAAAGACGACCGTTTCCGGCGTAATTTGACGCGCTGAATGCGATAAAACAAGTTTTAGGTCGCTAGCATGTATAGAAAAAAAGTTACTCACCGATATCCACGAAACAAACAAACGGAATTCGACTTCGTGTTTTAAGCAATATCAAAACAAAGACGACCGTTTCCGGCGTAATTTGACGCGCTGAATGCGATAAAACAAGTTTTAGGTCGCTAGCATGTATAGAAAAAAAGTTACCAACCGATATCTGAAAAACAAACAAACGGACTTCGACTTCGTGTTTTAAGCAATATCAAAACAAAGACGACCGTTTCCGGCGTAATTTGACGCGCTGAATGCGATAAAACAAGTTTCAGGTCGCTAGCATGTATAGAAAAAAAGTTACTCACCGATATCCACGAAACAAACGAACGGAATTCGACTCCGTGTTTTAAGCAATATCAAAACAAAGACGACCGTTTCCGGCGTAATTTGACGCGCTGAATGCGATAAAACAAGTTTTAGGTCGCTAGCATGTATAGAAAAAAAGTTACCAACCGATATCTGAAAAACAAACAAACGGACTTCGACTTCGTGTTTTAAGCAATATCAAAACAAAGACGACCGTTTCCGGCGTAATTTGACGCGCTGAATGCGATAAAACAAGTTTTAGGTCGCTAGCATGTATAGAAAAAAAGTTATCAACCGATATCTGAAAAACAAACAAACGGACTTCGACTTCGTGTTTTAAGCAATATCAAAACAAAGACGACCGTTTCCGGCGTAATTTGACGCGCTGAATGCGATAAAACAAGTTTCAGGTCGCTAGCATGTATAGAAAAAAAGTTACTCACCGATATCCACGAAACAAACGAACGGAATTCGACTCCGTGTTTTAAGCAATATCAAAACAAAGACGACCGTTTCCGGCGTAATTTGACGCGCTGAATGCGATAAAACAAGTTTTAGGTCGCTAGCATGGATAGAAAAAAAGTTACTCACCGATATCCACGAAACAAACAAACGGAATTCGACTCCGTGTTTTGAGCAATATCAGAACAAAGACGACCGTTTCCGGCGTAATTTGACGCGCTGAATGCGATAAAACAAGTTTTAGGTCGCTAGCATGTAAAGAAAAAAAGTTACTCACCGATATCCACGAAACAAACAAACGGACTTCGACTTCGTGTTTTAAGCAATATCAAAACAAAGACGACCGTTTCCGGCGTAATTTGACGCGCTGAATGCGATAAAACAAGTTTTAGGTCGCTAGCATGTAAAGAAAAAAAGTTACCCACCGATATCAACGAAACAAACGAACAGAATTCGACTTCGTGTTTTAAGCAATATCAAAACAAAGACGACCGTTTCCGGCGTAATTTGACGCGCTGAATGCGATAAAACAAGTTTTAGGTCGCTAGCATGGATAGAAAAAAAGTTACTCACCGATATCCACGAAACAAACAAACGGAATTCGACTCCGTGTTTTGAGCAATATCAGAACAAAGACGACCGTTTCCGGCGTAATTTGACGCGCTGAATGCGATAAAACAAGTTTTAGGTCGCTAGCATGTAAAGAAAAAAAGTTACTCACCGATATCCACGAAACAAACAAACGGACTTCGACTTCGTGTTTTAAGCAATATCAAAACAAAGACGACCGTTTCCGGCGTAATTTGACGCGCTGAATGCGATAAAACAAGTTTTAGGTCGCTAGCATGTAGAGAAAAAAAGTTACCCACCGATATCAACGAAACAAACGAACAGAATTCGACTTCGTATCTTAAGCAATATCAAAACAAAGACGACCGTTTCCGGCGTAATTTGACGCGCTGAATGCGATAAAACAAGTTTTAGGTCGCTAGCATGTATAGAAAAAAAGTTACCAATCGATATCCACGAAACAAACAAACGGAATTCGACTTCGTGTTTTGAGCAATATCAGAACAAAGACGACCGTTTACGGCGTAATTTGACGCGCTGAATGCGATAAAACAAGTGTTAGGTCGCTAGCATGTATAGAAAAAAAGTTACTCACCGATATCCACGAAACAAACAAACGGACTTCGACTTCGTGTTTTAAGCAATATCAAAACAAAGACGACCGTTTCCGGCGTAATTTGACGCGCTGAATGCGATAAAACAAGTTTTAGGTCGCTAGCATGTGAAGAAAAAAAGTTACCCACCGATATCAACGAAACAAACGAACAGAATTCGACTTCGTATCTTAAGCAATATCAAAACAAAGACGACCGTTTCCGGCGTAATTTGACGCGCTGAATGCGATAAAACAAGTTTTAGGTCGCTAGCATGTATAGAAAAAAAGTTACCAATCGATATCCACGAAACAAACAAACGGAATTCGACTTCGTGTTTTGAGCAATATCAGAACAAAGACGACCGTTTACGGCGTAATTTGACGCGCTGAATGCGATAAAACAAGTGTTAGGTCGCTAGCATGTATAGAAAAAAAGTTACTCACCGATATCCACGAAACAAACAAACGGACTTCGACTTCGTGTTTTAAGCAATATCAAAACAAAGACGACCGTTTCCGGCGTAATTTGACGCGCTGAATGCGATAAAACAAGTTTTAGGTCGCTAGCATGTAAAGAAAAAAAGTTACCCACCGATATCAACGAAACAAACGAACAGAATTCGACTTCGTATCTTAAGCAATATCAAAACAAAGACGACCGTTTCCGGCGTAATTTGACGCGCTGAATGCGATAAAACAAGTTTTAGGTCGCTAGCATGTATAGAAAAAAAGTTACCAATCGATATCCACGAAACAAACAAACGGAATTCGACTTCGTGTTTTGAGCAATATCAGAACAAAGACGACCGTTTACGGCGTAATTTGACGCGCTGAATGCGATAAAACAAGTGTTAGGTCGCTAGCATGTATAGAAAAAAAGTTACTCACCGATATCCACGAAACAAACAAACGGAATCCGACTCCGTGTTTTGAGCAATATCAGAACAAAGACGACCGTCTCCGGCGTAATTTGACGCGCTGAATGCGATAAAACAAGTTTTAGGTCGCTAGCATGTATAGAAAAAAAGTTACTCACCGATATCCACGAAACAAACGAACGGAATTCGACTCCGTGTTTTAAGCAATATCAAAACAAAGACGACCGTTTCCGGCGTAATTTGACGCGCTGAATGCGATCAAACGAGTTTTAGGTCGCTGGCATGTATAGAAAAAAAGTTACTCACCGATATCCACGAAACAAACAAACGGAATCCGACTCCGTGTTTTGAGCAATATCAGAACAAAGACGACCGTCTCCGGCGTAATTTGACGCGCTGAATGCGATAAAACAAGTTTTAGGTCGCTAGCATGTATAGAAAAAAAGTTACTCACCGATATCCACGAAACAAACGAACGGAATTCGACTTCGTGTTTTGAGCAATATCGAAACGAAGACGACCGTTTCCGGCGTAATTTGACGCGCTGAATGCGATAAAACAAGTTTTAGGTCGCTAGCATGTATAGAAAAAAAGTTACTCACCGATCTCCACGAAACAAACAAACGGAATTTGACTCCGTGTTTTGAGCAATATCAGAACAAAGACGACCGTTTCCGGCGTAATTTGACGCGCTGAATGCGATAAAACAAGTTTTAGGTCGCTAGCATGTATAGAAAAAAAGTTACTCACCGATATCCACGAAACAAACAAACGGAATTCGACTCCGTGTTTTAAGCAATATCAGAACGAAGACGACCGTTTCCGGCGTAATTTGACGCGCTGAATGCGATAAAACAAGTTTTAGGTCGCTAGCATGTATAGAAAAAAAGTTACTCACCGATATCCACGAAACAAACAAACGGAATTCGACTTCGTGTTTTAAGCAATATCAAAACAAAGACGACCGTTTCCGGCGTAATTTGACGCGCTGAATGCGATAAAACAAGTTTTAGGTCGCTAGCATGTATAGAAAAAAAGTTACCAACCGATATCTGAAAAACAAACAAACGGACTTCGACTTCGTGTTTTAAGCAATATCAAAACAAAGACGACCGTTTCCGGCGTAATTTGACGCGCTGAATGCGATAAAACAAGTTTTAGGTCGCTAGCATGTATAGAAAAAAAGTTACCAACCGATATCTGAAAAACAAACAAACGGACTTCGACTTCGTGTTTTAAGCAATATCAAAACAAAGACGACCGTTTCCGGCGTAATTTGACGCGCTGAATGCGATAAAACAAGTTTCAGGTCGCTAGCATGTATAGAAAAAAAGTTACTCACCGATATCCACGAAACAAACGAACGGAATTCGACTCCGTGTTTTAAGCAATATCAAAACAAAGACGACCGTTTCCGGCGTAATTTGACGCGCTGAATGCGATAAAACAAGTTTTAGGTCGCTAGCATGGATAGAAAAAAAGTTACTCACCGATATCCACGAAACAAACAAACGGAATTCGACTCCGTGTTTTGAGCAATATCAGAACAAAGACGACCGTTTCCGGCGCAATTTGACGCGCTGAATGCGATAGAACGAGTTTTAGGTCGCTAGCATGTATAGAAAAAAAGTTACCCACCGATATCCACGAAACAAACAAACGGAATCCGACTCCGTGTTTTGAGCAATATCAGAACAAAGACGACCGTCTCCGGCGTAATTTGACGCGCTGAATGCGATAAAACAAGTTTTAGGTCGCTAGCATGTATAGAAAAAAAGTTACTCACCGATATCCACGAAACAAACGAACGGAATTCGACTTCGTGTTTTAAGCAATATCAAAACGAAGACGACCGTTTCCGGCGTAATTTGACGCGCTGAATGCGATAAAACAAGTTTTAGGTCGCTAGCATGTATAGAAAAAAAGTTACTCACCGATCTCCACGAAACAAACAAACGGAATTCGACTCCGTGTTTTGAGCAATATCAGAACAAAGACGACCGTTTCCGGCGTAATTTGACGCGCTGAATGCGATAAAACAAGTTTAAGGTCACTAGCATGTATAGAAAAAAAGTTACTCACCGATATCCACGAAACAAACAAACGGAATTCGACTCCGTGTTTTGAGCAATATCAGAACAAAGACGACCGTTTCCGGCGTAATTTGACGCGCTGAATGCGATAAAACAAGTTTTAGGTCGCTAGCATGTATAGAAAAAAAGTTACTCACTGATATCCACGAAACAAACAAACGGAATCCGACTCCGTGTTTTGAGCAATATCAGAACAAAGACGACCGTCTCCGGCGTAATTTGACGCGCTGAATGCGATGAAACAAGTTTTAGGTCGCTAGCATGTATAGAAAAAAAGTTACTCACCGATATCCACGAAACAAACGAACGGAATTCGACTTCGTGTTTTAAGCAATATCAAAACAAAGACGACCGTTTCCGGCGTAATTTGACGCGCTGAATGCGATAACACAAGTTTTAGGTCGCTAGCATGTATAGAAAAAAAGTTACTCACCGATCTCCACGAAACAAACAAACGGAATTCGACTCCGTGTTTTGAGCAATATCAGAACAAAGACGACCGTTTCCGGCGTAATTTGACGCGCTGAATGCGATAAAACAAGTTTTAGGTCGCTAGCATGTATAGAAAAAAAGTTACTCACCGATATCCACGAAACAAACAAACGGAATTCGACTTCGTGTTTTGAGCAATATCAGAACAAAGACGACCGTTTCCGGCGTAATTTGACGCGCTGAATGCGATAAAACAAGTTTTAGGTCGCTAGCATGTATAGAAAAAAAGTTACTCACCGATATCCACGAAACAAACAAACGGAATTCGACTTCGTGTTCTAAGCAATATCAAAACAAAGACGACCGTTTCCGGCGTAATTTGACGCGCTGAATGCGATAAAACAAGTTTTAGGTCGCTAGCATGTATAGAAAAAAAGTTACCAACCGATATCTGAAAACCAAACAAACGGACTTCGACTTCGTGTTTTAAGCAATATCAGAACAAAGACGACCGTCTTCGGCGTAATTTGACGCGCTGAATGCGATAAAACAAGTTTTAGGTCGCTAGCATGTATAGAAAAAAAGTTACTCACCGATATCCACGAAACAAACGAACGGAATTCGACTTCGTGTTTTAAGCAATATCAAAACAAAGAACACCGTTTCCGGCGTAATTTGACGCGCTGAATGCGATAAAACAAGTTTTAGGTCGCTAGCATGTATAGAAAAAAAGTTACTCACCGATCTCCACGAAACAAACAAACGGAATTCGACTCCGTGTTTTGAGCAATATCAGAACAAAGACGACCGTTTCCGGCGTAATTTGACGCGCTGAATGCGATAAAACAAGTTTTAGGTCGCTAGCATGTATAGAAAAAAAGTTACTCACCGATATCCACGAAACAAACAAACGGAATTCGACTCCGTGTTTTGAGCAATATCAGAACAAAGACGACCGTTTCCGGCGTAATTTGACGCGCTGAATGCGATAAAACAAGTTTTAGGTCGCTAGCATGTAAAGAAAAAAAGTTACTCACCGATATCCACGAAACAAACAAACGGACTTCGACTTCGTGTTTTAAGCAATATCAAAACAAAGACGACCGTTTCCGGCGTAATTTGACGCGCTGAATGCGATAAAACAAGTTTTAGGTCGCTAGCATGTAAAGAAAAAAAGTTACCCACCGATATCAACGAAACAAACGAACAGAATTCGACTTCGTATCTTAAGCAATATCAAAACAAAGACGACCGTTTCCGGCGTAATTTGACGCGCTGAATGCGATAAAACAAGTTTTAGGTCGCTAGCATGTATAGAAAAAAAGTTACCAATCGATATCCACGAAACAAACAAACGGAATTCGACTTCGTGTTTTGAGCAATATCAGAACAAAGACGACCGTTTACGGCGTAATTTGACGCGCTGAATGCGATAAAACAAGTGTTAGGTCGCTAGCATGTATAGAAAAAAAGTTACTCACCGATATCCACGAAACAAACAAACGGACTTCGACTTCGTGTTTTAAGCAATATCAAAACAAAGACGACCGTTTCCGGCGTAATTTGACGCGCTGAATGCGATAAAACAAGTTTTAGGTCGCTAGCATGTAAAGAAAAAAAGTTACCCACCGATATCAACGAAACAAACGAACAGAATTCGACTTCGTATCTTAAGCAATATCAAAACAAAGACGACCGTTTCCGGCGTAATTTGACGCGCTGAATGCGATAAAACAAGTTTTAGGTCGCTAGCATGTATAGAAAAAAAGTTACCAATCGATATCCACGAAACAAACAAACGGAATTCGACTTCGTGTTTTGAGCAATATCAGAACAAAGACGACCGTTTACGGCGTAATTTGACGCGCTGAATGCGATAAAACAAGTGTTAGGTCGCTAGCATGTATAGAAAAAAAGTTACTCACCGATATCCACGAAACAAACGAACGGAATTCGACTCCGTGTTTTAAGCAATATCAAAACAAAGACGACCGTTTCCGGCGTAATTTGACGCGCTGAATGCGATCAAACGAGTTTTAGGTCGCTGGCATGTATAGAAAAAAAGTTACTCACCGATATCCACGAAACAAACAAACGGAATCCGACTCCGTGTTTTGAGCAATATCAGAACAAAGACGACCGTCTCCGGCGTAATTTGACGCGCTGAATGCGATAAAACAAGTTTTAGGTCGCTAGCATGTATAGAAAAAAAGTTACTCACCGATATCCACGAAACAAACGAACGGAATTCGACTTCGTGTTTTAAGCAATATCGAAACAAAGACGACCGTTTCCGGCGTAATTTGACGCGCTGAATGCGATAAAACAAGTTTTAGGTCGCTAGCATGTATAGAAAAAAAGTTACCAATCGATATCCACGAAACAAACAAACGGAATTCGACTTCGTGTTTTGAGCAATATCAGAACAAAGACGACCGTTTACGGCGTAATTTGACGCGCTGAATGCGATAAAACAAGTGTTAGGTCGCTAGCATGTATAGAAAAAAAGTTACTCACCGATATCCACGAAACAAACAAACGGACTTCGACTTCGTGTTTTAAGCAATATCAAAACAAAGACGACCGTTTCCGGCGTAATTTGACGCGCTGAATGCGATAAAACAAGTTTTAGGTCGCTAGCATGTAAAGAAAAAAAGTTACCCACCGATATCAACGAAACAAACGAACAGAATTCGACTTCGTATCTTAAGCAATATCAAAACAAAGCCGACCGTTTCCGGCGTAATTTGACGCGCTGAATGCGATAAAACAAGTTTTAGGTCGCTAGCATGTATAGAAAGAAAGTTACCAATCGATATCCACGAAACAAACAAACGGAATTCGACTTCGTGTTTTGAGCAATATCAGAACAAAGACGACCGTTTACGGCGTAATTTGACGCGCTGAATGCGATAAAACAAGTTTTAGGTCGCTAGCATGTATAGAAAAAAAGTTACTCACCGATATCCACGAAACAAACAAACGGAATTCGACTCCGTGTTTTGAGCAATATCAGAACAAAGACGACCGTTTCCGGCGTAATTTGACGCGCTGAATGCGATAAAACAAGTTTTAGGTCGCTAGCATGTATAGAAAAAAAGTTACTCACCGATATCCACGAAACAAACAAACGGAATTCGACTTCGTGTTTTAAGCAATATCAAAACAAAGACGACCGTTTCCGGCGTAATTTGACGCGCTGAATGCGATAAAACAAGTTTTAGGTCGCTAGCATGTATAGAAAAAAAGTTACCAACCGATATCTGAAAAACAAACAAACGGACTTCGACTTCGTGTTTCAAGCAATATCAGAACAAAGACGACCGTCTTCGGCGTAATTTGACGCGCTGAATGCGATAAAACAAGTTTTAGGTCGCTAGCATGTATAGAAAAAAAGTTACTCACCGATATCCACGAAACAAACGAACGGAATTCGACTTCGTGTTTTAAGCAATATCAAAACAAAGAACACCGTTTCCGGCGTAATTTGACGCGCTGAATGCGATAAAACAAGTTTTAGGTCGCTAGCATGTATAGAAAAAAAGTTACTCACCGATATCCACGAAACAAACAAACGGAATTCGACTCCGTGTTTTGAGCAATATCAGAACAAAGACGACCGTTTCCGGCGTAATTTGACGCGCTGAATGCGATAAAACAAGTTTTAGGTCGCTAGCATGTATAGAAAAAAAGTTACTCACCGATATCCACGAAACAAACAAACGGACTTCGACTTCGTGTTTTAAGCAATATCAAAACAAAGACGACCGTTTCCGGCGTAATTTGACGCGCTGAATGCGATAAAACAAGTTTTAGGTCGCTAGCATGTAAAGAAAAAAAGTTACCCACCGATATCAACGAAACAAACGAACAGAATTCGACTTCGTATCTTAAGCAATATCAAAACAAAGACGACCGTTTCCGGCGTAATTTGACGCGCTGAATGCGATAAAACAAGTTTTAGGTCGCTAGCATGTATAGAAAGAAAGTTACCAATCGATATCCACGAAACAAACAAACGGAATTCGACTTCGTGTTTTGAGCAATATCAGAACAAAGACGACCGTTTGCGGCGTAATTTGACGCGCTGAATGCGATAAAACAAGTTTTAGGTCGCTAGCATGTATAGAAAAAAAGTTACTCACCGATATCCACGAAACAAACAAACGGAATTCGACTCCGTGTTTTGAGCAATATCAGAACAAAGACGACCGTTTCCGGCGTAATTTGACGCGCTGAATGCGATAAAACAAGTTTTAGGTCGCTAGCATGTATAGAAAAAAAGTTACTCACCGATATCCACGAAACAAACAAACGGAATTCGACTTCGTGTTTTAAGCAATATCAAAACAAAGACGACCGTTTCCGGCGTAATTTGACGCGCTGAATGCGATAAAACAAGTTTTAGGTCGCTAGCATGTATAGAAAAAAAGTTACCAACCGATATCTGAAAAACAAACAAACGGACTTCGACTTCGTGTTTCAAGCAATATCAGAACAAAGACGACCGTCTTCGGCGTAATTTGACGCGCTGAATGCGATAAAACAAGTTTTAGGTCGCTAGCATGTATAGAAAAAAAGTTACTCACCGATATCCACGAAACAAACGAACGGAATTCGACTTCGTGTTTTAAGCAATATCAAAACAAAGAACACCGTTTCCGGCGTAATTTGACGCGCTGAATGCGATAAAACAAGTTTTAGGTCGCTAGCATGTATAGAAAAAAAGTTACTCACCGATATCCACGAAACAAACAAACGGAATTCGACTCCGTGTTTTGAGCAATATCAGAACAAAGACGACCGTTTCCGGCGTAATTTGACGCGCTGAATGCGATAAAACAAGTTTTAGGTCGCTAGCATGTATAGAAAAAAAGTTACTCACCGATATCCACGAAACAAACAAACGGAATTCGACTTCGTGTTTTAAGCAATATCAAAACAAAGACGACCGTTTCCGGCGTAATTTGACGCGCTGAATGCGATAAAACAAGTTTTAGGTCGCTAGCATGTATAGAAAAAAAGTTACCAACCGATATCTGAAAAACAAACAAACGGACTTCGACTTCGTGTTTTAAGCAATATCAAAACAAAGACGACCGTTTCCGGCGTAATTTGACGCGCTGAATGCGATAAAACAAGTTTTAGGTCGCTAGCATGTATAGAAAAAAAGTTACTCACCGATATCCACGAAACAAACAAACGGAATTCGACTCCGTGTTTTGAGCAATATCAGAACAAAGACGACCGTTTCCGGCGTAATTTGACGCGCTGAATGCGATAAAACAAGTTTTAGGTCGCTAGCATGTATAGAAAAAAAGTTACTCACCGATATCCACGAAACAAACAAACGGAATTCGACTTCGTGTTTTAAGCAATATCAAAACAAAGACGACCGTTTTCGGCGTAATTTGACGCGCTGAATGCGATAAAACAAGTTTTAGGTCGCTAGCATGTATAGAAAAAAAGTTACTCACCGATATCCACGAAACAAACAAACGGAATTCGACTCCGTGTTTTGAGCAATATCAGAACAAAGACGACCGTCTCCGGCGTAATTTGACGCGCTGAATGCGATAAAACAAGTTTTAGGTCGCTAGCATGTATAGAAAAAAAGTTACTCACCGATATCCACGAAACAAACAAACGGAATTCGACTTCGTGTTTTAAGCAATATCAAAACAAAGACGACCGTTTCCGGCGTAATTTGACGCGCTGAATGCGATAAAACAAGTTTTAGGTCGCTAGCATGTATAGAAAAAAAGTTACCAACCGATATCTGAAAAACAAACAAACGGACTTCGACTTCGTGTTTTAAGCAATATCAAAACAAAGACGACCGTTTCCGGCGTAATTTGACGCGCTGAATGCGATAAAACAAGTTTTAGGTCGCTAGCATGTATAGAAAAAAAGTTACCAACCGATATCTGAAAAACAAACAAACGGACTTCGACTTCGTGTTTTAAGCAATATCAAAACAAAGACGACCGTTTCCGGCGTAATTTGACGCGCTGAATGCGATAAAACAAGTTTCAGGTCGCTAGCATGTATAGAAAAAAAGTTACTCACCGATATTCACGAAACAAACGAACGGAATTCGACTCCGTGTTTTGAGCAATATCAAAACAAAGACGACCGTTTCCGGCGTAATTTGACGCGCTGAATGCGATAAAACAAGTTTTAGGTCGCTAGCATGGATAGAAAAAAAGTTACTCACCGATATCCACGAAACAAACAAACGGAATTCGACTCCGTGTTTTGAGCAATATCAGAACAAAGACGACCGTTTCCGGCGTAATTTGACGCGCTGAATGCGATAAAACAAGTTTTAGGTCGCTAGCATGTATAGAAAAAAAGTTACTCACTGATATCCACGAAACAAACAAACGGAATCCGACTCCGTGTTTTGAGCAATATCAGAACAAAGACGACCGTCTCCGGCGTAATTTGACGCGCTGAATGCGATGAAACAAGTTTTAGGTCGCTAGCATGTATAGAAAAAAAGTTACTCACCGATATCCACGAAACAAACGAACGGAATTCGACTTCGTGTTTTAAGCAATATCAAAACAAAGACGACCGTTTCCGGCGTAATTTGACGCGCTGAATGCGATAACACAAGTTTTAGGTCGCTAGCATGTATAGAAAAAAAGTTACTCACCGATCTCCACGAAACAAACAAACGGAATTCGACTCCGTGTTTTGAGCAATATCAGAACAAAGACGACCGTTTCCGGCGTAATTTGACGCGCTGAATGCGATAAAACAAGTTTTAGGTCGCTAGCATGTATAGAAAAAAAGTTACTCACCGATATCCACGAAACAAACAAACGGAATTCGACTCCGTGTTTTGAGCAATATCAGAACAAAGACGACCGTTTCCGGCGTAATTTGACGCGCTGAATGCGATAAAACAAGTTTTAGGTCGCTAGCATGTATAGAAAAAAAGTTACTCACCGATATCCACGAAACAAACAAACGGAATTCGACTTCGTGTTTTAAGCAATATCAAAACAAAGACGACCGTTTCCGGCGTAATTTGACGCGCTGAATGCGATAAAACAAGTTTTAGGTCGCTAGCATGTATAGAAAAAAAGTTACCAACCGATATCTGAAAAACAAACAAACGGACTTCGACTTCGTGTTTTAAGCAATATCAGAACAAAGACGACCGTCTTCGGCGTAATTTGACGCGCTGAATGCGATAAAACAAGTTTTAGGTCGCTAGCATGTATAGAAAAAAAGTTACTCACCGATATCCACGAAACAAACGAACGGAATTCGACTCCGTGTTTTGAGCAATATCAGAACAAAGACGACCGTTTCCGGCGTAATTTGACGCGCTGAATGCGATAAAACAAGTTTTAGGTCGCTAGCATGTATAGAAAAAAAGTTACTCACTGATATCCACGAAACAAACAAACGGAATCCGACTCCGTGTTTTGAGCAATATCAGAACAAAGACGACCGTCTCCGGCGTAATTTGACGCGCTGAATGCGATGAAACAAGTTTTAGGTCGCTAGCATGTATAGAAAAAAAGTTACTCACCGATATCCACGAAACAAACGAACGGAATTCGACTTCGTGTTTTAAGCAATATCAAAACAAAGACGACCGTTTCCGGCGTAATTTGACGCGCTGAATGCGATAACACAAGTTTTAGGTCGCTAGCATGTATAGAAAAAAAGTTACTCACCGATCTCCACGAAACAAACAAACGGAATTCGACTCCGTGTTTTGAGCAATATCAGAACAAAGACGACCGTTTCCGGCGTAATTTGACGCGCTGAATGCGATAAAACAAGTTTTAGGTCGCTAGCATGTATAGAAAAAAAGTTACTCACCGATATCCACGAAACAAACAAACGGAATTCGACTCCGTGTTTTGAGCAATATCAGAACAAAGACGACCGTTTCCGGCGTAATTTGACGCGCTGAATGCGATAAAACAAGTTTTAGGTCGCTAGCATGTATAGAAAAAAAGTTACTCACCGATATCCACGAAACAAACAAACGGAATTCGACTTCGTGTTTTAAGCAATATCAAAACAAAGACGACCGTTTCCGGCGTAATTTGACGCGCTGAATGCGATAAAACAAGTTTTAGGTCGCTAGCATGTATAGAAAAAAAGTTACCAACCGATATCTGAAAAACAAACAAACGGACTTCGACTTCGTGTTTTAAGCAATATCAAAACAAAGACGACCGTTTCCGGCGTAATTTGACGCGCTGAATGCGATAAAACAAGTTTTAGGTCGCTAGCATGTATAGAAAAAAAGTTACCAACCGATATCTGAAAAACAAACAAACGGACTTCGACTTCGTGTTTTAAGCAATATCAAAACAAAGACGACCGTTTCCGGCGTAATTTGACGCGCTGAATGCGATAAAACAAGTTTCAGGTCACTAGCATGTATAGAAAAAAAGTTACTCACCGATATTCACGAAACAAACGAACGGAATTCGACTCCGTGTTTTGAGCAATATCAAAACAAAGACGACCGTTTCCGGCGTAATTTGACGCGCTGAATGCGATAAAACAAGTTTTAGGTCGCTAGCATGGATAGAAAAAAAGTTACTCACCGATATCCACGAAACAAACAAACGGAATTCGACTCCGTGTTTTGAGCAATATCAGAACAAAGACGACCGTTTCCGGCGTAATTTGACGCGCTGAATGCGATAAAACAAGTTTTAGGTCGCTAGCATGTATAGAAAAAAAGTTACTCACCGATCTCCACGAAACAAACAAACGGAATTCGACTCCGTGTTTTGAGCAATATCAGAACAAAGACGACCGTTTCCGGCGTAATTTGACGCGCTGAATGCGATAAAACAAGTTTTAGGTCGCTAGCATGTATAGAAAAAAAGTTACTCACCGATATCCACGAAACAAACAAACGGAATTCGACTCCGTGTTTTGAGCAATATCAGAACAAAGACGACCGTTTCCGGCGTAATTTGACGCGCTGAATGCGATAAAACAAGTTTTAGGTCGCTAGCATGTATAGAAAAAAAAGTTACTCACCGATATCCACGAAACAAACAAACGGAATTCGACTCCGTGTTTTGAGCAATATCAGAACAAAGACGACCGTTTCCGGCGTAATTTGACGCGCTGAATGCGATAAAACAAGTTTTAGGTCGCTAGCATGTATAGAAAAAAAGTTACTCACCGATATCCACGAAACAAACAAACGAAATTCGACTTCGTGTTTCAAGCAATATCAAAACAAAGACGACCGTTTCCGGCGTAATTTGACGCGCTGAATGCGATGAAACAAGTTTGAGGTCGCTAGCATGTATAGAAAAAAAGTTACTCACCGATATCCACGAAACAAACAAACGGAATTCGACTCCGTGTTTTGAGCAATATCAGAACAAAGACGACCGTTTCCGGCGTAATTTGACGCGCTGAATGCGATAAAACAAGTTTTAGGTCGCTAGCATGTATAGAAAAAAAGTTACTCACCGATATCCACGAAACAAACAAACGGAATTCGACTTGGTGTTTTAAGCAATATCAAAACAAAGACGACCGTTTCCGGCGTAATTTGACGCGCTGAATGCGATAAAACAAGTTTTAGGTCGCTAGCATGTATAGAAAAAAAGTTACCAACCGATATCTGAAAAACAAACAAACGGACTTCGACTTCGTGTTTTAAGCAATATCAAAACAAAGACGACCGTTTCCGGCGTAATTTGACGCGCTGAATGCAATAAAACAAGTTTTAGGTCGCTAGCATGTATAGAAAAAAAGTTACTCACCGATATCCACGAAACAAACGAACGGAATTCGACTCCGTGTTTTAAGCAATATCAAAACAAAGACGACCGTTTCCGGCGTAATTTGACGCGCTGAATGCGATAAAACAAGTTTTAGGTCGCTAGCATGTATAGAAAAAAAATTACTCACCGATATCCACGAAACAAACAAACGGACTTCGACTTCGTGTTTTAAGCAATATCAAAACAAAGACGACCGTTTCCGGCGTAATTTGACGCGCTGAATGCGATAAAACAAGTTTCAGGTCGCTAGCATGTAAAGAAAAAAAGTTACTCACCGATATCCACGAAACAAACGAACAGAATTCGACTTCGTATTTTAAGCAATATCAAAACAAAGACGACCGTTTCCGGCGTAATTTGACGCGCTGAATGCGATAAAACAAGTTTTAGGTCGCTAGCATGTATAGAAAAAAAGTTACCAATCGATATCCACGAAACAAACAAACGGAATTCGACTCCGTGTTTTGAGCAAAATCAGAACAAAGACGACCGTTTACGGCGTAATTTGACGCGCTGAATGCGATAAAACAAGTTTTAGGTCGCTAGCATGTATAGAAAAAAAGTTACTCACCGATATCCACGAAACAAACGAACGGAATTCGACTCCGTGTTTTAAGCAATATCAAAACAAAGACGACCGTTTCCGGCGTAATTTGACGCGCTGAATGCGATAAAACAAGTTTTAGGTGGCTAGCATGTATAGAAAAAAAAGAACTTACCGATATCCACGAAACAAACGAACGGAATTCGACTTCGTGTTTTAAGCAATATCAAAACAAAGACGACCGTTTCCGGCGTAATTTGACGCGCTGAATGCGATGAAACAAGTTTCAGGTCGCTAGCATGTATAGAAAAAAAGTTACCTACCGATATCTGAAAAACAAACAAACGGACTTCGACTTCGTGTTTCGAGCAATATCAAAACAAAGAGGGCCGTTTTCGGCGTAATTTGACGCGCTGAATGCGATAAAACAAGTTTTAGGTCGCTAGCATGTATAGAAAAAAAGGTACTCACCGATATCCACGAAACAAACGAACGGAATTCGACTTCGTGTTTTAAGCAATATCAAAACAAAGACGACCGTTTCCGGCGTAATTTGACGCGCTGAATGCGATAAAACAAGTTTTAGGTCGCTAGCATGTATAGAAAAAAAGTTACTCACCAATATCCACGAAACAAACGAACGAAATTCGACTCCGTGTTTTAAGCAATATTAAAACAAAGACGACCGTTTCCGGCGTAATTTGACGCGCTGATTGCGATAAAACAAGTTTCAGGTCGCTAGCATGTATAGAAAAAAAGTTACTCACCGATATCCACGAAACAAACAAACGGAATTCGACTCCGTGTTTTGAGCAATATCAGAACAAAGACGACCGTTTCCGGCGTAATTTGACGCGCTGAATGCGATAAAACAAGTTTTAGGTCGCTAGCATGTATAGAAAAAAAGTTACTCACCGATATCCACGAAACAAACAAACGGAATTCGACTCCGTGTTTTGAGCAATATCAGAACAAAGACGACCGTTTCCGGCGTGATTTGACGCGCTGAATGCGATAAAACAAGTTTTAGGTCGCTAGCATGTATAGAAAAAAAGTTACCAACCGATATCTGAAAAACAAACAAACGGACTTCGACTTCGTGTTTTAAGCAATATCAAAACAAAGACGACCGTTTCCAGCGTAATTTGACGCGCTGAATGCGATAAAACAAGTTTTAGGTCGCTAGCATGTATAGAAAAAAAGTTACTCACCGATATCCACGAAACAAACAAACGGAATTCGACTCCGTGTTTTGAGCAATATCACAACAAAGACGACCGTTTCCGGCGTAATTTGACGCGCTGAATGCGATGAAACAAGTTTTAGGTCGCTAGCATGTATAGAAAAAAAGGAACTTACCGATATCCACGAAACAAACGAACGGAATTCGACTTCGTGTTTTAAGCAATATCAAAACAAAGACGACCGTTTCCGGCGTAATTTGACGCGCTGAATGCGATGAAACAAGTTTTAGGTCGCTAGCATGTATAGAAAAAAAGTTACCTACCGATATCTGAAAAACAAACAAAAGGACTTCGACTTCGTGTTTCGAGCAATATCAAAACAAAGACGGCCGTTTCCGGCGTAATTTGACGCGCTGAATGCGATAAAACAAGTTTTAGGTCGCTGGCATGTATAGAAAAAAAGTTACTCACCGATATCCACGAAACAAACGAACGGAATTCAACTTCGTGTTTTAAGCAATATCACAACAAAGACGACCGTTTCCGGCGTAATTTGACGCGCTGAATGCGATGAAACAAGTTTTAGGTCGCTAGCATGTATAGAAAAAAAGGAACTTACCGATATCCACGAAACAAACGAACGGAATTCGACTTCGTGTTTTAAGCAATATCAAAACAAAGACGACCGTTTCCGGCGTAATTTGACGCGCTGAATGCGATGAAACAAGTTTTAGGTCGCTAGCATGTATAGAAAAAAAGTTACTCACCGATATCCACGAAACAAACAAACGGAATTCGACTCCGTGTTTTGAGCAATATCACAACAAAGACGACCGTTTCCGGCGTAATTTGACGCGCTGAATGCGATGAAACAAGTTTTAGGTCGCTAGCATGTATAGAAAAAAAGGAACTTACCGATATCCACGAAACAAACGAACGGAATTCGACTTCGTGTTTTAAGCAATATCAAAACAAAGACGACCGTTTCCGGCGTAATTTGACGCGCTGAATGCGATGAAACAAGTTTTAGGTCGCTAGCATGTATAGAAAAAAAGTTACCTACCGATATCTGAAAAACAAACAAAAGGACTTCGACTTCGTGTTTCGAGCAATATCAAAACAAAGACGGCCGTTTCCGGCGTAATTTGACGCGCTGAATGCGATAAAACAAGTTTTAGGTCGCTAGCATGTATAGAAAAAAAGTTACTCACCGATATCCACGAAACAAACGAACGGAATTCAACTTCGTGTTTTAAGCAATATCATAACAAAGACGACCGTTTCCGGCGTAATTTGACGCGCTGAATGCGATGAAACAAGTTTTAGGTCGCTAGCATGTATAGAAAAAAAGGAACTTACCGATATCCACGAAACAAACGAACGGAATTCGACTTCGTGTTTTAAGCAATATCAAAACAAAGACGACCGTTTCCGGCGTAATTTGACGCGCTGAATGCGATAAAACAAGTTTTAGGTGGCTAGCATGTATAGAAAAAAAGTTACTCACCGATATCCACGAAACAAACAAACGGAATTCGACTCCGTGTTTTGAGCAATATCACAACAAAGACGACCGTTTCCGGCGTAATTTGACGCGCTGAATGCGATGAAACAAGTTTTAGGTCGCTAGCATGTATAGAAAAAAAGAAACTCACCGATATCCACGAAACAAACGAACGGAATTCGACTTCGTGTTTTAAGCAATATCAAAACAAAGACGACCGTTTCCGGCGTAATTTGACGCGCTGAATGCGATGAAACAAGTTTTAGGTCGCTAGCATGTATAGAAAAAAAGTTACCTACCGATATCTGAAAAACAAACAAAAGGACTTCGACTTCGTGTTTCGAGCAATATCAAAACAAAGACGGCCGTTTCCGGCGTAATTTGACGCGCTGAATGCGATAAAACAAGTTTTAGGTCGCTAGCATGTATAGAAAAAAAGGAACTTACCGATATCCACGAAACAAACGAACGGAATTCGACTTCGTGTTTTAAGCAATATCAAAACAAAGACGACCGTTTCCGGCGTAATTTGACGCGCTGAATGCGATAAAACAAGTTTTAGGTGGCTAGCATGTATAGAAAAAAAGTTACTCACCGATATCCACGAAACAAACAAACGGAATTCGACTCCGTGTTTTGAGCAATATCACAACAAAGACGACCGTTTCCGGCGTAATTTGACGCGCTGAATGCGATGAAACAAGTTTTAGGTCGCTAGCATGTATAGAAAAAAAGGAACTCACCGATATCCACGAAACAAACGAACGGAATTCGACTTCGTGTTTTAAGCAATATTAAAACAAAGACGACCGTTTCCGGCGTAATTTGACGCGCTGAATGCGATGAAACAAGTTTTAGGTCGCTAGCATGTATAGAAAAAAAGTTACCTACCGATATCTGAAAAACAAACAAAAGGACTTCGACTTCGTGTTTCGAGCAATATCAAAACAAAGACGGCCGTTTCCGGCGTAATTTGACGCGCTGAATGCGATAAAACAAGTTTTAGGTCGCTAGCATGTATAGAAAAAAAGTTACTCACCGATATCCACGAAACAAACGAACGGAATTCAACTTCGTGTTTTAAGCAATATCACAACAAAGACGACCGTTTCCGGCGTAATTTGACGCGCTGAATGCGATGAAACAAGTTTTAGGTCGCTAGCATGTATAGAAAAAAAGGAACTTACCGATATCCACGAAACAAACGAACGGAATTCGACTTCGTGTTTTAAGCAATATCAAAACAAAGACGACCGTTTCCGGCGTAATTTGACGCGCTGAATGCGATAAAACAAGTTTTAGGTGGCTAGCATGTATAGAAAAAAAAGAACTTACCGATATCCACGAAACAAACGAACGGAATTCGACTTCGTGTTTTAAGCAATATCAAAACAAAGACGACCGTTTCCGGCGTAATTTGACGCGCTGAATGCGATGAAACAAGTTTTAGGTCGCTAGCATGTATAGAAAAAAAGTTACCTACCGATATCTGAAAAACAAACAAACGGACTTCGACTTCGTGTTTCGAGCAATATCAAAACAAAGAGGGCCGTATCCGGCGTAATTTGACGCGCTGAATGCGATAAAACAAGTTTTAGGTCGCTAGCATGTATAGAAAAAAAGGTACTCACCGATATCCACGAAACAAACGAACGGAATTCGACTTCGTGTTTTAAGCAATATCAAAACAAAGACGACCGTTTCCGGCGTAATTTGACGCGCTGAATGCGATAAAACAAGTTTTAGGTCGCTAGCATGTATAGAAAAAAAGTTACTCACCAATATCCACGAAACAAACGAACGAAATTCGACTCCGTGTTTTAAGCAATATTAAAACAAAGACGACCGTTTCCGGCGTAATTTGACGCGCTGATTGCGATAAAACAAGTTTTAGGTCGCTAGCATGTATAGAAAAAAAGTTACTCACCGATATCCACGAAACAAACAAACGGAATTCGACTCCGTGTTTTGAGCAATATCAGAACAAAGACGACCGTTTCCGGCGTAATTTGACGCGCTGAATGCGATAAAACAAGTTTTAGGTCGCTAGCATGTATAGAAAAAAAGTTACTCACCGATATCCACGAAACAAACAAACGGAATTCGACTCCGTGTTTTGAGCAATATCAGAACAAAGACGACCGTTTCCGGCGTAATTTGACGCGCTGAATGCGATAAAACAAGTTTTAGGTCGCTAGCATGTATAGAAAAAAAGTTACCAACCGATATCTGAAAAACAAACAAACGGACTTCGACTTCGTGTTTTAAGCAATATCAAAACAAAGACGACCGTTTCCAGCGTAATTTGACGCGCTGAATGCGATAAAACAAGTTTTAGGTCGCTAGCATGTATAGAAAAAAAGTTACTCACCGATATCCACGAAACAAACAAACGGAATTCGACTCCGTGTTTTGAGCAATATCACAACAAAGACGACCGTTTCCGGCGTAATTTGACGCGCTGAATGCGATGAAACAAGTTTTAGGTCGCTAGCATGTATAGAAAAAAAGGAACTTACCGATATCCACGAAACAAACGAACGGAATTCGACTTCGTGTTTTGAGCAATATCAAAACAAAGACGACCGTTTCCAGCGTTATTTGACGCGCTGAATGCGATGAAACAAGTTTTAGGTCGCTAGCATGTATAGAAAAAAAGTTACTCACCGATATCCACGAAACAAACAAACGGAATTCGACTCCGTGTTTTGAGCAATATCACAACAAAGACGACCGTTTCCGGCGTAATTTGACGCGCTGAATGCGATGAAACAAGTTTTAGGTCGCTAGCATGCATAGAAAAAAAGGAACTTACCGATATCCACGAAACAAACGAACGGAATTCGACTTCGTGTTTTAAGCAATATCAAAACAAAGACGACCGTTTCCGGCGTAATTTGACGCGCTGAATGCGATGAAACAAGTTTTAGGTCGCTAGCATGTATAGAAAAAAAGTTACTCACCGATATCCACGAAACAAACGAACGGAATTCAACTTCGTGTTTTAAGCAATATCAAAACAAAGACGACCGTTTCCGGCGTAATTTGACGCGCTGAATGCGATAAAACAAGTTTTAGGTCGCTAGCATGTATAGAAAAAAAGTTACCAACCGATATCTGAAAAACAAACTAACGGACTTCGACTTCGTGTTTCGAGCAATATTAAAACAACGACGGCCGTTTCCGGCGTAATTTGACGCGCTGTATGCGATAAAACAAGTTTTAGGTCGCTAGCATGTATAGAAAAAAAGTAACTCACCGATATCCACGAAACAAACAAACGGAATTCGACTCCGTGTTTTGAGCAATATCAGAACAAAGACGACCGTTTCCGGCGTAATTTGACGCGCTGAATGCGATAAAACAAGTTTTAGGTCGCTAGCATGTATAGAAAAAAAGTTACTCACCGATATCCACGAAACAAACAAACGGAATTCGACTCCGTGTTTTGAGCAATATCAGAACAAAGACGACCGTTTCCGGCGTAATTTGACGCGCTGAATGCGATAAAACAAGTTTCAGGTCGCTAGCATGTATAGAAAAAAAGGTACTCACCGATATCCACGAAACAAACGAACGGAATTCGACTTCGTGTTTTAAGCAATATCAAAACAAAGACGACCGTTTCCGGCGTAATTTGACGCGCTGAATGCGATAAAACGAGTTTTAGGTCGCTAGCATGTATAGAAAAAAAGTTACCCACCGATATCCACGAAACAAACAAACGGAATCCGACTCCGTGTTTTGAGCAATATCAGAACAAAGACGACCGTCTCCGGCGTAATTTGACGCGCTGAATGCGATAAAACAAGTTTTAGGTCGCTAGCATGTATAGAAAAAAAGTTACTCACCGATATCCACGAAACAAACAAACGGAATTCGACTCCGTGTTTTGAGCAATATCAGAACAAAGACGACCGTTTCCGGCGTAATTTGACGCGCTGAATGCGATAAAACAAGTTTTAGGTCGCTAGCATGTATAGAAAAAAAGTTACTCACCGATATCCACGAAACAAACAAACGGAATTCGACTCCGTGTTTTGAGCAATATCAGAACAAAGACGACCGTTTCCGGCGTAATTTGACGCGCTGAATGCGATAAAACAAGTTTTAGGTCGCTAGCATGTATAGAAAAAAAGTTACTCACCGATATCCACGAAACAAACAAACGGAATTCGACTCCGTGTTTTGAGCAATATCAGAACAAAGACGAGCGTTTCCGGCGTAATTTGACGCGCTGAATGCGATAAAACAAGTTTTAGGTCGCTAGCATGTATAGAAAAAAAGTTACTCACCGATATCCACGAAACAAACAAACGGAATTCGACTTCGTGTTTTAAGCAATATCAAAACAAAGACGACCGTTTCCGGCGTAATTTGACGCGCTGAATGCGATAAAACAAGTTTTAGGTCGCTAGCATGTATAGAAAAAAAGTTACTCACCGATCTCCACGAAACAAACAAACGGAATTCGACTCCGTGTTTTGAGCAATATCAGAACAAAGACGACCGTTTCCGGCGTAATTTGACGCGCTGAATGCGATAAAACAAGTTTTAGGTCGCTAGCATGTATAGAAAAAAAGTTACTCACCGATATCCACGAAACAAACAAACGGAATTCGACTCCGTGTTTTGAGCAATATCAGAACAAAGACGACCGTTTCCGGCGTAATTTGACGCGCTGAATGCGATAAAACAAGTTTTAGGTCGCTAGCATGTATAGAAAAAAAGTTACTCACCGATATCCACGAAACAAACAAACGGAATTCGACTCCGTGTTTTGAGCAATATCAGAACAAAGACGACCGTTTCCGGCGTAATTTGACGCGCTGAATGCGATAAAACAAGTTTCAGGTCGCTAGCATGTATAGAAAAAAAGGTACTCACCGATATCCACGAAACAAACGAACGGAATTCGACTTCGTGTTTTAAGCAATATCAAAACAAAGACGACCGTTTCCGGCGTAATTTGACGCGCTGAATGCGATAAAACGAGTTTTAGGTCGCTAGCATGTATAGAAAAAAAGTTACCCACCGATATCCACGAAACAAACAAACGGAATCCGACTCCGTGTTTTGAGCAATATCAGAACAAAGACGACCGTCTCCGGCGTAATTTGACGCGCTGAATGCGATAAAACAAGTTTTAGGTCGCTAGCATGTATAGAAAAAAAGTTACTCACCGATATCCACGAAACAAACGAACGGAATTCGACTTCGTGTTTTAAGCAATATCAAAACGAAGACGACCGTTTCCGGCGTAATTTGACGCGCTGAATGCGATAAAACAAGTTTTAGGTCGCTAGCATGTATAGAAAAAAAGTTACTCACCGATCTCCACGAAACAAACAAACGGAATTCGACTCCGTGTTTTGAGCAATATCAGAACAAAGACGACCGTTTCCGGCGTAATTTGACGCGCTGAATGCGATAAAACAAGTTTTAGGTCGCTAGCATGTATAGAAAAAAAGTTACTCACCGATATCCACGAAACAAACAAACGGAATTCGACTCCGTGTTTTGAGCAATATCAGAACAAAGACGACCGTTTCCGGCGTAATTTGACGCGCTGAATGCGATAAAACAAGTTTTAGGTCGCTAGCATGTATAGAAAAAAAGTTACTCACCGATATCCACGAAACAAACAAACGGAATTCGACTCCGTGTTTTGAGCAATATCAGAACAAAGACGACCGTTTCCGGCGTAATTTGACGCGCTGAATGCGATAAAACAAGTTTTAGGTCGCTAGCATGTATAGAAAAAAAGTTACTCACCGATATCCACGAAACAAACAAACGGAATTCGACTTCGTGTTTTAAGCAATATCAAAACAAAGACGACCGTTTCCGGCGTAATTTGACGCGCTGAATGCGATAAAACAAGTTTTAGGTCGCTAGCATGTATAGAAAAAAAGTTACTCACCGATCTCCACGAAACAAACAAACGGAATTCGACTCCGTGTTTTGAGCAATATCAGAACAAAGACGACCGTTTCCGGCGTAATTTGACGCGCTGAATGCGATAAAACAAGTTTTAGGTCGCTAGCATGTATAGAAAAAAAGTTACTCACCGATATCCACGAAACAAACAAACGGAATTCGACTCCGTGTTTTGAGCAATATCAGAACAAAGACGACCGTTTCCGGCGTAATTTGACGCGCTGAATGCGATAAAACAAGTTTTAGGTCGCTAGCATGTATAGAAAAAAAGTTACTCACCGATCTCCACGAAACAAACAAACGGAATTCGACTCCGTGTTTTGAGCAATATCAGAACAAAGACGACCGTTTCCGGCGTAATTTGACGCGCTGAATGCGATAAAACAAGTTTCAGGTCGCTAGCATGTATAGAAAAAAAGTTACTCACCGATATCCACGAAACAAACGAACGGAATTCGACTCCGTGTTTTAAGCAATATCAAAACAAAGACGACCGTTTCCGGCGTAATTTGACGCGCTGAATGCGATAAAACAAGTTTTAGGTCGCTAGCATGGATAGAAAAAAAGTTACTCACCGATATCCACGAAACAAACAAACGGAATTCGACTCCGTGTTTTGAGCAATATCAGAACAAAGACGACCGTTTCCGGCGTAATTTGACGCGCTGAATGCGATAAAACGAGTTTTAGGTCGCTAGCATGTATAGAAAAAAAGTTACCCACCGATATCCACGAAACAAACAAACGGAATCCGACTCCGTGTTTTGAGCAATATCAGAACAAAGACGACCGTCTCCGGCGTAATTTGACGCGCTGAATGCGATAAAACAAGTTTTAGGTCGCTAGCATGTATAGAAAAAAAGTTACTCACCGATATCCACGAAACAAACGAACGGAATTCGACTTCGTGTTTTAAGCAATATCAAAACGAAGACGACCGTTTCCGGCGTAATTTGACGCGCTGAATGCGATAAAACAAGTTTTAGGTCGCTAGCATGTATAGAAAAAAAGTTACTCACCGATCTCCACGAAACAAACAAACGGAATTCGACTCCGTGTTTTGAGCAATATCAGAACAAAGACGACCGTTTCCGGCGTAATTTGACGCGCTGAATGCGATAAAACAAGTTTTAGGTCGCTAGCATGTATAGAAAAAAAGTTACTCACCGATATCCACGAAACAAACAAACGGAATTCGACTCCGTGTTTTGAGCAATATCAGAACAAAGACGACCGTTTACGGCGTAATTTGACGCGCTGAATGCGATAAAACAAGTTTTAGGTCGCTAGCATGTATAGAAAAAAAGTGACTCACCGATATCCACGAAACAAACAAACGGAATTCGACTCCGTGTTTTGAGCAATATCAGAACAAAGACGACCGTTTCCGGCGTAATTTGACGCGCTGAATGCGATAAAACAAGTTTTAGGTCGCTAGCATGTAAAGAAAAAAAGTTACTCACCGATATCCACGAAACAAACAAACGGAATTCGACTTCGTGTTTTAAGCAATATCAAAACAAAGACGACCCTTTCCGGCGTAATTTGACGCGCTGAATGCGATAAAACAAGTTTTAGGTCGCTAGCATGTATAGAAAAAAAGTTACTCACCGATATCCACGAAACAAACAAACGGAATTCGACTTCGTGTTTTGAGCAATATCAGAACAAAGACGACCGTTTCCGGCGTAATTTGACGCGCTGAATGCGATAAAACAAGTTTCAGGTCGCTAGCATGTATAGAAAAAAAGTTACTCACCGATATCCACGAAACAAACAAACGGAATTCGACTTCGTGTTTTAAGCAATATCAAAACAAAGACGACCGTTTCCGGCGTAATTTGACGCGCTGAATGCGATAAAACAAGTTTTAGGTCGCTAGCATGTATAGAAAAAAAGTTACCAACCGATATCTGAAAAACAAACAAACGGACTTCGACTTCGTGTTTTAAGCAATATCAAAACAAAGACGACCGTTTCCGGCGTAATTTGACGCGCTGAATGCGATAAAACAAGTTTTAGGTCGCTAGCATGTATAGAAAAAAAGTTACTCACCGATATCCACGAAACAAACGAACGGAATTCGACTTCGTGTTTTAAGCAATATCAAAACGAAGACGACCGTTTCCGGCGTAATTTGACGCGCTGAATGCGATAAAACAAGTTTTAGGTCGCTAGCATGTATAGAAAAAAAGTTACTCACCGATCTCCACGAAACAAACAAACGGAATTCGACTCCGTGTTTTGAGCAATATCAGAACAAAGACGACCGTTTCCGGCGTAATTTGACGCGCTGAATGCGATAAAACAAGTTTTAGGTCGCTAGCATGTATAGAAAAAAAGTTACTCACCGATATCCACGAAACAAACAAACGGAATTCGACTCCGTGTTTTGAGCAATATCAGAACAAAGACGACCGTTTACGGCGTAATTTGACGCGCTGAATGCGATAAAACAAGTTTTAGGTCGCTAGCATGTATAGAAAAAAAGTGACTCACCGATATCCACGAAACAAACAAACGGAATTCGACTCCGTGTTTTGAGCAATATCAGAACAAAGACGACCGTTTCCGGCGTAATTTGACGCGCTGAATGCGATAAAACAAGTTTTAGGTCGCTAGCATGTAAAGAAAAAAAGTTACTCACCGATATCCACGAAACAAACAAACGGAATTCGACTTCGTGTTTTAAGCAATATCAAAACAAAGACGACCGTTTCCGGCGTAATTTGACGCGCTGAATGCGATAAAACAAGTTTTAGGTCGCTAGCATGTATAGAAAAAAAGTTACTCACCGATATCCACGAAACAAACAAACGGAATTCGACTTCGTGTTTTGAGCAATATCAGAACAAAGACGACCGTTTCCGGCGTAATTTGACGCGCTGAATGCGATAAAACAAGTTTCAGGTCGCTAGCATGTATAGAAAAAAAGTTACTCACCGATATCCACGAAACAAACAAACGGAATTCGACTTCGTGTTTTAAGCAATATCAAAACAAAGACGACCGTTTCCGGCGTAATTTGACGCGCTGAATGCGATAAAACAAGTTTTACGTCGCTAGCATGTATAGAAAAAAAGTTACCAACCGATATCTGAAAAACAAACAAACGGACTTCGACTTCGTGTTTTAAGCAATATCAAAACAAAGACGACCGTTTCCGGCGTAATTTGACGCGCTGAATGCGATAAAACAAGTTTTAGGTCGCTAGCATGTATAGAAAAAAAGTTACTCACCGATATCCACGAAACAAACGAACGGAATTCGACTCCGTGTTTTAAGCAATATCAAAACAAAGACGACCGTTTCCGGCGTAATTTGACGCGCTGAATGCGATAAAACAAGTTTTAGGTCGCTAGCATGTATAGAAAAAAAGTTACTCACCGATATCCACGAAACAAACAAACGGACTTCGACTTCGTGTTTTAAGCAATATCAAAACAAAGACGACCGTTTCCGGCGTAATTTGACGCGCTGAATGCAATAAAACAAGTTTTAGGTCGCTAGCATGTATAGAAAAAAAGTTACCAACCGATATCTGAAAAACAAACAAACGGACTTCGACTTCGTGTTTTAAGCAATATCAAAACAAAGACGACCGTTTCCGGCGTAATTTGACGCGCTGAATGCGATAAAACAAGTTTTAGGTCGCTAGCATGTATAGAAAAAAAGTTACTCACCGATATCCACGAAACAAACAAACGGAATTCGACTTCGTGTTTTGAGCAATATCAGAACAAAGACGACCGTTTCCGGCGTAATTTGACGCGCTGAATGCGATAAAACAAGTTTCAGGTCGCTAGCATGTATAGAAAAAAAGTTACTCACCGATATCCACGAAACAAACAAACGGAATTCGACTTCGTGTTTTAAGCAATATCAAAACAAAGACGACCGTTTCCGGCGTAATTTGACGCGCTGAATGCGATAAAACAAGTTTTACGTCGCTAGCATGTATAGAAAAAAAGTTACCAACCGATATCTGAAAAACAAACAAACGGACTTCGACTTCGTGTTTTAAGCAATATCAAAACAAAGACGACCGTTTCCGGCGTAATTTGACGCGCTGAATGCGATAAAACAAGTTTTAGGTCGCTAGCATGTATAGAAAAAAAGTTACTCACCGATATCCACGAAACAAACGAACGGAATTCGACTCCGTGTTTTAAGCAATATCAAAACAAAGACGACCGTTTCCGGCGTAATTTGACGCGCTGAATGCGATAAAACAAGTTTTAGGTCGCTAGCATGTATAGAAAAAAAGTTACTCACCGATATCCACGAAACAAACAAACGGACTTCGACTTCGTGTTTTAAGCAATATCAAAACAAAGACGACCGTTTCCGGCGTAATTTGACGCGCTGAATGCAATAAAACAAGTTTTAGGTCGCTAGCATGTATAGAAAAAAAGTTACCAACCGATATCTGAAAAACAAACAAACGGACTTCGACTTCGTGTTTTAAGCAATATCAAAACAAAGACGACCGTTTCCGGCGTAATTTGACGCGCTGAATGCGATAAAACAAGTTTTAGGTCGCTAGCATGTATAGAAAAAAAGTTACTCACCGATATCCACGAAACAAACAAACGGAATTCGACTTCGTGTTTTGAGCAATATCAGAACAAAGACGACCGTTTCCGGCGTAATTTGACGCGCTGAATGCGATAAAACAAGTTTCAGGTCGCTAGCATGTATAGAAAAAAAGTTACTCACCGATATCCACGAAACAAACAAACGGAATTCGACTTCGTGTTTTAAGCAATATCAAAACAAAGACGACCGTTTCCGGCGTAATTTGACGCGCTGAATGCGATAAAACAAGTTTTACGTCGCTAGCATGTATAGAAAAAAAGTTACCAACCGATATCTGAAAAACAAACAAACGGACTTCGACTTCGTGTTTTAAGCAATATCAAAACAAAGACGACCGTTTCCGGCGTAATTTGACGCGCTGAATGCGATAAAACAAGTTTTAGGTCGCTAGCATGTATAGAAAAAAAGTTACTCACCGATATCCACGAAACAAACGAACGGAATTCGACTCCGTGTTTTAAGCAATATCAAAACAAAGACGACCGTTTCCGGCGTAATTTGACGCGCTGAATGCGATAAAACAAGTTTTAGGTCGCTAGCATGTATAGAAAAAAAGTTACTCACCGATATCCACGAAACAAACAAACGGACTTCGACTTCGTGTTTTAAGCAATATCAAAACAAAGACGACCGTTTCCGGCGTAATTTGACGCGCTGAATGCAATAAAACAAGTTTTAGGTCGCTAGCATGTATAGAAAAAAAGTTACCAACCGATATCTGAAAAACAAACAAACGGACTTCGACTTCGTGTTTTAAGCAATATCAAAACAAAGACGACCGTTTCCGGCGTAATTTGACGCGCTGAATGCGATAAAACAAGTTTTAGGTCGCTAGCATGTATAGAAAAAAAGTTACTCACCGATATCCACGAAACAAACGAACGGAATTCGACTCCGTGTTTTAAGCAATATCAAAACAAAGACGACCGTTTCCGGCGTAATTTGACGCGCTGAATGCGATAAAACAAGTTTTAGGTCGCTAGCATGAATAGAAAAAAAGTTACTCACCGATATCCACGAAACAAACAAACGGACTTCGACTTCGTGTTTTAAGCAATATCAAAACAAAGACGACCGTTTCCGGCGTAATTTGACGCGCTGAATGCGATAAAACAAGTTTTAGGTCGCTAGCATGTAAAGAAAAAAAGTTACTCACCGATATCCACGAAACAAACGAACAGAATTCGACTTCGTATTTTAAGCAATATCAAAACAAAGACGACCGTTTCCGGCGTAATTTGACGCGCTGAATGCGATAAAACAAGTTTTAGGTCGCTAGCATGTATAGAAAAAAAGTTACCAATCGATATCCACGAAACAAACAAACGGAATTCGACTCCGTGTTTTGAGCAATATCAGAACAAAGACGACCGTTTACGGCGTAATTTGACGCGCTGAATGCGATAAAACAAGTGTTAGGTCGCTAGCATGTATAGAAAAAAAGTTACTCACCGATATCCACGAAACAAACGAACGGAATTCGACTCCGTGTTTTAAGCAATATCAAAACAAAGACGACCGTTTCCGGCGTAATTTGACGCGCTGAATGCGATAAAACAAGTTTTAGGTCGCTAGCATGTATAGAAAAAAAGTTACTCACCGATATCCACGAAACAAACAAACGGACTTCGACTTCGTGTTTTAAGCAATATCAAAACAAAGACGACCGTTTCCGGCGTAATTTGACGCGCTGAATGCGATAAAACAAGTTTTAGGTCGCTAGCATGTAAAGAAAAAAAGTTACTCACCGATATCCACGAAACAAACGAACAGAATTCGACTTCGTATTTTAAGCAATATCAAAACAAAGACGACCGTTTCCGGCGTAATTTGACGCGCTGAATGCGATAAAACAAGTTTTAGGTCGCTAGCATGTATAGAAAAAAAGTTACCAATCGATATCCACGAAACAAACAAACGGAATTCGACTCCGTGTTTTGAGCAATATCAGAACAAAGACGACCGTTTACGGCGTGATTTGACGCGCTGAATGCGATAAAACAAGTGTTAGGTCGCTAGCATGTATAGAAAAAAAGTTACTCACCGATATCCACGAAACAAACGAACGGAATTCGACTCCGTGTTTTAAGCAATATCAAAACAAAGACGACCGTTTCCGGCGTAATTTGACGCGCTGAATGCGATAAAACGAGTTTTAGGTCGCTGGCATGTATAGAAAAAAAGTTACTCACCGATATCCACGAAACAAACAAACGGAATCCGACTCCGTGTTTTGAGCAATATCAGAACAAAGACGACCGTCTCCGGCGTAATTTGACGCGCTGAATGCGATAAAACAAGTTTTAGGTCGCTAGCATGTAAAGAAAAAAAGTTACTCACCGATATCCACGAAACAAACGAACAGAATTCGACTTCGTATTTTAAGCAATATCAAAACAAAGACGACCGTTTCCGGCGTAATTTGACGCGCTGAATGCGATAAAACAAGTTTTAGGTCGCTAGCATGTATAGAAAAAAAGTTACCAATCGATATCCACGAAACAAACAAACGGAATTCGACTCCGTGTTTTGAGCAATATCAGAACAAAGACGACCGTTTACGGCGTAATTTGACGCGCTGAATGCGATAAAACAAGTTTTAGGTCGCTAGCATGTATAGAAAAAAAGTTACTCACCGATATCCACGAAACAAACGAACGGAATTCGACTCCGTGTTTTAAGCAATATCAAAACAAAGACGACCGTTTCCGGCGTAATTTGACGCGCTGAATGCGATAAAACAAGTTTTAGGTGGCTAGCATGTATAGAAAAAAAAGAACTTACCGATATCCACGAAACAAACGAACGGAATTCGACTTCGTGTTTTAAGCAATATCAAAACAAAGACGACCGTTTCCGGCGTAATTTGACGCGCTGAATGCGATGAAACAAGTTTTAGGTCGCTAGCATGTATAGAAAAAAAGTTACCTACCGATATCTGAAAAACAAACAAACGGACTTCGACTTCGTGTTTCGAGCAATATCAAAACAAAGAGGGCCGTTTCCGGCGTAATTTGACGCGCTGAATGCGATAAAACAAGTTTTAGGTCGCTAGCATGTAAAGAAAAAAAGTTACTCACCGATATCCGCGAAACAAACGAACAGAATTCGACTTCGTATTTTAAGCAATATCAAAACAAAGACGACCGTTTCCGGCGTAATTTGACGCGCTGAATGCGATAAAACAAGTTTTAGGTCGCTAGCATGTATAGAAAAAAAGTTACCAATCGATATCCACGAAACAAACAAACGGAATTCGACTCCGTGTTTTGAGCAATATCAGAACAAAGACGACCGTTTACGGCGTGATTTGACGCGCTGAATGCGATAAAACAAGTGTTAGGTCGCTAGCATGTATAGAAAAAAAGTTACTCACCGATATCCACGAAACAAACGAACGGAATTCGACTCCGTGTTTTAAGCAATATCAAAACAAAGACGACCGTTTCCGGCGTAATTTGACGCGCTGAATGCGATAAAACGAGTTTTAGGTCGCTGGCATGTATAGAAAAAAAGTTACTCACCGATATCCACGAAACAAACAAACGGAATCCGACTCCGTGTTTTGAGCAATATCAGAACAAAGACGACCGTCTCCGGCGTAATTTGACGCGCTGAATGCGATAAAACAAGTTTTAGGTCGCTAGCATGTAAAGAAAAAAAGTTACTCACCGATATCCACGAAACAAACGAACAGAATTCGACTTCGTATTTTAAGCAATATCAAAACAAAGACGACCGTTTCCGGCGTAATTTGACGCGCTGAATGCGATAAAACAAGTTTTAGGTCGCTAGCATGTATAGAAAAAAAGTTACCAATCGATATCCACGAAACAAACAAACGGAATTCGACTCCGTGTTTTGAGCAATATCAGAACAAAGACGACCGTTTACGGCGTAATTTGACGCGCTGAATGCGATAAAACAAGTTTTAGGTCGCTAGCATGTATAGAAAAAAAGTTACTCACCGATATCCACGAAACAAACGAACGGAATTCGACTCCGTGTTTTAAGCAATATCAAAACAAAGACGACCGTTTCCGGCGTAATTTGACGCGCTGAATGCGATAAAACAAGTTTTAGGTGGCTAGCATGTATAGAAAAAAAAGAACTTACCGATATCCACGAAACAAACGAACGGAATTCGACTTCGTGTTTTAAGCAATATCAAAACAAAGACGACCGTTTCCGGCGTAATTTGACGCGCTGAATGCGATGAAACAAGTTTTAGGTCGCTAGCATGTATAGAAAAAAAGTTACCTACCGATATCTGAAAAACAAACAAACGGACTTCGACTTCGTGTTTCGAGCAATATCAAAACAAAGAGGGCCGTTTCTGGCGTAATTTGACGCGCTGAATGCGATAAAACAAGTTTTAGGTCGCTAGCATGTAAAGAAAAAAAGTTACTCACCGATATCCGCGAAACAAACGAACAGAATTCGACTTCGTATTTTAAGCAATATCAAAACAAAGACGACCGTTTCCGGCGTAATTTGACGCGCTGAATGCGATAAAACAAGTTTTAGGTCGCTAGCATGTATAGAAAAAAAGTTACCAATCGATATCCACGAAACAAACAAACGGAATTCGACTCCGTGTTTTGAGCAATATCAGAACAAAGACGACCGTTTACGGCGTGATTTGACGCGCTGAATGCGATAAAACAAGTGTTAGGTCGCTAGCATGTATAGAAAAAAAGTTACTCACCGATATCCACGAAACAAACGAACGGAATTCGACTCCGTGTTTTAAGCAATATCAAAACAAAGACGACCGTTTCCGGCGTAATTTGACGCGCTGAATGCGATAAAACGAGTTTTAGGTCGCTGGCATGTATAGAAAAAAAGTTACTCACCGATATCCACGAAACAAACAAACGGAATCCGACTCCGTGTTTTGAGCAATATCAGAACAAAGACGACCGTCTCCGGCGTAATTTGACGCGCTGAATGCGATAAAACAAGTTTTAGGTCGCTAGCATGTAAAGAAAAAAAGTTACTCACCGATATCCACGAAACAAACGAACAGAATTCGACTTCGTATTTTAAGCAATATCAAAACAAAGACGACCGTTTCCGGCGTAATTTGACGCGCTGAATGCGATAAAACAAGTTTTAGGTCGCTAGCATGTATAGAAAAAAAGTTACCAATCGATATCCACGAAACAAACAAACGGAATTCGACTCCGTGTTTTGAGCAATATCAGAACAAAGACGACCGTTTACGGCGTAATTTGACGCGCTGAATGCGATAAAACAAGTTTTAGGTCGCTAGCATGTATAGAAAAAAAGTTACTCACCGATATCCACGAAACAAACGAACGGAATTCGACTCCGTGTTTTAAGCAATATCAAAACAAAGACGACCGTTTCCGGCGTAATTTGACGCGCTGAATGCGATAAAACAAGTTTTAGGTGGCTAGCATGTATAGAAAAAAAAGAACTTACCGATATCCACGAAACAAACGAACGGAATTCGACTTCGTGTTTTAAGCAATATCAAAACAAAGACGACCGTTTCCGGCGTAATTTGACGCGCTGAATGCGATGAAACAAGTTTTAGGTCGCTAGCATGTATAGAAAAAAAGTTACCTACCGATATCTGAAAAACAAACAAACGGACTTCGACTTCGTGTTTCGAGCAATATCAAAACAAAGAGGGCCGTTTCCGGCGTAATTTGACGCGCTGAATGCGATAAAACAAGTTTTAGGTCGCTAGCATGTATAGAAAAAAAGGTACTCACCGATATCCACGAAACAAACGAACGGAATTCGACTTCGTGTTTTAAGCAATATCAAAACAAAGACGACCGTTTTCGGCGTAATTTGACGCGCTGAATGCGATAAAACAAGTTTTAGGTCGCTAGCATGTATAGAAAAAAAGTTACTCACCGATATCCACGAAACAAACGAACGGAATTCGACTCCGTGTTTTAAGCAATATCAAAACAAAGACGACCGTTTCCGGCGTTATTTGACGCGCTGAATGCGATAAAACAAGTTTTAGGTCGCTAGCATGTATAGAAAAAAAGTTACTCACCGATATCCACGAAACAAACAAACGGAATTCGACTCCGTGTTTTGAGCAATATCAGAACAAAGACGACCGTTTACGGCGTAATTTGACGCGCTGAATGCGATAAAACAAGTGTTAGGTCGCTAGCATGTATAGAAAAAAAGTTACTCACCGATATCCACGAAACAAACGAACGAAATTCGACTCCGTGTTTTAAGCAATATCAAAACAAAGACGACCGTTTCCGGCGTAATTTGACGCGCTGAATGCGATAAAACAAGTTTCAGGTCGCTAGCATGTATAGAAAAAAAGTTACTCACCGATATCCACGAAACAAACAAACGGAATTCGACTTCGTGTTTTAAGCAATATCAAAACAAAGACGACCGTTTTCGGCGTAATTTGACGCGCTGAATGCGATAAAACAAGTTTTAGGTCGCTAGCATGTATAGAAAAAAAGTTACTCACCGATATCCACGAAACAAACGAACGGAATTCGACTCCGTGTTTTAAGCAATATCAAAACAAAGACGACCGTTTCCGGCGTTATTTGACGCGCTGAATGCGATAAAACAAGTTTTAGGTCGCTAGCATGTATAGAAAAAAAGTTACTCACCGATATCCACGAAACAAACAAACGGAATTCGACTCCGTGTTTTGAGCAATATCAGAACAAAGACGACCGTTTACGGCGTAATTTGACGCGCTGAATGCGATAAAACAAGTGTTAGGTCGCTAGCATGTATAGAAAAAAAGTTACTCACCGATATCCACGAAACAAACGAACGGAATTCGACTCCGTGTTTTAAGCAATATCAAAACAAAGACGACCGTTTCCGGCGTAATTTGACGCGCTGAATGCGATAAAACAAGTTTCAGGTCGCTAGCATGTATAGAAAAAAAGTTACTCACCGATATCCACGAAACAAACAAACGGACTTCGACTTCGTGTTTTAAGCAATATCAAAACAAAGACGACCGTTTCCGGCGTAATTTGATGCGCTGAATGCGATAAAACAAGTTTTAGGTCGCTAGCATGTAAAGAAAAAAAGTTACTCACCGATATCCACGAAACAAACAAACGGACTTCGACTCCGTGTTTTAAGCAATATCAAAACAAAGACGACCGTTTCCGGCGTAATTTGACGCGCTGAATGCGATAAAACAAGTTTTAGGTGGCTAGCATGTATAGAAAAAAAAGAACTTACCGATATCCACGAAACAAACGAACGGAATTCGACTTCGTGTTTTAAGCAATATCAAAACAAAGACGACCGTTTCCGGCGTAATTTGACGCGCTGAATGCGATGAAACAAGTTTTAGGTCGCTAGCATGTATAGAAAAAAAGTTACCTACCGATATCTGAAAAACAAACAAACGGACTTCGACTTCGTGTTTCGAGCAATATCAAAACAAAGAGGGCCGTTTCCGGCGTAATTTGACGCGCTGAATGCGATAAAACAAGTTTTAGGTCGCTAGCATGTATAGAAAAAAAGTTACCAATCGATATCCACGAAACAAACAAACGGAATTCGACTTCGTGTTTTGAGCAATATCAGAACAAAGACGACCGTTTCCGGCGTAATTTGACGCGCTGAATGCGATAAAACAAGTTTTAGGTCGCTAGCATGTATAGAAAAAAAGTTACCAATCGATATCCACGAAACAAACAAACGGAATTCGACTTCGTGTTTTGAGCAATATCAGAACAAAGACGACCGTTTACGGCGTGATTTGACGCGCTGAATGCGATAAAACAAGTGTTAGGTCGCTAGCATGTATAGAAAAAAAGTTACTCACCGATATCCACGAAACAAACGAACGGAATTCGACTCCGTGTTTTAAGCAATATCAAAACAAAGACGACCGTTTCCGGCGTAATTTGACGCGCTGAATGCGATAAAACGAGTTTTAGGTCGCTGGCATGTATAGAAAAAAAGTTACTCACCGATATCCACGAAACAAACAAACGGAATCCGACTCCGTGTTTTGAGCAATATCAGAACAAAGACGACCGTCTCCGGCGTAATTTGACGCGCTGAATGCGATAAAACAAGTTTTAGGTCGCTAGCATGTAAAGAAAAAAAGTTACTCACCGATATCCACGAAACAAACGAACAGAATTCGACTTCGTATTTTAAGCAATATCAAAACAAAGACGACCGTTTCCGGCGTAATTTGACGCGCTGAATGCGATAAAACAAGTTTTAGGTCGCTAGCATGTATAGAAAAAAAGTTACCAATCGATATCCACGAAACAAACAAACGGAATTCGACTCCGTGTTTTGAGCAATATCAGAACAAAGACGACCGTTTACGGCGTAATTTGACGCGCTGAATGCGATAAAACAAGTTTTAGGTCGCTAGCATGTATAGAAAAAAAGTTACTCACCGATATCCACGAAACAAACGAACGGAATTCGACTCCGTGTTTTAAGCAATATCAAAACAAAGACGACCGTTTCCGGCGTAATTTGACGCGCTGAATGCGATAAAACAAGTTTTAGGTGGCTAGCATGTATAGAAAAAAAAGAACTTACCGATATCCACGAAACAAACGAACGGAATTCGACTTCGTGTTTTAAGCAATATCAAAACAAAGACGACCGTTTCCGGCGTAATTTGACGCGCTGAATGCGATGAAACAAGTTTTAGGTCGCTAGCATGTATAGAAAAAAAGTTACCTACCGATATCTGAAAAACAAACAAACGGACTTCGACTTCGTGTTTCGAGCAATATCAAAACAAAGAGGGCCGTTTCCGGCGTAATTTGACGCGCTGAATGCGATAAAACAAGTTTTAGGTCGCTAGCATGTATAGAAAAAAAGTTACTCACCGATATCCACGAAACAAACGAACGGAATTCGACTTCGTGTTTTAAGCAATATCAAAACAAAGACGACCGTTTCCGGCGTAATTTGACGCGCTGAATGCGAATAAACAAGTTTTAGGTCGCTAGCATGTATAGAAAAAAAGTTACCTACCGATATCTGAAAAACAAACAAACGGACTTCGACTTCGTGTTTCGAGCAATATCAAAACAAAGACGGCCGTTTCCGGCGTAATTTGACGCGCTGAATGCGATAAAACAAGTTTTAGGTCGCTAGCATGTATAAAAAAAAAGTTACTCACCGATATCCACGAAACAAACAAACGGAATTCGACTCCGTGTTTTGAGCAATATCAGAACAAAGACGACCGTTTCCGGCGTAATTTGACGCGCTGAATGCGATAAAACAAGTTTTAGGTCGCTAGCATGTATAAAAAAAAAGTTACTCACCGATATCCACGAAACAAACGAACGGAATTCGACTTCGTGTTTTAAGCAATATCAAAACAAAGACGACCGTTTCCGGCGTAATTTGACGCGCTGAATGCGATAAAACAAGTTTTAGGTCGCTAGCATGTATAGAAAAAAAGTTACCTACCGATATCTGAAAAACAAACAAACGGACTTCGACTTCGTGTTTCGAGCAATATCAAAACAAAGACGGCCGTTTCCGGCGTAATTTGACGCGCTGAATGCGATGAAACAAGTTTTAGGTCGCTAGCATGTATGGAAAAAAAGTTACTCACCGATATCCACGAAACAAACAAACGGAATTCGACTCCGTGTTTTGAGCAATATCAGAACAAAGACGACCGTTTCCGGCGTAATTTGACGCGCTGAATGCGATAAAACAAGTTTTAGGTCGCTAGCATGTATAGAAAAAAAGTTACCTACCGATATCTGAAAAACAAACAAACGGACTTCGACTTCGTGTTTCGAGCAATATTAAAACAAAGACGGCCGTTTCCGGCGTAATTTGACGCGCTGAATGCGATAAAACAAGTTTTAGGTCGCTAGCATGTATAGAAAAAAAGGTACTCACCGATATCCACGAAACAAACGAACGGAATTCGACTTCGTGTTTCAAGCAATATCAAAACAAAGACGACCGTTTCCGGGGTAATTTGACGCGCTGAATGCGATGAAACAAGTTTTAGGTCGCTAGCATGTATAGAAAAAAAGGTACTCACCGATATCCACGAAACAAACGAACGGAATTCGACTTCGTGTTTCAAGCAATATCAAAACAAAGACGACCGTTTCCGGCGTAATTTGACGCGCTGAATGCGATAAAACAAGTTTCAGGTCGCTAGCATGTATAGAAAAAAAGTTACCTACCGATATCTGAAAAACAAACAAACGGACTTCGACTTCGTGTTTCGAGCAATATTAAAACAAAGACGGCCGTTTCCGGCGTAATTTGACGCGCTGAATGCGATAAAACAAGTTTCAGGTCGCTAGCATGTATAGAAAAAAAGTTACCTACCGATATCTGAAAAACAAACAAACGGACTTCAACTTCGTGTTTCGAGCAATATTAAAACAAAGACGGCCGTTTCCGGCGTAATTTGACGCGCTGAATGCGATAAAACAAGTTTTAGGTCGCTAGCATGTATAGAAAAAAAGGTACTCACCGATATCCACGAAACAAACGAACGGAATTCGACTTCGTGTTTCAAGCAATATCAAAACAAAGACGACCGTTTCCGGGGTAATTTGACGCGCTGAATGCGATAAAACAAGTTTTAGGTCGCTAGGATGTATAGAAAAAAAGTTACTCACCGATATCCACGAAACAAACGAACGGAATTCGACTTCGTGTTTTAAGCAATATCAAAACGAAGACGACCGTTCCCGGCGTAATTTGACGCGCTGAATGCGATAAAACAAGTTTTAGGTCGCTAGCATGTATAGAAAAAAAGTTACCTACCGATATCTGAAAAACAAACAAACGGACTTCGACTTCGTGTTTCGAGCAATATCAAAACAAAGACGGCCGTTTCCGGCGTAATTTGACGCGCTGAATGCGATAAAACAAGTTTTAGGTCGCTAGCATGTATAGAAAAAAAGTTACTCACCGATATCCACGAAACAAACGAACGGAATTCGACTTCGTGTTTTAAGCAATATCAAAACAAAGACGACCGTTTCCGGCGTAATTTGATGCGCTGGATGCGATAAAACAAGTTTTAGGTCGCTAGCATGTATAGAAAAAAAGGTACTCACCGATATCCACGAAACAAACGAACGGAATTCGACTTCGTGTTTCAAGCAATATCAAAACAAAGACGACCGTTTCCGGGGTAATTTGACGCGCTGAATGCGATAAAACAAGTTTCAGGTCGCTAGGATGTATAGAAAAAAAGTTACTCACCGATATCCACGAAACAAACGAACGGAATTCGACTTCGTGTTTTAAGCAATATCAAAACAAAGACGACCGTTTCCGGCGTAATTTGACGCGCTGAATGCGATAAAACAAGTTTTAGGTCGCTAGCATGTATAGAAAAAAAGTTACCTACCGATATCTGAAAAACAAACAAACGGACTTCGACTTCGTGTTTCGAGCAATATCAAAACAAAGACGGCCGTTTCCGGCGTAATTTGACGCGCTGAATGCGATAAAACAAGTTTTAGGTCGCTAGCATGTATAGAAAGAAAGTTACTCATCGATATCCACGAAACAAACAAACGGAATTCGACTCCGTGTTTTGAGCAATATCAGAACGAAGACGACCGTTTCCGGCGTAATTTGACGCGCTGAATGCGATAAAACAAGTTTTAGGTCGCTAGCATGTATAGAAAGAAAGTTACCAACCGATATCTGAAAAACAAACAAACGGACTTCGACTTCGTGTTTCGAGCAATATCAAAACAAAAACGGCCGTTTCCGGCGTAATTTGACGCGCTGAATGCGATAAAACAAGTTTTAGGTCGCTAGCATGTATAGAAAAAAAGTTACCAACCGATATCTGAAAAACAAACAAACGGACTTCGACTTCGTGTTTCGAGCAATATCAAAACAAAGACGACCGTTTCCGGCGTAATTTGACGCGCTGAATGCGATAAAACAAGTTTCAGGTCGCTAGCATGTATAGAAAAAAAGTTACCAACCGAAATCTGAAAAACAAACAAACGGACTTCGACTTCGTGTTTCGAGCAATATCAAAACAAAGACGACCGTTTCCGGCGTAATTTGACGCGCTGAATGCGATCAAACAAGTTTTAGGCCGCTAGCATGTATAGAAAAAAAGTTACCAACCGATATCTGAAAAACAAACAAACGGACTTCGACTTCGTGTTTCGAGCAATATCAAAACAAAGACGACGGTTTCCGGCGTAATTTGACGCGCTGAATGCGATAAAACAAGTTTTAGGTCGCTAGCATGTATAGAAAAAAAGGTACTCACCGATATCCACGAAACAAACGAACGGAATTCGACTTCGTGTTTCAAGCAATATCAAAACAAAGACGACCGTTTCCGGGGTAATTTGACGCGCTGAATGCGATAAAACAAGTTTTAGGTCGCTAGGATGTATAGAAAAAAAGTTACTCACCGATATCCACGAAACAAACGAACGGAATTCGACTTCGTGTTTTAAGCAATATCAAAACAAAGACGACCGTTTCCGGCGTAATTTGATGCGCTGGATGCGATAAAACAAGTTTTAGGTCGCTAGCATGTATAGAAAAAAAGGTACTCACCGATATCCACGAAACAAACGAACGGAATTCGACTTCGTGTTTCAAGCAATATCAAAACAAAGACGACCGTTTCCGGGGTAATTTGACGCGCTGAATGCGATAAAACAAGTTTCAGGTCGCTAGGATGTATAGAAAAAAAGTTACTCACCGATATCCACGAAACAAACGAACGGAATTCGACTTCGTGTTTTAAGCAATATCAAAACAAAGACGACCGTTTCCGGCGTAATTTGACGCGCTGAATGCGATAAAACAAGTTTTAGGTCGCTAGCATGTATAGAAAAAAAGTTACCTACCGATATCTGAAAAACAAACAAACGGACTTCGACTTCGTGTTTTGAGCAATATCAAAACAAAGACGACGGTTTCCGGCGTAATTTGATGCGCTGGATGCGATAAAACAAGTTTTAGGTCGCTAGCATGTATAGAAAAAAAGGTACTCACCGATATCCACGAAACAAACGAACGGAATTCGACTTCGTGTTTCAAGCAATATCAAAACAAAGACGACCGTTTCCGGGGTAATTTGACGCGCTGAATGCGATAAAACAAGTTTCAGGTCGCTAGGATGTATAGAAAAAAAGTTACTCACCGATATCCACGAAACAAACGAACGGAATTCGACTTCGTGTTTTAAGCAATATCAAAACAAAGACGACCGTTTCCGGCGTAATTTGATGCGCTGGATGCGATAAAACAAGTTTTAGGTCGCTAGCATGTATAGAAAAAAAGGTACTCACCGATATCCACGAAACAAACGAACGGAATTCGACTTCGTGTTTCAAGCAATATCAAAACAAAGACGACCGTTTCCGGGGTAATTTGACGCGCTGAATGCGATAAAACAAGTTTCAGGTCGCTAGGATGTATAGAAAAAAAGTTACTCACCGATATCCACGAAACAAACGAACGGAATTCGACTTCGTGTTTTAAGCAATATCAAAACAAAGACGACCGTTTCCGGCGTAATTTGACGCGCTGAATGCGATAAAACAAGTTTTAGGTCGCTAGCATGTATAGAAAAAAAGTTACCTACCGATATCTGAAAAACAAACAAACGGACTTCGACTTCGTGTTTCGAGCAATATCAAAACAAAGACGGCCGTTTCCGGCGTAATTTGACGCGCTGAATGCGATAAAACAAGTTTTAGGTCGCTAGCATGTATAGAAAAAAAGTTACTCATCGATATCCACGAAACAAACAAACGGAATTCGACTCCGTGTTTTGAGCAATATCAGAACAAAGACGACCGTTTCCGGCGTAATTTGACGCGCTGAATGCGATAAAACAAGTTTTAGGTCGCTAGCATGTATAGAAAGAAAGTTACCAACCGATATCTGAAAAACAAACAAACGGACTTCGACTTCGTGTTTCGAGCAATATCAGAACAAAAACGGCCGCTTCCGGCGTAATTTGACGCGCTGAATGCGATAAAACAAGTTTTAGGTCGCTAGCATGTATAGAAAAAAAGTTACCAACCGATATCTGAAAAACAAACAAACGGACTTCGACTTCGTGTTTCGAGCAATATCAAAACAAAGACGACCGTTTCCGGCGTAATTTGACGCGCTGAATGCGATAAAACAAGTTTCAGGTCGCTAGCATGTATAGAAAAAAAGTTACCAACCGAAATCTGAAAAACAAACAAACGGACTTCGACTTCGTGTTTCGAGCAATATCAAAACAAAGACGACCGTTTCCGGCGTAATTTGACGCGCTGAATGCGATCAAACAAGTTTTAGGCCGCTAGCATGTATAGAAAAAAAGTTACCAACCGATATCTGAAAAACAAACAAACGGACTTCGACTTCGTGTTTCGAGCAATATCAAAACAAAGACGACCGTTTCCGGCGTAATTTGACGCGCTGAATGCGATAAAACAAGTTTTAGGTCGCTAGCATGTATAGAAAGAAAGTTACCAACCGATATCTGAAAAACAAACAAACGGACTTCGACTTCGTGTTTCGAGCAATATCAAAACAAAAACGGCCGTTTCCGGCGTAATTTGACGCGCTGAATGCGATAAAACAAGTTTTAGGTCGCTAGCATGAATAGAAAAAAAGTTACCAACCGATATCTGAAAAACAAACAAACGGACTTCGACTTCGTGTTTCGAGCAATATCAAAACAAAGACGACCGTTTCCGGCGTAATTTGACGCGCTGAATGCGATAAAACAAGTTTTAGGTCGCTAGCATGTATAGAAAAAAAGTTACCAACCGATATCTGAAAAACAAACAAACGGACTTCGACTTCGTGTTTCGAGCAATATCAAAACAAAGACGACCGTTTCCGGCGTAATTTGAGGCGCTGAATGCGATCAAACAAGTTTTAGGTCGCTAGCATGTATAGAAAAAAAGTTACCTACCGATATCTGAAAAACAAACAAACGGACTTCGACTTCGTGTTTCGAGCAATATCAAAACAAAGACGGCCGTTTCCGGCGTAATTTGACGCGCTGAATGCGATAAAACAAGTTTTAGGTCGCTAGCATGTATAGAAAAAAAGTTACTCACCGATATCCACGAAACAAACGAACGGAATTCGACTTCGTGTTTTAAGCAATATCAAAACAAAGACGACCGTTTCCGGCGTAATTTGATGCGCTGGATGCGATAAAACAAGTTTTAGGTCGCTAGCATGTATAGAAAAAAAGGTACTCACCGATATCCACGAAACAAACGAACGGAATTCGACTTCGTGTTTCAAGCAATATCAAAACAAAGACGACCGTTTCCGGCGTAATTTGACGCGCTGAATGCGATAAAACAAGTTTCAGGTCGCTAGCATGTATAGAAAAAAAGTTACCTACCGATATCTGAAAAACAAACAAACGGACTTCGACTTCGTGTTTCGAGCAATATTAAAACAACGACGGCCGTTTCCGGCGTAATTTGACGCGCTGAATGCGATAAAACAAGTTTTAGGTCGCTAGCATGTATAGAAAAAAAGTTACTCACCGATATCCACGAAACAAACAAACGGAATTCGACTCCGTGTTTTGAGCAATATCAGAACAAAGACGACCGTTTCCGGCGTAATTTGACGCGCTGAATGCGATAAAACAAGTTTTAGGTCGCTAGCATGTATAGAAAGAAAGTTACCAACCGATATCTGAAAAACAAACAAACGGACTTCGACTTCGTGTTTCGAGCAATATCAAAACAAAGACGGCCGTTTCCGGCGTAATTTGACGCGCTGAATGCGATAAAACAAGGTTTAGGTCGCTAGCATGGATAGAAACAAAGTTACCAACCGATATCTGAAAAACAAACAAACGGACTTCGACTTCGTGTTTCGAGCAATATCAAAACAAAGACGACCGTTTCCGGCGTAATTTGACGCGCTGAATGCGATAAAACAAGTTTTAGGTCGCTAGCATGTATAGAAAAAAAGTTACCAACCGAAATCTGAAAAACAAACAAACGGACTTCGACTTCGTGTTTCGAGCAATATCAAAACAAAGACGACCGTTTCCGGCGTAATTTGAGGCGCTGAATGCGATCAAACAAGTTTTAGGCCGCTAGCATGTATAGAAAAAAAGTTACCAACCGATATCTGAAAAACAAACAAACGGACTTCGACTTCGTGTTTCGAGCAATATCAAAACAAAGACGACCGTTTCCGGCGTAATTTGAGGCGCTGAATGCGATCAAACAAGTTTTAGGTCGCTCGCATGTATAGAAAAAAAGTTACCTACCGATATCTGAAAAACAAACAAACGGACTTCGACTTCGTGTTTCGAGCAATATCAAAACAAAGACGGCCGTTTCCGGCGTAATTTGACGCGCTGAATGCGATAAAACAAGTTTTAGGTCGCTAGCATGTATAGAAAAAAAGTTACTCACCGATATCCACGAAACAAACAAACGGAATTCGACTCCGTGTTTTGAGCAATATCAGAACAAAGACGACCGTTTCCGGCGTAATTTGACGCGCTGAATGCGATAAAACAAGTTTTAGGTCGCTAGCATGTATAGAAAGAAAGTTACCAACCGATATCTGAAAAACAAACAAACGGACTTCGACTTCGTGTTTCGAGGAATATCAAAACAAAGACGGCCGTTTCCGGCGTAATTTGACGCGCTGAATGCGATAAAACAAGTTTTAGGTCGCTAGCATGGATAGAAACAAAGTTACCAACCGATATCTGAAAAACAAACAAACGGACTTCGACTTCGTGTTTCGAGCAATATCAAAACAAAGACGACCGTTTCCGGCGTAATTTGACGCGCTGAATGCGATAAAACAAGTTTTAGGTCGCTAGCATGTATAGAAAAAAAGTTACCAACCGAAATCTGAAAAACAAACAAACGGACTTCGACTTCGTGTTTCGAGCAATATCAAAACAAAGACGACCGTTTCCGGCGTAATTTGAGGCGCTGAATGCGATCAAACAAGTTTCAGGTCGCTAGCATGTATAGAAAAAAAGTTACCAACCGAAATCTGAAAAACAAACAAACGGACTTCGACTTCGTGTTTCGAGCAATATCAAAACAAAGACGACCGTTTCCGGCGTAATTTGACGCGCTGAATGCGATCAAACAAGTTTTAGGCCGCTAGCATGTATAGAAAAAAAGTTACCAACCGATATCTGAAAAACAAACAAACGGACTTCGACTTCGTGTTTCGAGCAATATCAAAACAAAGACGACCGTTTCCGGCGTAATTTGACGCGCTGAATGCGATAAAACAAGTTTTGGGTCGCTAGGATGTATAGAAAAAAAGTTACTCACCGATATCCACGAAACAAACGAACGGAATTCGACTTCGTGTTTTAAGCAATATCAAAACAAAGACGACCGTTTCCGGCGTAATTTGATGCGCTGGATGCGATAAAACAAGTTTTAGGTCGCTAGCATGTATAGAAAAAAAGGTACTCACCGATATCCACGAAACAAACGAACGGAATTCGACTTCGTGTTTCAAGCAATATCAAAACAAAGACGACCGTTTCCGGGGTAATTTGACGCGCTGAATGCGATAAAACAAGTTTCAGGTCGCTAGGATGTATAGAAAAAAAGTTACTCACCGATATCCACGAAACAAACGAACGGAATTCGACTTCGTGTTTTAAGCAATATCAAAACAAAGACGACCGTTTCCGGCGTAATTTGACGCGCTGAATGCGATAAAACAAGTTTTAGGTCGCTAGCATGTATAGAAAAAAAGTTACCTACCGATATCTGAAAAACAAACAAACGGACTTCGACTTCGTGTTTTGAGCAATATCAAAACAAAGACGACGGTTTCCGGCGTAATTTGATGCGCTGGATGCGATAAAACAAGTTTTAGGTCGCTAGCATGTATAGAAAAAAAGGTACTCACCGATATCCACGAAACAAACGAACGGAATTCGACTTCGTGTTTCAAGCAATATCAAAACAAAGACGACCGTTTCCGGGGTAATTTGACGCGCTGAATGCGATAAAACAAGTTTCAGGTCGCTAGGATGTATAGAAAAAAAGTTACTCACCGATATCCACGAAACAAACGAACGGAATTCGACTTCGTGTTTTAAGCAATATCAAAACAAAGACGACCGTTTCCGGCGTAATTTGATGCGCTGGATGCGATAAAACAAGTTTTAGGTCGCTAGCATGTATAGAAAAAAAGGTACTCACCGATATCCACGAAACAAACGAACGGAATTCGACTTCGTGTTTCAAGCAATATCAAAACAAAGACGACCGTTTCCGGCGTAATTTGAGGCGCTGAATGCGATCAAACAAGTTTTAGGTCGCTAGCATGTATAGAAAAAAAGGTACTCACCGATATCCACGAAACAAACGAACGGAATTCGACTTCGTGTTTCAAGCAATATCAAAACAAAGACGACCGTTTCCGGGGTAATTTGACGCGCTGAATGCGATGAAACAAGTTTTAGGTCGCTAGCATGTATAGAAAAAAAGGTACTCACCGATATCCACGAAACAAACGAACGGAATTCGACTTCGTGTTTCAAGCAATATCAAAACAAAGACGACCGTTTCCGGCGTAATTTGACGCGCTGAATGCGATAAAACAAGTTTCAGGTCGCTAGCATGTATAGAAAAAAAGTTACCTACCGATATCTGAAAAACAAACAAACGGACTTCGACTTCGTGTTTCGAGCAATATTAAAACAAAGACGGCCGTTTCCGGCGTAATTTGACGCGCTGAATGCGATAAAACAAGTTTCAGGTCGCTAGCATGTATAGAAAAAAAGTTACCTACCGATATCTGAAAAACAAACAAACGGACTTCGACTTCGTGTTTCGAGCAATATTAAAACAAAGACGGCCGTTTCCGGCGTAATTTGACGCGCTGAATGCGATAAAACAAGTTTTAGGTCGCTAGCATGTATAGAAAAAAAGGTACTCACCGATATCCACGAAACAAACGAACGGAATTCGACTTCGTGTTTCAAGCAATATCAAAACAAAGACGACCGTTTCCGGGGTAATTTGACGCGCTGAATGCGATAAAACAAGTTTTAGGTCGCTAGGATGTATAGAAAAAAAGTTACTCACCGATATCCACGAAACAAACGAACGGAATTCGACTTCGTGTTTTAAGCAATATCAAAACGAAGACGACCGTTCCCGGCGTAATTTGACGCGCTGAATGCGATAAAACAAGTTTTAGGTCGCTAGCATGTATAGAAAAAAAGTTACCTACCGATATCTGAAAAACAAACAAACGGACTTCGACTTCGTGTTTCGAGCAATATCAAAACAAAGACGGCCGTTTCCGGCGTAATTTGACGCGCTGAATGCGATAAAACAAGTTTTAGGTCGCTAGCATGTATAGAAAAAAAGTTACTCACCGATATCCACGAAACAAACGAACGGAATTCGACTTCGTGTTTTAAGCAATATCAAAACAAAGACGACCGTTTCCGGCGTAATTTGATGCGCTGGATGCGATAAAACAAGTTTTAGGTCGCTAGCATGTATAGAAAAAAAGGTACTCACCGATATCCACGAAACAAACGAACGGAATTCGACTTCGTGTTTCAAGCAATATCAAAACAAAGACGACCGTTTCCGGGGTAATTTGACGCGCTGAATGCGATAAAACAAGTTTCAGGTCGCTAGGATGTATAGAAAAAAAGTTACTCACCGATATCCACGAAACAAACGAACGGAATTCGACTTCGTGTTTTAAGCAATATCAAAACAAAGACGACCGTTTCCGGCGTAATTTGACGCGCTGAATGCGATAAAACAAGTTTTAGGTCGCTAGCATGTATAGAAAAAAAGTTACCTACCGATATCTGAAAAACAAACAAACGGACTTCGACTTCGTGTTTCGAGCAATATCAAAACAAAGACGGCCGTTTCCGGCGTAATTTGACGCGCTGAATGCGATAAAACAAGTTTTAGGTCGCTAGCATGTATAGAAAGAAAGTTACTCATCGATATCCACGAAACAAACAAACGGAATTCGACTCCGTGTTTTGAGCAATATCAGAACGAAGACGACCGTTTCCGGCGTAATTTGACGCGCTGAATGCGATAAAACAAGTTTTAGGTCGCTAGCATGTATAGAAAGAAAGTTACCAACCGATATCTGAAAAACAAACAAACGGACTTCGACTTCGTGTTTCGAGCAATATCAAAACAAAAACGGCCGTTTCCGGCGTAATTTGACGCGCTGAATGCGATAAAACAAGTTTTAGGTCGCTAGCATGTATAGAAAAAAAGTTACCAACCGATATCTGAAAAACAAACAAACGGACTTCGACTTCGTGTTTCGAGCAATATCAAAACAAAGACGACCGTTTCCGGCGTAATTTGACGCGCTGAATGCGATAAAACAAGTTTCAGGTCGCTAGCATGTATAGAAAAAAAGTTACCAACCGAAATCTGAAAAACAAACAAACGGACTTCGACTTCGTGTTTCGAGCAATATCAAAACAAAGACGACCGTTTCCGGCGTAATTTGACGCGCTGAATGCGATCAAACAAGTTTTAGGCCGCTAGCATGTATAGAAAAAAAGTTACCAACCGATATCTGAAAAACAAACAAACGGACTTCGACTTCGTGTTTCGAGCAATATCAAAACAAAGACGACGGTTTCCGGCGTAATTTGACGCGCTGAATGCGATAAAACAAGTTTTAGGTCGCTAGCATGTATAGAAAAAAAGGTACTCACCGATATCCACGAAACAAACGAACGGAATTCGACTTCGTGTTTCAAGCAATATCAAAACAAAGACGACCGTTTCCGGGGTAATTTGACGCGCTGAATGCGATAAAACAAGTTTTAGGTCGCTAGGATGTATAGAAAAAAAGTTACTCACCGATATCCACGAAACAAACGAACGGAATTCGACTTCGTGTTTTAAGCAATATCAAAACAAAGACGACCGTTTCCGGCGTAATTTGATGCGCTGGATGCGATAAAACAAGTTTTAGGTCGCTAGCATGTATAGAAAAAAAGGTACTCACCGATATCCACGAAACAAACGAACGGAATTCGACTTCGTGTTTCAAGCAATATCAAAACAAAGACGACCGTTTCCGGGGTAATTTGACGCGCTGAATGCGATAAAACAAGTTTCAGGTCGCTAGGATGTATAGAAAAAAAGTTACTCACCGATATCCACGAAACAAACGAACGGAATTCGACTTCGTGTTTTAAGCAATATCAAAACAAAGACGACCGTTTCCGGCGTAATTTGACGCGCTGAATGCGATAAAACAAGTTTTAGGTCGCTAGCATGTATAGAAAAAAAGTTACCTACCGATATCTGAAAAACAAACAAACGGACTTCGACTTCGTGTTTTGAGCAATATCAAAACAAAGACGACGGTTTCCGGCGTAATTTGATGCGCTGGATGCGATAAAACAAGTTTTAGGTCGCTAGCATGTATAGAAAAAAAGGTACTCACCGATATCCACGAAACAAACGAACGGAATTCGACTTCGTGTTTCAAGCAATATCAAAACAAAGACGACCGTTTCCGGGGTAATTTGACGCGCTGAATGCGATAAAACAAGTTTCAGGTCGCTAGGATGTATAGAAAAAAAGTTACTCACCGATATCCACGAAACAAACGAACGGAATTCGACTTCGTGTTTTAAGCAATATCAAAACAAAGACGACCGTTTCCGGCGTAATTTGATGCGCTGGATGCGATAAAACAAGTTTTAGGTCGCTAGCATGTATAGAAAAAAAGGTACTCACCGATATCCACGAAACAAACGAACGGAATTCGACTTCGTGTTTCAAGCAATATCAAAACAAAGACGACCGTTTCCGGGGTAATTTGACGCGCTGAATGCGATAAAACAAGTTTCAGGTCGCTAGGATGTATAGAAAAAAAGTTACTCACCGATATCCACGAAACAAACGAACGGAATTCGACTTCGTGTTTTAAGCAATATCAAAACAAAGACGACCGTTTCCGGCGTAATTTGACGCGCTGAATGCGATAAAACAAGTTTTAGGTCGCTAGCATGTATAGAAAAAAAGTTACCTACCGATATCTGAAAAACAAACAAACGGACTTCGACTTCGTGTTTCGAGCAATATCAAAACAAAGACGGCCGTTTCCGGCGTAATTTGACGCGCTGAATGCGATAAAACAAGTTTTAGGTCGCTAGCATGTATAGAAAAAAAGTTACTCATCGATATCCACGAAACAAACAAACGGAATTCGACTCCGTGTTTTGAGCAATATCAGAACAAAGACGACCGTTTCCGGCGTAATTTGACGCGCTGAATGCGATAAAACAAGTTTTAGGTCGCTAGCATGTATAGAAAGAAAGTTACCAACCGATATCTGAAAAACAAACAAACGGACTTCGACTTCGTGTTTCGAGCAATATCAGAACAAAAACGGCCGCTTCCGGCGTAATTTGACGCGCTGAATGCGATAAAACAAGTTTTAGGTCGCTAGCATGTATAGAAAAAAAGTTACCAACCGATATCTGAAAAACAAACAAACGGACTTCGACTTCGTGTTTCGAGCAATATCAAAACAAAGACGACCGTTTCCGGCGTAATTTGACGCGCTGAATGCGATAAAACAAGTTTCAGGTCGCTAGCATGTATAGAAAAAAAGTTACCAACCGAAATCTGAAAAACAAACAAACGGACTTCGACTTCGTGTTTCGAGCAATATCAAAACAAAGACGACCGTTTCCGGCGTAATTTGACGCGCTGAATGCGATCAAACAAGTTTTAGGCCGCTAGCATGTATAGAAAAAAAGTTACCAACCGATATCTGAAAAACAAACAAACGGACTTCGACTTCGTGTTTCGAGCAATATCAAAACAAAGACGACCGTTTCCGGCGTAATTTGACGCGCTGAATGCGATAAAACAAGTTTTAGGTCGCTAGCATGTATAGAAAGAAAGTTACCAACCGATATCTGAAAAACAAACAAACGGACTTCGACTTCGTGTTTCGAGCAATATCAAAACAAAAACGGCCGTTTCCGGCGTAATTTGACGCGCTGAATGCGATAAAACAAGTTTTAGGTCGCTAGCATGAATAGAAAAAAAGTTACCAACCGATATCTGAAAAACAAACAAACGGACTTCGACTTCGTGTTTCGAGCAATATCAAAACAAAGACGACCGTTTCCGGCGTAATTTGACGCGCTGAATGCGATAAAACAAGTTTTAGGTCGCTAGCATGTATAGAAAAAAAGTTACCAACCGATATCTGAAAAACAAACAAACGGACTTCGACTTCGTGTTTCGAGCAATATCAAAACAAAGACGACCGTTTCCGGCGTAATTTGAGGCGCTGAATGCGATCAAACAAGTTTTAGGTCGCTAGCATGTATAGAAAAAAAGTTACCTACCGATATCTGAAAAACAAACAAACGGACTTCGACTTCGTGTTTCGAGCAATATCAAAACAAAGACGGCCGTTTCCGGCGTAATTTGACGCGCTGAATGCGATAAAACAAGTTTTAGGTCGCTAGCATGTATAGAAAAAAAGTTACTCACCGATATCCACGAAACAAACGAACGGAATTCGACTTCGTGTTTTAAGCAATATCAAAACAAAGACGACCGTTTCCGGCGTAATTTGATGCGCTGGATGCGATAAAACAAGTTTTAGGTCGCTAGCATGTATAGAAAAAAAGGTACTCACCGATATCCACGAAACAAACGAACGGAATTCGACTTCGTGTTTCAAGCAATATCAAAACAAAGACGACCGTTTCCGGCGTAATTTGACGCGCTGAATGCGATAAAACAAGTTTCAGGTCGCTAGCATGTATAGAAAAAAAGTTACCTACCGATATCTGAAAAACAAACAAACGGACTTCGACTTCGTGTTTCGAGCAATATTAAAACAACGACGGCCGTTTCCGGCGTAATTTGACGCGCTGAATGCGATAAAACAAGTTTTAGGTCGCTAGCATGTATAGAAAAAAAGTTACTCACCGATATCCACGAAACAAACAAACGGAATTCGACTCCGTGTTTTGAGCAATATCAGAACAAAGACGACCGTTTCCGGCGTAATTTGACGCGCTGAATGCGATAAAACAAGTTTTAGGTCGCTAGCATGTATAGAAAGAAAGTTACCAACCGATATCTGAAAAACAAACAAACGGACTTCGACTTCGTGTTTCGAGCAATATCAAAACAAAGACGGCCGTTTCCGGCGTAATTTGACGCGCTGAATGCGATAAAACAAGGTTTAGGTCGCTAGCATGGATAGAAACAAAGTTACCAACCGATATCTGAAAAACAAACAAACGGACTTCGACTTCGTGTTTCGAGCAATATCAAAACAAAGACGACCGTTTCCGGCGTAATTTGACGCGCTGAATGCGATAAAACAAGTTTTAGGTCGCTAGCATGTATAGAAAAAAAGTTACCAACCGAAATCTGAAAAACAAACAAACGGACTTCGACTTCGTGTTTCGAGCAATATCAAAACAAAGACGACCGTTTCCGGCGTAATTTGAGGCGCTGAATGCGATCAAACAAGTTTTAGGCCGCTAGCATGTATAGAAAAAAAGTTACCAACCGATATCTGAAAAACAAACAAACGGACTTCGACTTCGTGTTTCGAGCAATATCAAAACAAAGACGACCGTTTCCGGCGTAATTTGAGGCGCTGAATGCGATCAAACAAGTTTTAGGTCGCTCGCATGTATAGAAAAAAAGTTACCTACCGATATCTGAAAAACAAACAAACGGACTTCGACTTCGTGTTTCGAGCAATATCAAAACAAAGACGGCCGTTTCCGGCGTAATTTGACGCGCTGAATGCGATAAAACAAGTTTTAGGTCGCTAGCATGTATAGAAAAAAAGTTACTCACCGATATCCACGAAACAAACAAACGGAATTCGACTCCGTGTTTTGAGCAATATCAGAACAAAGACGACCGTTTCCGGCGTAATTTGACGCGCTGAATGCGATAAAACAAGTTTTAGGTCGCTAGCATGTATAGAAAGAAAGTTACCAACCGATATCTGAAAAACAAACAAACGGACTTCGACTTCGTGTTTCGAGGAATATCAAAACAAAGACGGCCGTTTCCGGCGTAATTTGACGCGCTGAATGCGATAAAACAAGTTTTAGGTCGCTAGCATGGATAGAAACAAAGTTACCAACCGATATCTGAAAAACAAACAAACGGACTTCGACTTCGTGTTTCGAGCAATATCAAAACAAAGACGACCGTTTCCGGCGTAATTTGACGCGCTGAATGCGATAAAACAAGTTTTAGGTCGCTAGCATGTATAGAAAAAAAGTTACCAACCGAAATCTGAAAAACAAACAAACGGACTTCGACTTCGTGTTTCGAGCAATATCAAAACAAAGACGACCGTTTCCGGCGTAATTTGAGGCGCTGAATGCGATCAAACAAGTTTCAGGTCGCTAGCATGTATAGAAAAAAAGTTACCAACCGAAATCTGAAAAACAAACAAACGGACTTCGACTTCGTGTTTCGAGCAATATCAAAACAAAGACGACCGTTTCCGGCGTAATTTGACGCGCTGAATGCGATCAAACAAGTTTTAGGCCGCTAGCATGTATAGAAAAAAAGTTACCAACCGATATCTGAAAAACAAACAAACGGACTTCGACTTCGTGTTTCGAGCAATATCAAAACAAAGACGACCGTTTCCGGCGTAATTTGACGCGCTGAATGCGATAAAACAAGTTTTGGGTCGCTAGGATGTATAGAAAAAAAGTTACTCACCGATATCCACGAAACAAACGAACGGAATTCGACTTCGTGTTTTAAGCAATATCAAAACAAAGACGACCGTTTCCGGCGTAATTTGATGCGCTGGATGCGATAAAACAAGTTTTAGGTCGCTAGCATGTATAGAAAAAAAGGTACTCACCGATATCCACGAAACAAACGAACGGAATTCGACTTCGTGTTTCAAGCAATATCAAAACAAAGACGACCGTTTCCGGGGTAATTTGACGCGCTGAATGCGATAAAACAAGTTTCAGGTCGCTAGGATGTATAGAAAAAAAGTTACTCACCGATATCCACGAAACAAACGAACGGAATTCGACTTCGTGTTTTAAGCAATATCAAAACAAAGACGACCGTTTCCGGCGTAATTTGACGCGCTGAATGCGATAAAACAAGTTTTAGGTCGCTAGCATGTATAGAAAAAAAGTTACCTACCGATATCTGAAAAACAAACAAACGGACTTCGACTTCGTGTTTTGAGCAATATCAAAACAAAGACGACGGTTTCCGGCGTAATTTGATGCGCTGGATGCGATAAAACAAGTTTTAGGTCGCTAGCATGTATAGAAAAAAAGGTACTCACCGATATCCACGAAACAAACGAACGGAATTCGACTTCGTGTTTCAAGCAATATCAAAACAAAGACGACCGTTTCCGGGGTAATTTGACGCGCTGAATGCGATAAAACAAGTTTCAGGTCGCTAGGATGTATAGAAAAAAAGTTACTCACCGATATCCACGAAACAAACGAACGGAATTCGACTTCGTGTTTTAAGCAATATCAAAACAAAGACGACCGTTTCCGGCGTAATTTGATGCGCTGGATGCGATAAAACAAGTTTTAGGTCGCTAGCATGTATAGAAAAAAAGGTACTCACCGATATCCACGAAACAAACGAACGGAATTCGACTTCGTGTTTCAAGCAATATCAAAACAAAGACGACCGTTTCCGGCGTAATTTGACGCGCTGAATGCGATAAAACAAGTTTTAGGTCGCTAGCATGTATAGAAAAAAAGTTACCTACCGATATCTGAAAAACAAACAAACGGACTTCGACTTCGTGTTTCGAGCAATATCAAAACAAAGACGGCCGTTTCCGGCGTAATTTGACGCGCTGAATGCGATAAAACAAGTTTTAGGTCGCTAGCATGTATAGAAAAAAAGTTACTCATCGATATCCACGAAACAAACAAACGGAATTCGACTCCGTGTTTTGAGCAATATCAGAACAAAGACGACCGTTTCCGGCGTAATTTGACGCGCTGAATGCGATAAAACAAGTTTTAGGTCGCTAGCATGTATAGAAAGAAAGTTACCAACCGATATCTGAAAAACAAACAAACGGACTTCGACTTCGTGTTTCGAGCAATATCAGAACAAAAACGGCCGCTTCCGGCGTAATTTGACGCGCTGAATGCGATAAAACAAGTTTTAGGTCGCTAGCATGTATAGAAAAAAAGTTACCAACCGATATCTGAAAAACAAACAAACGGACTTCGACTTCGTGTTTCGAGCAATATCAAAACAAAGACGACCGTTTCCGGCGTAATTTGACGCGCTGAATGCGATAAAACAAGTTTCAGGTCGCTAGCATGTATAGAAAAAAAGTTACCAACCGAAATCTGAAAAACAAACAAACGGACTTCGACTTCGTGTTTCGAGCAATATCAAAACAAAGACGACCGTTTCCGGCGTAATTTGACGCGCTGAATGCGATCAAACAAGTTTTAGGCCGCTAGCATGTATAGAAAAAAAGTTACCAACCGATATCTGAAAAACAAACAAACGGACTTCGACTTCGTGTTTCGAGCAATATCAAAACAAAGACGACCGTTTCCGGCGTAATTTGACGCGCTGAATGCGATAAAACAAGTTTTAGGTCGCTAGCATGTATAGAAAGAAAGTTACCAACCGATATCTGAAAAACAAACAAACGGACTTCGACTTCGTGTTTCGAGCAATATCAAAACAAAAACGGCCGTTTCCGGCGTAATTTGACGCGCTGAATGCGATAAAACAAGTTTTAGGTCGCTAGCATGAATAGAAAAAAAGTTACCAACCGATATCTGAAAAACAAACAAACGGACTTCGACTTCGTGTTTCGAGCAATATCAAAACAAAGACGACCGTTTCCGGCGTAATTTGACGCGCTGAATGCGATCAAACAAGTTTTAGGCCGCTAGCATGTATAGAAAAAAAGTTACCAACCGATATCTGAAAAACAAACAAACGGACTTCGACTTCGTGTTTCGAGCAATATCAAAACAAAGACGACCGTTTCCGGCGTAATTTGACGCGCTGAATGCGATAAAACAAGTTTTAGGTCGCTAGCATGTATAGAAAGAAAGTTACCAACCGATATCTGCAAAACAAACAAACGGACTTCGACTTCGTGTTTCGAGCAATATCAAAACAAAAACGGCCGTTTCCGGCGTAATTTGACGCGCTGAATGCGATAAAACAAGTTTTAGGTCGCTAGCATGAATAGAAAAAAAGTTACCAACCGATATCTGAAAAACAAACAAACGGACTTCGACTTCGTGTTTCGAGCAATATCAAAACAAAGACGACCGTTTCCGGCGTAATTTGACGCGCTGAATGCGATAAAACAAGTTTTAGGTCGCTAGCATGTATAGAAAAAAAGTTACCAACCGATATCTGAAAAACAAACAAACGGACTTCGACTTCGTGTTTCGAGCAATATCAAAACAAAGACGACCGTTTCCGGCGTAATTTGAGGCGCTGAATGCGATCAAACAAGTTTTAGGTCGCTAGCATGTATAGAAAAAAAGTTACCTACCGATATCTGAAAAACAAACAAACGGACTTCGACTTCGTGTTTCGAGCAATATCAAAACAAAGACGGCCGTTTCCGGCGTAATTTGACGCGCTGAATGCGATAAAACAAGTTTTAGGTCGCTAGCATGTATAGAAAAAAAGTTACTCACTGATATCCACGAAACAAACGAACGGAATTCGACTTCGTGTTTTAAGCAATATCAAAACAAAGACGACCGTTTCCGGCGTAATTTGATGCGCTGGATGCGATAAAACAAGTTTTAGGTCGCTAGCATGTATAGAAAAAAAGGTACTCACCGATATCCACGAAACAAACGAACGGAATTCGACTTCGTGTTTCAAGCAATATCAAAACAAAGACGACCGTTTCCGGCGTAATTTGACGCGCTGAATGCGATAAAACAAGTTTTAGGTCGCTAGCATGTATAGAAAAAAAGTTACTCACCGATATCCACGAAACAAACAAACGGAATTCGACTCCGTGTTTTGAGCAATATCAGAACAAAGACGACCGTTTCCGGCGTAATTTGACGCGCTGAATGCGATAAAACAAGTTTTAGGTCGCTAGCATGCATAGAAAGAAAGTTACGAACCGATATCTGAAAAACAAACAAACGGACTTCGACTTCGTGTTTTGAGCAATATCAAAACAAAGACGGCCGTTTCCGGCGTAATTTGACGCGCTGAATGCGATAAAACAAGTTTTAGGTCGCTAGCATGTATAGAAAAAAAGTTACCTACCGATATCTGAAAAACAAACAAACGGACTTCGACTTCGTGTTTCGAGCAATATCAAAACAAAGACGGCCGTTACCGGCGTAATTTGACGCGCTGAATGCGATCAAACAAGTTTTAGGTCGCTAGCATGTATAGAAAAAAAGTTACTCACCGATATCCACGAAACAAACGAACGGAATTCGACTTCGTGTTTTAAGCAATATCAAAACAAAGACCACCGTTTCCGGCGTAATTTGACGCGCTGAATGCGATAAAACAAGTTTCAGGTCGCTAGCATGTATAGAAAAAAAGTTACTCACCGATATCCACGAAACAAACAAACGGAATTCGACTCCGTGTTTTGAGCAATATCAGAACAAAGACGACCGTTTCCGGCGTAATTTGACGCGCTGAATGCGATAAAACAAGTTTTAGGTCGCTAGCATGCATAGAAAGAAAGTTACCAACCGATATCTGAAAAACAAACAAACGGACTTCGACTTCGTGTTTTGAGCAATATCAAAACAAAGACGGCCGTTTCCGGCGTAATTTGACGCGCTGAATGCGATAAAACAAGTTTTAGGTCGCTAGCATGTATAGAAAAAAAGTTACCAACCGATATCTGAAAAACAAACAAACGGACTTCGACTTCGTGTTTCGAGCAATATCAAAACAAAGACGACCGTTTCCGGCGTAATTTGACGCGCTGAATGCGATAAAACAAGTTTCAGGTCGCTAGCATGTATAGAAAAAAAGTTACCAACCGAAATCTGAAAAACAAACAAACGGACTTCGACTTCGTGTTTCGAGCAATATCAAAACAAAGACGACCGTTTCCGGCGTAATTTGACGCGCTGAATGCGATCAAACAAGTTTTAGGCCGCTAGCATGTATAGAAAAAAAGTTACCAACCGATATCTGAAAAACAAACAAACGGACTTCGACTTCGTGTTTCGAGCAATATCAGAACAAAGACGACCGTTTCCGGCGTAATTTGACGCGCTGAATGCGATAAAACAAGTTTTAGGTCGCTAGCATGTATAGAAAAAAAGTTACCTACCGATATCTGAAAAACAAACAAACGGACTTCGACTTCGTGTTTCGAGCAATATCAAAACAAAGACGGCCGTTTCCGGCGTAATTTGACGCGCTGAATGCGATAAAACAAGTTTTAGGTCGCTAGCATGTATAGAAAAAAAGTTACTCATCGATATCCACGAAACAAACAAACGGAATTCGACTCCGTGTTTTGAGCAATATCAGAACAAAGACGACCGTTTCCGGCGTAATTTGACGCGCTGAATGCGATAAAACAAGTTTTAGGTCGCTAGCATGTATAGAAAGAAAGTTACCAACCGATATCTGAAAAACAAACAAACGGACTTCGACTTCGTGTTTCGAGCAATATCAAAACAAAAACGGCCGCTTCCGGCGTAATTTGACGCGCTGAATGCGATAAAACAAGTTTTAGGTCGCTAGCATGTATAGAAAAAAAGTTACCAACCGAAATCTGAAAAACAAACAAACGGACTTCGACTTCGTGTTTCGAGCAATATCAAAACAAAGACGACCGTTTCCGGCGTAATTTGAGGCGCTGAATGCGATCAAACAAGTTTTAGGCCGCTAGCATGTATAGAAAAAAAGTTACCAACCGATATCTGAAAAACAAACAAACGGACTTCGACTTCGTGTTTCGAGCAATATCAAAACAAAGACGACCGTTTCCGGCGTAATTTGAGGCGCTGAATGCGATCAAACAAGTTTCAGGTCGCTTGCATGTATAGAAAAAAAGTTACCTACCGATATCTGAAAAACAAACAAACGGACTTCGACTTCGTGTTTCGAGCAATATCAAAACAACGACGGCCGTTTCCGGCGTAATTTGACGCGCTGAATGCGATAAAACAAGTTTTAGGTCGCTAGCATGTATAGAAAAAAAGTTACTCACCGATATCCACGAAACAAACAAACGGAATTCGACTCCGTGTTTTGAGCAATATCAGAACAAAGACGACCGTTTCCGGCGTAATTTGACGCGCTGAATGCGATAAAACAAGTTTTAGGTCGCTAGCATGTATAGAAAGAAAGTTACCAACCGATATCTGAAAAACAAACAAACGGACTTCGACTTCGTGTTTCGAGGAATATCAAAACAAAGACGGCCGTTTCCGGCGTAATTTGACGCGCTGAATGCGATAAAACAAGTTTTAGGTCGCTAGCATGGATAGAAACAAAGTTACCAACCGATATCTGAAAAACAAACAAACGGACTTCGACTTCGTGTTTCGAGCAATATCAAAACAAAGACGACCGTTTCCGGCGTAATTTGACGCGCTGAATGCGATAAAACAAGTTTTAGGTCGCTAGCATGTATAGAAAAAAAGTTACCAACCGAAATCTGAAAAACAAACAAACGGACTTCGACTTCGTGTTTCGAGCAATATCAAAACAAAGACGACCGTTTCCGGCGTAATTTGAGGCGCTGAATGCGATCAAACAAGTTTCAGGTCGCTAGCATGTATAGAAAAAAAGTTACCAACCGAAATCTGAAAAACAAACAAACGGACTTCGACTTCGTGTTTCGAGCAATATCAAAACAAAGACGACCGTTTCCGGCGTAATTTGACGCGCTGAATGCGATCAAACAAGTTTTAGGCCGCTAGCATGTATAGAAAAAAAGTTACCAACCGATATCTGAAAAACAAACAAACGGACTTCGACTTCGTGTTTCGAGCAATATCAAAACAAAGACGACCGTTTCCGGCGTAATTTGACGCGCTGAATGCGATAAAACAAGTTTTAGGTCGCTAGCATGTATAGAAAGAAAGTTACCAACCGATATCTGCAAAACAAACAAACGGACTTCGACTTCGTGTTTCGAGCAATATCAAAACAAAAACGGCCGTTTCCGGCGTAATTTGACGCGCTGAATGCGATAAAACAAGTTTTAGGTCGCTAGCATGAATAGAAAAAAAGTTACCAACCGATATCTGAAAAACAAACAAACGGACTTCGACTTCGTGTTTCGAGCAATATCAAAACAAAGACGACCGTTTCCGGCGTAATTTGACGCGCTGAATGCGATAAAACAAGTTTTAGGTCGCTAGCATGTATAGAAAAAAAGTTACCAACCGATATCTGAAAAACAAACAAACGGACTTCGACTTCGTGTTTCGAGCAATATCAAAACAAAGACGACCGTTTCCGGCGTAATTTGAGGCGCTGAATGCGATCAAACAAGTTTTAGGTCGCTAGCATGTATAGAAAAAAAGTTACCTACCGATATCTGAAAAACAAACAAACGGACTTCGACTTCGTGTTTCGAGCAATATCAAAACAAAGACGGCCGTTTCCGGCGTAATTTGACGCGCTGAATGCGATAAAACAAGTTTTAGGTCGCTAGCATGTATAGAAAAAAAGTTACTCACCGATATCCACGAAACAAACGAACGGAATTCGACTTCGTGTTTTAAGCAATATCAAAACAAAGACGACCGTTTCCGGCGTAATTTGATGCGCTGGATGCGATAAAACAAGTTTTAGGTCGCTAGCATGTATAGAAAAAAAGGTACTCACCGATATCCACGAAACAAACGAACGGAATTCGACTTCGTGTTTCAAGCAATATCAAAACAAAGACGACCGTTTCCGGCGTAATTTGACGCGCTGAATGCGATAAAACAAGTTTTAGGTCGCTAGCATGTATAGAAAAAAAGTTACTCACCGATATCCACGAAACAAACAAACGGAATTCGACTCCGTGTTTTGAGCAATATCAGAACAAAGACGACCGTTTCCGGCGTAATTTGACGCGCTGAATGCGATAAAACAAGTTTTAGGTCGCTAGCATGCATAGAAAGAAAGTTACGAACCGATATCTGAAAAACAAACAAACGGACTTCGACTTCGTGTTTTGAGCAATATCAAAACAAAGACGGCCGTTTCCGGCGTAATTTGACGCGCTGAATGCGATAAAACAAGTTTTAGGTCGCTAGCATGTATAGAAAAAAAGTTACCTACCGATATCTGAAAAACAAACAAACGGACTTCGACTTCGTGTTTCGAGCAATATCAAAACAAAGACGGCCGTTACCGGCGTAATTTGACGCGCTGAATGCGATAAAACAAGTTTTAGGTCGCTAGCATGTATAGAAAAAAAGTTACTCACCGATATCCACGAAACAAACGAACGGAATTCGACTTCGTGTTTTAAGCAATATCAAAACAAAGACCACCGTTTCCGGCGTAATTTGACGCGCTGAATGCGATAAAACAAGTTTCAGGTCGCTAGCATGTATAGAAAAAAAGTTACTCACCGATATCCACGAAACAAACAAACGGAATTCGACTCCGTGTTTTGAGCAATATCAGAACAAAGACGACCGTTTCCGGCGTAATTTGACGCGCTGAATGCGATAAAACAAGTTTTAGGTCGCTAGCATGCATAGAAAGAAAGTTACCAACCGATATCTGAAAAACAAACAAACGGACTTCGACTTCGTGTTTTGAGCAATATCAAAACAAAGACGGCCGTTTCCGGCGTAATTTGACGCGCTGAATGCGATAAAACAAGTTTTAGGTCGCTAGCATGTATAGAAAAAAAGTTACCAACCGATATCTGAAAAACAAACAAACGGACTTCGACTTCGTGTTTCGAGCAATATCAAAACAAAGACGACCGTTTCCGGCGTAATTTGACGCGCTGAATGCGATAAAACAAGTTTCAGGTCGCTAGCATGTATAGAAAAAAAGTTACCAACCGAAATCTGAAAAACAAACAAACGGACTTCGACTTCGTGTTTCGAGCAATATCAAAACAAAGACGACCGTTTCCGGCGTAATTTGACGCGCTGAATGCGATCAAACAAGTTTTAGGCCGCTAGCATGTATAGAAAAAAAGTTACCAACCGATATCTGAAAAACAAACAAACGGACTTCGACTTCGTGTTTCGAGCAATATCAGAACAAAGACGACCGTTTCCGGCGTAATTTGACGCGCTGAATGCGATAAAACAAGTTTTAGGTCGCTAGCATGTATAGAAAAAAAGTTACCTACCGATATCTGAAAAACAAACAAACGGACTTCGACTTCGTGTTTCGAGCAATATCAAAACAAAGACGGCCGTTTCCGGCGTAATTTGACGCGCTGAATGCGATAAAACAAGTTTTAGGTCGCTAGCATGTATAGAAAAAAAGTTACTCATCGATATCCACGAAACAAACAAACGGAATTCGACTCCGTGTTTTGAGCAATATCAGAACAAAGACGACCGTTTCCGGCGTAATTTGACGCGCTGAATGCGATAAAACAAGTTTTAGGTCGCTAGCATGTATAGAAAGAAAGTTACCAACCGATATCTGAAAAACAAACAAACGGACTTCGACTTCGTGTTTCGAGCAATATCAAAACAAAAACGGCCGCTTCCGGCGTAATTTGACGCGCTGAATGCGATAAAACAAGTTTTAGGTCGCTAGCATGTATAGAAAAAAAGTTACCAACCGATATCTGAAAAACAAACAAACGGACTTCGACTTCGTGTTTCGAGCAATATCAAAACAAAGACGACCGTTTCCGGCGTAATTTGACGCGCTGAATGCGATAAAACAAGTTTCAGGTCGCTAGCATGTATAGAAAAAAAGTTACCAACCGAAATCTGAAAAACAAACAAACGGACTTCGACTTCGTGTTTCGAGCAATATCAAAACAAAGACGACCGTTTCCGGCGTAATTTGACGCGCTGAATGCGATCAAACAAGTTTTAGGCCGCTAGCATGTATAGAAAAAAAGTTACCAACCGATATCTGAAAAACAAACAAACGGACTTCGACTTCGTGTTTCGAGCAATATCAAAACAAAGACGACCGTTTCCGGCGTAATTTGACGCGCTGAATGCGATAAAACAAGTTTTAGGTCGCTAGCATGTATAGAAAGAAAGTTACCAACCGATATCTGAAAAACAAACAAACGGACTTCGACTTCGTGTTTCGAGCAATATCAAAACAAAAACGGCCGTTTCCGGCGTAATTTGACGCGCTGAATGCGATAAAACAAGTTTTAGGTCGCTAGCATGAATAGAAAAAAAGTTACCAACCGATATCTGAAAAACAAACAAACGGACTTCGACTTCGTGTTTCGAGCAATATCAAAACAAAGACGACCGTTTCCGGCGTAATTTGACGCGCTGAATGCGATAAAACAAGTTTTAGGTCGCTAGCATGTATAGAAAAAAAGTTACCAACCGATATCTGAAAAACAAACAAACGGACTTCGACTTCGTGTTTCGAGCAATATCAAAACAAAGACGACCGTTTCCGGCGTAATTTGAGGCGCTGAATGCGATCAAACAAGTTTTAGGTCGCTAGCATGTATAGAAAAAAAGTTACCTACCGATATCTGAAAAACAAACAAACGGACTTCGACTTCGTGTTTCGAGCAATATCAGAACAAAGACGGCCGTTTCCGGCGTAATTTGACGCGCTGAATGCGATAAAACAAGTTTTAGGTCGCTAGCATGTATAGAAAAAAAGTTACTCACCGATATCCACGAAACAAACGAACGGAATTCGACTTCGTGTTTTAAGCAATATCAAAACAAAGACGACCGTTTCCGGCGTAATTTGATGCGCTGGATGCGATAAAACAAGTTTTAGGTCGCTAGCATGTATAGAAAAAAAGGTACTCACCGATATCCACGAAACAAACGAACGGAATTCGACTTCGTGTTTCAAGCAATATCGAAACAAAGACGACTGTTTCCGGCGTAATTTGACGCGCTGAATGCGATAAAACAAGTTTCAGGTCGCTAGCATGTATAGAAAAAAAGTTACCTACCGATATCTGAAAAACAAACAAACGGACTTCGACTTCGTGTTTCGAGCAATATTAAAACAACGACGGCCGTTTCCGGCGTAATTTGACGCGCTGAATGCGATAAAACAAGTTTTAGGTCGCTAGCATGTATAGAAAAAAAGTTACTCACCGATATCCACGAAACAAACAAACGGAATTCGACTCCGTGTTTTGAGCAATATCAGAACAAAGACGACCGTTTCCGGCGTAATTTGACGCGCTGAATGCGATAAAACAAGTTTTAGGTCGCTAGCATGTATAGAAAGAAAGTTACCAACCGATATCTGAAAAACAAACAAACGGACTTCGACTTCGTGTTTCGAGCAATATCAGAACAAAGACGGCCGTTTCCGGCGTAATTTGACGCGCTGAATGCGATAAAACAAGGTTTAGGTCGCTAGCATGGATAGAAACAAAGTTACCAACCGATATCTGAAAAACAAACAAACGGACTTCGACTTCGTGTTTCGAGCAATATCAAAACAAAGACGACCGTTTCCGGCGTAATTTGACGCGCTGAATGCGATAAAACAAGTTTTAGGTCGCTAGCATGTATAGAAAAAAAGTTACCAACCGAAATCTGAAAAACAAACAAACGGACTTCGACTTCGTGTTTCGAGCAATATCAAAACAAAGACGACCGTTTCCGGCGTAATTTGAGGCGCTGAATGCGATCAAACAAGTTTTAGGCCGCTAGCATGTATAGAAAAAAAGTTACCAACCGATATCTGAAAAACAAACAAACGGACTTCGACTTCGTGTTTCGAGCAATATCAAAACAAAGACGACCGTTTCCGGCGTAATTTGAGGCGCTGAATGCGATCAAACAAGTTTTAGGTCGCTCGCATGTATAGAAAAAAAGTTACCTACCGATATCTGAAAAACAAACAAACGGACTTCGACTTCGTGTTTCGAGCAATATCAAAACAAAGACGGCCGTTTCCGGCGTAATTTGACGCGCTGAATGCGATAAAACAAGTTTTAGGTCGCTAGCATGTATAGAAAAAAAGTTACTCACCGATATCCACGAAACAAACAAACGGAATTCGACTCCGTGTTTTGAGCAATATCAGAACAAAGACGACCGTTTCCGGCGTAATTTGACGCGCTGAATGCGATAAAACAAGTTTTAGGTCGCTAGCATGTATAGAAAGAAAGTTACCAACCGATATCTGAAAAACAAACAAACGGACTTCGACTTCGTGTTTCGAGGAATATCAAAACAAAGACGGCCGTTTCCGGCGTAATTTGACGCGCTGAATGCGATAAAACAAGTTTTAGGTCGCTAGCATGGATAGAAACAAAGTTACCAACCGATATCTGAAAAACAAACAAACGGACTTCGACTTCGTGTTTCGAGCAATATCAAAACAAAGACGACCGTTTCCGGCGTAATTTGACGCGCTGAATGCGATAAAACAAGTTTTAGGTCGCTAGCATGTATAGAAAAAAAGTTACCAACCGAAATCTGAAAAACAAACAAACGGACTTCGACTTCGTGTTTCGAGCAATATCAAAACAAAGACGACCGTTTCCGGCGTAATTTGAGGCGCTGAATGCGATCAAACAAGTTTTAGGCCGCTAGCATGTATAGAAAAAAAGTTACCAACCGATATCTGAAAAACAAACAAACGGACTTCGACTTCGTGTTTCGAGCAATATTAAAACAACGACGGCCGTTTCCGGCGTAATTTGACGCGCTGAATGCGATAAAACGAGTTTTAGGTCGCTAGCATGTATAGAAAAAAAGTTACCAACCGATATCTGAAAAACAAACAAACGGACTTCGACTTCGTGTTTCGAGCAATATCAAAACAAAGACGACCGTTTCCGGCGTAATTTGACGCGCTGAATGCGATAAAACAAGTTTTAGGTCGCTAGCATGTATAGAAAAAAAGTTACCTACCGATATCTGAAAAACAAACAAACGGACTTCGACTTCGTGTTTCGAGCAATATCAAAACAAAGACGGCCGTTTCCGGCGTAATTTGACGCGCTGAATGCGATAAAACAAGTTTTAGGTCGCTAGCATGTATAGAAAAAAAGTTACCAACCGATATCTGAAAAACAAACAAACGGACTTCGACTTCGTGTTTCGAGCAATATCAAAACAAAGACGACCGTTTCCGGCGTAATTTGAGGCGCTGAATGCGATCAAACAAGTTTTAGGCCGCTAGCATGTATAGAAAAAAAGTTACCAACCGATATCTGAAAAACAAACAAACGGACTTCGACTTCGTGTTTCGAGCAATATTAAAACAACGACGGCCGTTTCCGGCGTAATTTGACGCGCTGAATGCGATAAAACAAGTTTTAGGTCGCTAGCATGTATAGAAAGAAAGTTACCAACCGATATCTGAAAAACAAACAAACGGACTTCGACTTCGTGTTTCGAGGAATATCAAAACAAAGACGGCCGTTTCCGGCGTAATTTGACGCGCTGAATGCGATAAAACAAGTTTTAGGTCGCTAGCATGGATAGAAACAAAGTTACCAACCGATATCTGAAAAACAAACAAACGGACTTCGACTTCGTGTTTCGAGCAATATCAAAACAAAGACGACCGTTTCCGGCGTAATTTGACGCGCTGAATGCGATAAAACAAGTTTTAGGTCGCTAGCATGTATAGAAAAAAAGTTACCAACCGAAATCTGAAAAACAAACAAACGGACTTCGACTTCGTGTTTCGAGCAATATCAAAACAAAGACGACCGTTTCCGGCGTAATTTGAGGCGCTGAATGCGATCAAACAAGTTTTAGGCCGCTAGCATGTATAGAAAAAAAGTTACCAACCGATATCTGAAAAACAAACAAACGGACTTCGACTTCGTGTTTCGAGCAATATTAAAACAACGACGGCCGTTTCCGGCGTAATTTGACGCGCTGAATGCGATAAAACGAGTTTTAGGTCGCTAGCATGTATAGAAAAAAAGTTACCAACCGATATCTGAAAAACAAACAAACGGACTTCGACTTCGTGTTTCGAGCAATATCAAAACAAAGACGACCGTTTCCGGCGTAATTTGACGCGCTGAATGCGATAAAACAAGTTTTAGGTCGCTAGCATGTATAGAAAAAAAGTTACCTACCGATATCTGAAAAACAAACAAACGGACTTCGACTTCGTGTTTCGAGCAATATCAAAACAAAGACGGCCGTTTCCGGCGTAATTTGACGCGCTGAATGCGATAAAACAAGTTTTAGGTCGCTAGCATGTATAGAAAAAAAGTTACCAACCGATATCTGAAAAACAAACAAACGGACTTCGACTTCGTGTCTCGAGCAATATCAAAACAAAGACGACCGTTTCCGGCGTAATTTGAGGCGCTGAATGCGATCAAACAAGTTTCAGGCCGCTAGCATGTATAGAAAAAAAGTTACCAACCGATATCTGAAAAACAAACAAACGGACTTCGACTTCGTGTTTCGAGCAATATTAAAACAACGACGGCCGTTTCCGGCGTAATTTGACGCGCTGAATGCGATAAAACGAGTTTTAGGTCGCTAGCATGTATAGAAAAAAAGTTACCAACCGATATCTGAAAAACAAACAAACGGACTTCGACTTCGTGTTTCGAGCAATATCAAAACAAAGACGACCGTTTCCGGCGTAATTTGACGCGCTGAATGCGATAAAACAAGTTTTAGGTCGCTAGCATGTATAGAAAAAAAGTTACCTACCGATATCTGAAAAACAAACAAACGGACTTCGACTTCGTGTTTCGAGCAATATCAAAACAAAGACGGCCGTTTCCGGCGTAATTTGACGCGCTGAATGCGATAAAACAAGTTTTAGGTCGCTAGCATGTATAGAAAAAAAGTTACCAACCGATATCTGAAAAACAAACAAACGGACTTCGACTTCGTGTTTCGAGCAATATCAAAACAAAGACGACCGTTTCCGGCGTAATTTGAGGCGCTGAATGCGATCAAACAAGTTTTAGGCCGCTAGCATGTATAGAAAAAAAGTTACCAACCGATATCTGAAAAACAAACAAACGGACTTCGACTTCGTGTTTCGAGCAATATTAAAACAACGACGGCCGTTTCCGGCGTAATTTGACGCGCTGAATGCGATAAAACGAGTTTTAGGTCGCTAGCATGTATAGAAAAAAAGTTACCAACCGATATCTGAAAAACAAACAAACGGACTTCGACTTCGTGTTTCGAGCAATATCAAAACAAAGACGACCGTTTCCGGCGTAATTTGACGCGCTGAATGCGATAAAACAAGTTTTAGGTCGCTAGCATGTATAGAAAAAAAGTTACCTACCGATATCTGAAAAACAAACAAACGGACTTCGACTTCGTGTTTCGAGCAATATCAAAACAAAGACGACCGTTTCCGGCGTAATTTGAGGCGCTGAATGCGATAAAACAAGTTTTAGGTCGCTAGCATGTATAGAAAAAAAGTTACCAACCGATATCTGAAAAACAAACAAACGGACTTCGACTTCGTGTTTCGAGCAATATCAAAACAAAGACGACCGTTTCCGGCGTAATTTGAGGCGCTGAATGCGATCAAACAAGTTTTAGGTCGCTAGCATGTATAGAAAAAAAGTTACCTACCGATATCTGAAAAACAAACAAACGGACTTCGACTTCGTGTTTCGAGCAATATCAAAACAAAGACGGCCGTTTCCGGCGTAATTTGACGCGCTGAATGCGATAAAACAAGTTTTAGGTCGCTAGCATGTATAGAAAAAAAGTTACTCACCGATATCCACGAAACAAACGAACGGAATTCGACTTCGTGTTTTAAGCAATATCAAAACAAAGACGACCGTTTCCGGCGTAATTTGATGCGCTGGATGCGATAAAACAAGTTTTAGGTCGCTAGCATGTATAGAAAAAAAGGTACTCACCGATATCCACGAAACAAACGAACGGAATTCGACTTCGTGTTTCAAGCAATATCAAAACAAAGACGACCGTTTCCGGCGTAATTTGACGCGCTGAATGCGATAAAACAAGTTTCAGGTCGCTAGCATGTATAGAAAAAAAGTTACCTACCGATATCTGAAAAACAAACAAACGGACTTCGACTTCGTGTTTCGAGCAATATTAAAACAACGACGGCCGTTTCCGGCGTAATTTGACGCGCTGAATGCGATAAAACAAGTTTTAGGTCGCTAGCATGTATAGAAAAAAAGTTACTCACCGATATCCACGAAACAAACAAACGGAATTCGACTCCGTGTTTTAAGCAATATCAGAACAAAGACGACCGTTTCCGGCGTAATTTGACGCGCTGAATGCGATAAAACAAGTTTTAGGTCGCTAGCATGTATAGAAAGAAAGTTACCAACCGATATCTGAAAAACAAACAAACGGACTTCGACTTCGTGTTTCGAGCAATATCAGAACAAAGACGGCCGTTTCCGGCGTAATTTGACGCGCTGAATGCGATAAAACAAGGTTTAGGTCGCTAGCATGGATAGAAACAAAGTTACCAACCGATATCTGAAAAACAAACAAACGGACTTCGACTTCGTGTTTCGAGCAATATCAAAACAAAGACGACCGTTTCCGGCGTAATTTGACGCGCTGAATGCGATAAAACAAGTTTTAGGTCGCTAGCATGTATAGAAAAAAAGTTACCAACCGAAATCTGAAAAACAAACAAACGGACTTCGACTTCGTGTTTCGAGCAATATCAAAACAAAGACGACCGTTTCCGGCGTAATTTGAGGCGCTGAATGCGATCAAACAAGTTTTAGGCCGCTAGCATGTATAGAAAAAAAGTTACCAACCGATATCTGAAAAACAAACAAACGGACTTCGACTTCGTGTTTCGAGCAATATCAAAACAAAGACGACCGTTTCCGGCGTAATTTGAGGCGCTGAATGCGATCAAACAAGTTTTAGGTCGCTCGCATGTATAGAAAAAAAGTTACCTACCGATATCTGAAAAACAAACAAACGGACTTCGACTTCGTGTTTCGAGCAATATCAAAACAAAGACGGCCGTTTCCGGCGTAATTTGACGCGCTGAATGCGATAAAACAAGTTTTAGGTCGCTAGCATGTATAGAAAAAAAGTTACTCACCGATATCCACGAAACAAACAAACGGAATTCGACTCCGTGTTTTGAGCAATATCAGAACAAAGACGACCGTTTCCGGCGTAATTTGACGCGCTGAATGCGATAAAACAAGTTTTAGGTCGCTAGCATGTATAGAAAGAAAGTTACCAACCGATATCTGAAAAACAAACAAACGGACTTCGACTTCGTGTTTCGAGGAATATCAAAACAAAGACGGCCGTTTCCGGCGTAATTTGACGCGCTGAATGCGATAAAACAAGTTTTAGGTCGCTAGCATGGATAGAAACAAAGTTACCAACCGATATCTGAAAAACAAACAAACGGACTTCGACTTCGTGTTTCGAGCAATATCAAAACAAAGACGACCGTTTCCGGCGTAATTTGACGCGCTGAATGCGATAAAACAAGTTTTAGGTCGCTAGCATGTATAGAAAAAAAGTTACCAACCGAAATCTGAAAAACAAACAAACGGACTTCGACTTCGTGTTTCGAGCAATATCAAAACAAAGACGACCGTTTCCGGCGTAATTTGAGGCGCTGAATGCGATCAAACAAGTTTTAGGCCGCTAGCATGTATAGAAAAAAAGTTACCAACCGATATCTGAAAAACAAACAAACGGACTTCGACTTCGTGTTTCGAGCAATATTAAAACAACGACGGCCGTTTCCGGCGTAATTTGACGCGCTGAATGCGATAAAACGAGTTTTAGGTCGCTAGCATGTATAGAAAAAAAGTTACCAACCGATATCTGAAAAACAAACAAACGGACTTCGACTTCGTGTTTCGAGCAATATCAAAACAAAGACGACCGTTTCCGGCGTAATTTGACGCGCTGAATGCGATAAAACAAGTTTTAGGTCGCTAGCATGTATAGAAAAAAAGTTACCTACCGATATCTGAAAAACAAACAAACGGACTTCGACTTCGTGTTTCGAGCAATATCAAAACAAAGACGGCCGTTTCCGGCGTAATTTGACGCGCTGAATGCGATAAAACAAGTTTTAGGTCGCTAGCATGTATAGAAAAAAAGTTACCAACCGATATCTGAAAAACAAACAAACGGACTTCGACTTCGTGTTTCGAGCAATATCAAAACAAAGACGACCGTTTCCGGCGTAATTTGACGCGCTGAATGCGATAAAACAAGTTTCAGGTCGCTAGCATGTATAGAAAAAAAGTTACCAACCGAAATCTGAAAAACAAACAAACGGACTTCGACTTCGTGTTTCGAGCAATATCAAAACAAAGACGACCGTTTCCGGCGTAATTTGACGCGCTGAATGCGATCAAACAAGTTTTAGGCCGCTAGCATGTATAGAAAAAAAGTTACCAACCGATATCTGAAAAACAAACAAACGGACTTCGACTTCGTGTTTCGAGCAATATCAAAACAAAGACGACCGTTTCCGGCGTAATTTGACGCGCTGAATGCGATAAAACAAGTTTTAGGTCGCTAGCATGTATAGAAAAAAAGTTACCAACCGATATCTGAAAAACAAACAAACGGACTTCGACTTCGTGTTTCGAGCAATATCAAAACAAAGACGACCGTTTCCGGCGTAATTTGACGCGCTGAATGCGATAAAACAAGTTTTAGGTCGCTAGCATGTATAGAAAAAAAGTGACCAACCGAAATCTGAAAAACAAACAAACGGACTTCGACTTCGTGTTTCGAGCAATATCAAAACAAAGACGACCGTTTCCGGCGTAATTTGATGCGCTGGATGCGATAAAACAAGTTTTAGGTCGCTAGCATGTATAGAAAAAAAGGTACTCACCGATATCCACGAAACAAACGAACGGAATTCGACTTCGTGTTTCAAGCAATATCAAAACAAAGACGACCGTTTCCGGCGTAATTTGACGCGCTGAATGCGATAAAACAAGTTTCAGGTCGCTAGCATGTATAGAAAAAAAGTTACCTACCGATATCTGAAAAACAAACAAACGGACTTCGACTTCGTGTTTCGAGCAATATCAAAACAAAGACGGCCGTTTCCGGCGTAATTTGACGCGCTGAATGCGATAAAACAAGTTTTAGGTCGCTAGCATGTATAGAAAAAAAGTTACTCACCGATATCCACGAAACAAACAAACGGAATTCGACTCCGTGTTTTGAGCAATATCAGAACAAAGACGACCGTTTCCGGCGTAATTTGACGCGCTGAATGCGATAAAACAAGTTTTAGGTCGCTAGCATGTATAGAAAGAAAGTTACCAACCGATATCTGAAAAACAAACAAACGGACTTCGACTTCGTGTTTCGAGGAATATCAAAACAAAGACGGCCGTTTCCGGCGTAATTTGACGCGCTGAATGCGATAAAACGAGTTTTAGGTCGCTAGCGTGTATAGAAAAAAAGTTACCAACCGATATCTGAAAAACAAACAAACGGACTTCGACTTCGTGTTTCGAGCAATATCAAAACAAAGACGACCGTTTCCGGCGTAATTTGACGCGCTGAATGCGATAAAACAAGTTTTAGGTCGCTAGCATGTATAGAAAAAAAGTTACCTACCGATATCTGAAAAACAAACAAACGGACTTCGACTTCGTGTTTCGAGCAATATCAAAACAAAGACGGCCGTTTCCGGCGTAATTTGACGCGCTGAATGCGATAAAACAAGTTTTAGGTCGCTAGCATGTATAGAAAAAAAGTTACCAACCGAAATCTGAAAAACAAACAAACGGACTTCGACTTCGTGTTTCGAGCAATATCAAAACAAAGACGACCGTTTCCGGCGTAATTTGAGGCGCTGAATGCGATCAAACAAGTTTTAGGCCGCTAGCATGTATAGAAAAAAAGTCACCAACCGATATCTGAAAAACAAACAAACGGACTTCGACTTCGTGTTTCGAGCAATATTAAAACAACGACGGCCGTTTCCGGCGTAATTTGACGCGCTGAATGCGATAAAACAAGTTTTAGGTCGCTAGCATGTATAGAAAAAAAGTTACTCACCGATATCCACGAAACAAACAAACGGAATTCGACTCCGTGTTTTGAGCAATATCAGAACAAAGACGACCGTTTCCGGCGTAATTTGACGCGCTGAATGCGATAAAACAAGTTTTAGGTCGCTAGCATGCATAGAAAGAAAGTTACCAACCGATATCTGAAAAACAAACAAACGGACTTCGACTTCGTGTTTTGAGCAATATCAAAACAAAGACGGCCGTTTCCGGCGTAATTTGACGCGCTGAATGCGATAAAACAAGTTTTAGGTCGCTAGCATGTATAGAAAAAAAGTTACCTACCGATATCTGAAAAACAAACAAACGGACTTCGACTTCGTGTTTCGAGCAATATCAAAACAAAGACGGCCGTTACCGGCGTAATTTGACGCGCTGAATGCGATAAAACAAGTTTTAGGTCGCTAGCATGTATAGAAAAAAAGTTACTCACCGATATCCACGAAACAAACGAACGGAATTCGACTTCGTGTTTTAAGCAATATCAAAACAAAGACCACCGTTTCCGGCGTAATTTGACGCGCTGAATGCGATAAAACAAGTTTCAGGTCGCTAGCATGTATAGAAAAAAAGTTACTCACCGATATCCACGAAACAAACAAACGGAATTCGACTCCGTGTTTTGAGCAATATCAGAACAAAGACGACCGTTTCCGGCGTAATTTGACGCGCTGAATGCGATAAAACAAGTTTTAGGTCGCTAGCATGCATAGAAAGAAAGTTACCAACCGATATCTGAAAAACAAACAAACGGACTTCGACTTCGTGTTTTGAGCAATATCAAAACAAAGACGGCCGTTTCCGGCGTAATTTGACGCGCTGAATGCGATAAAACAAGTTTTAGGTCGCTAGCATGTATAGAAAAAAAGTTACCAACCGATATCTGAAAAACAAACAAACGGACTTCGACTTCGTGTTTCGAGCAATATCAAAACAAAGACGACCGTTTCCGGCGTAATTTGACGCGCTGAATGCGATAAAACAAGTTTCAGGTCGCTAGCATGTATAGAAAAAAAGTTACCAACCGAAATCTGAAAAACAAACAAACGGACTTCGACTTCGTGTTTCGAGCAATATCAAAACAAAGACGACCGTTTCCGGCGTAATTTGACGCGCTGAATGCGATCAAACAAGTTTTAGGCCGCTAGCATGTATAGAAAAAAAGTTACCAACCGATATCTGAAAAACAAACAAACGGACTTCGACTTCGTGTTTCGAGCAATATCAAAACAAAGACGACCGTTTCCGGCGTAATTTGACGCGCTGAATGCGATAAAACAAGTTTTAGGTCGCTAGCATGTATAGAAAAAAAGTTACCAACCGATATCTGAAAAACAAACAAACGGACTTCGACTTCGTGTTTCGAGCAATATCAAAACAAAGACGACCGTTTCCGGCGTAATTTGACGCGCTGAATGCGATAAAACAAGTTTTAGGTCGCTAGCATGTATAGAAAAAAAGTGACCAACCGAAATCTGAAAAACAAACAAACGGACTTCGACTTCGTGTTTCGAGCAATATCAAAACAAAGACGACCGTTTCCGGCGTAATTTGATGCGCTGGATGCGATAAAACAAGTTTTAGGTCGCTAGCATGTATAGAAAAAAAGGTACTCACCGATATCCACGAAACAAACGAACGGAATTCGACTTCGTGTTTCAAGCAATATCAAAACAAAGACGACCGTTTCCGGCGTAATTTGACGCGCTGAATGCGATAAAACAAGTTTCAGGTCGCTAGCATGTATAGAAAAAAAGTTACCTACCGATATCTGAAAAACAAACAAACGGACTTCGACTTCGTGTTTCGAGCAATATCAAAACAAAGACGGCCGTTTCCGGCGTAATTTGACGCGCTGAATGCGATAAAACAAGTTTTAGGTCGCTAGCATGTATAGAAAAAAAGTTACTCACCGATATCCACGAAACAAACGAACGGAATTCGACTTCGTGTTTTAAGCAATATCAGAACAAAGACGACCGTTTCCGGCGTAATTTGACGCGCTGAATGCGATAAAACAAGTTTTAGGTCGCTAGCATGTATAGAAAAAAAGTTACCAACCGATATCTGAAAAACAAACAAACGGACTTCGACTTCGTGTTTCGAGCAATATCAAAACAAAGACGACCGTTTCCGGCGTAATTTGAGGCGCTGAATGCGATCAAACAAGTTTTAGGCCGCTAGCATGTATAGAAAAAAAGTCACCAACCGATATCTGAAAAACAAACAAACGGACTTCGACTTCGTGTTTCGAGCAATATTAAAACAACGACGGCCGTTTCCGGCGTAATTTGACGCGCTGAATGCGATAAAACAAGTTCTAGGTCGCTAGCATGTATAGAAAAAAAGTTACTCACCGATATCCACGAAACAAACAAACGGAATTCGACTCCGTGTTTTGAGCAATATCAAAACAAAGACGACCGTTTCCGGCGTAATTTGACGCGCTGAATGCGATAAAACAAGTTTTAGGTCGCTAGCATGTATAGAAAGAAAGTTACCAACCGATATCTGAAAAACAAACAAACGGACTTCGACTTCGTGTTTCGAGCAATATCAAAACAAAGACGGCCGTTTCCGGCGTAATTTGACGCGCTGAATGCGATAAAACAAGTTTTAGGTCGCTAGCATGTATAGAAAAAAAGTTACTCACCGATATCCACGAAACAAACGAACGGAATTCGACTTCGTGTTTTAAGCAATATCGAAACAAAGACCACCGTTTCCGGCGTAATTTGACGCGCTGAATGCGATAAAACAAGTTTCAGGTCGCTAGCATGTATAGAAAAAAAGTTACTCACCGATATCCACGAAACAAACGAACGGAATTCGACTTCGTGTTTTGAGCAATATCAAAACAAAGACGACCGTTTCCGGCGTAATTTGACGCGCTGAATGCGATAAAACAAGTTTTAGGTCGCTAGCATGTATAGAAAAAAAGTTACCAACCGATATCTGAAAAACAAACAAACGGACTTCGACTTCGTGTTTCGAGCAATATCAAAACAAAGACGACCGTTTCCGGCGTAATTTGACGCGCTGAATGCGATAAAACAAGTTTTAGGTCGCTAGCATGTATAGAAAAAAAGGTACTCGCCGATATCCACGAAACAAACGAACGGAATTCGACTTCGTGTTTCAAGCAATATCAAAACAAAGACGACCGTTTCCGGCGTAATTTGACGCGCTGAATGCGATAAAACAAGTTTTAGGTCGCTAGCATGTATAGAAAAAAAGTTACCTACCGATATCTGAAAAACAAACAAACGGACTTTGACTTCGTGTTTCGAGCAATATCAAAACAAAGACGGCCGTTACCGGCGTAATTTGACGCGCTGAATGCGATAAAACAAGTTTTAGGTCGCTAGCATGTATAGAAAAAAAGTTACTCACCGATATCCACGAAACAAACGAACGGAATTCGACTTCGTGTTTTAAGCAATATCAAAACAAAGACCACCGTTTCCGGCGTAATTTGACGCGCTGAATGCGATAAAACAAGTTTCAGGTCGCTAGCATGTATAGAAGAAAAGTTACTCACCGATATCCACGAAACAAACAAACGGAATTCGACTCCGTGTTTTAAGCAATATCAGAACAAAGACGACCGTTTCCGGCGTAATTTGACGCGCTGAATGCGATAAAACAAGTTTTAGGTCGCTAGCATGCATAGAAAGAAAGTTACCAACCGATATCTGAAAAACAAACAAACGGACTTCGACTTCGTGTTTTGAGCAATATCAAAACAAAGACGGCCGTTTCCGGCGTAATTTGACGCGCTGAATGCGATAAAACAAGTTTTAGGTCGCTAGCATGTATAGAAAAAAAGTTACCAACCGATATCTGAAAAACAAACAAACGGACTTCGACTTCGTGTTTCGAGCAATATCAAAACAAAGACGACCGTTTCCGGCGTAATTTGACGCGCTGAATGCGATAAAACAAGTTTCAGGTCGCTAGCATGTATAGAAAAAAAGTTACCAACCGAAATCTGAAAAACAAACAAACGGACTTCGACTTCGTGTTTCGAGCAATATCAAAACAAAGACGACCGTTTCCGGCGTAATTTGACGCGCTGAATGCGATCAAACAAGTTTTAGGCCGCTAGCATGTATAGAAAAAAAGTTACCAACCGATATCTGAAAAACAAACAAACGGACTTCGACTTCGTGTTTCGAGCAATATCAAAACAAAGACGACCGTTTCCGGCGTAATTTGACGCGCTGAATGCGATAAAACAAGTTTTAGGTCGCTAGCATGTATAGAAAAAAAGTTACCAACCGATATCTGAAAAACAAACAAACGGACTTCGACTTCGTGTTTCGAGCAATATCAAAACAAAGACGACCGTTTCCGGCGTAATTTGACGCGCTGAATGCGATAAAACAAGTTTTAGGTCGCTAGCATGTATAGAAAAAAAGTGACCAACCGAAATCTGAAAAACAAACAAACGGACTTCGACTTCGTGTTTCGAGCAATATCAAAACAAAGACGACCGTTTCCGGCGTAATTTGATGCGCTGGATGCGATAAAACAAGTTTTAGGTCGCTAGCATGTATAGAAAAAAAGGTACTCACCGATATCCACGAAACAAACGAACGGAATTCGACTTCGTGTTTCAAGCAATATCAAAACAAAGACGACCGTTTCCGGCGTAATTTGACGCGCTGAATGCGATAAAACAAGTTTCAGGTCGCTAGCATGTATAGAAAAAAAGTTACCTACCGATATCTGAAAAACAAACAAACGGACTTCGACTTCGTGTTTCGAGCAATATCAAAACAAAGACGGCCGTTTCCGGCGTAATTTGACGCGCTGAATGCGATAAAACAAGTTTTAGGTCGCTAGCATGTATAGAAAAAAAGTTACTCACCGATATCCACGAAACAAACGAACGGAATTCGACTTCGTGTTTTAAGCAATATCAGAACAAAGACGACCGTTTCCGGCGTAATTTGACGCGCTGAATGCGATAAAACAAGTTTTAGGTCGCTAGCATGTATAGAAAAAAAGTTACCAACCGATATCTGAAAAACAAACAAACGGACTTCGACTTCGTGTTTCGAGCAATATCAAAACAAAGACGACCGTTTCCGGCGTAATTTGAGGCGCTGAATGCGATCAAACAAGTTTTAGGCCGCTAGCATGTATAGAAAAAAAGTCACCAACCGATATCTGAAAAACAAACAAACGGACTTCGACTTCGTGTTTCGAGCAATATTAAAACAACGACGGCCGTTTCCGGCGTAATTTGACGCGCTGAATGCGATAAAACAAGTTCTAGGTCGCTAGCATGTATAGAAAAAAAGTTACTCACCGATATCCACGAAACAAACAAACGGAATTCGACTCCGTGTTTTGAGCAATATCAAAACAAAGACGACCGTTTCCGGCGTAATTTGACGCGCTGAATGCGATAAAACAAGTTTTAGGTCGCTAGCATGTATAGAAAGAAAGTTACCAACCGATATCTGAAAAACAAACAAACGGACTTCGACTTCGTGTTTCGAGCAATATCAAAACAAAGACGGCCGTTTCCGGCGTAATTTGACGCGCTGAATGCGATAAAACAAGTTTTAGGTCGCTAGCATGTATAGAAAAAAAGTTACTCACCGATATCCACGAAACAAACGAACGGAATTCGACTTCGTGTTTTAAGCAATATCGAAACAAAGACCACCGTTTCCGGCGTAATTTGACGCGCTGAATGCGATAAAACAAGTTTCAGGTCGCTAGCATGTATAGAAAAAAAGTTACTCACCGATATCCACGAAACAAACGAACGGAATTCGACTTCGTGTTTTGAGCAATATCAAAACAAAGACGACCGTTTCCGGCGTAATTTGACGCGCTGAATGCGATAAAACAAGTTTTAGGTCGCTAGCATGTATAGAAAAAAAGTTACCAACCGATATCTGAAAAACAAACAAACGGACTTCGACTTCGTGTTTCGAGCAATATCAAAACAAAGACGACCGTTTCCGGCGTAATTTGACGCGCTGAATGCGATAAAACAAGTTTTAGGTCGCTAGCATGTATAGAAAAAAAGGTACTCACCGATATCCACGAAACAAACGAACGGAATTCGACTTCGTGTTTCAAGCAATATCAAAACAAAGACGACCGTTTCCGGCGTAATTTGACGCGCTGAATGCGATAAAACAAGTTTTAGGCCGCTAGCATGTATAGAAAAAAAGTTACCAACCGATATCTGAAAAACAAACAAACGGACTTCGACTTCGTGTTTCGAGCAATATCAAAACAAAGACGACCGTTTCCGGCGTAATTTGAGGCGCTGAATGCGATCAAACAAGTTTTAGGTCGCTCGCATGTATAGAAAAAAAGTTACCTACCGATATCTGAAAAACAAACAAACGGACTTCGACTTCGTGTTTCGAGCAATATCAAAACAAAGACGGCCGTTTCCGGCGTAATTTGACGCGCTGAATGCGATAAAACAAGTTTTAGGTCGCTAGCATGTATAGAAAAAAAGTTACTCACCGATATCCACGAAACAAACAAACGGAATTCGACTCCGTGTTTTGAGCAATATCAGAACAAAGACGACCGTTTCCGGCGTAATTTGACGCGCTGAATGCGATAAAACAAGTTTTAGGTCGCTAGCATGTATAGAAAGAAAGTTACCAACCGATATCTGAAAAACAAACAAACGGACTTCGACTTCGTGTTTCGAGGAATATCAAAACAAAGACGGCCGTTTCCGGCGTAATTTGACGCGCTGAATGCGATAAAACAAGTTTTAGGTCGCTAGCATGGATAGAAACAAAGTTACCAACCGATATCTGAAAAACAAACAAACGGACTTCGACTTCGTGTTTCGAGCAATATCAAAACAAAGACGACCGTTTCCGGCGTAATTTGACGCGCTGAATGCGATAAAACAAGTTTCAGGTCGCTAGCATGTATAGAAAAAAAGTTACCAACCGAAATCTGAAAAACAAACAAACGGACTTCGACTTCGTGTTTCGAGCAATATCAAAACAAAGACGACCGTTTCCGGCGTAATTTGAGGCGCTGAATGCGATCAAACAAGTTTTAGGCCGCTAGCATGTATAGAAAAAAAGTTACCAACCGATATCTGAAAAACAAACAAACGGACTTCGACTTCGTGTTTCGAGCAATATTAAAACAACGACGGCCGTTTCCGGCGTAATTTGACGCGCTGAATGCGATAAAACAAGTTTTAGGTCGCTAGCATGTATAGAAAAAAAGTTACCAACCGATATCTGAAAAACAAACAAACGGACTTCGACTTCGTGTTTCGAGCAATATCAAAACAAAGACGACCGTTTCCGGCGTAATTTGACGCGCTGAATGCGATAAAACAAGTTTTAGGTCGCTAGCATGTATAGAAAAAAAGTTACCAACCGAAATCTGAAAAACAAACAAACGGACTTCGACTTCGTGTTTCGAGCAATATCAAAACAAAGACGACCGTTTCCGGCGTAATTTGAGGCGCTGAATGCGATCAAACAAGTTTTAGGCCGCTAGCATGTATAGAAAAAAAGTTACCAACCGATATCTGAAAAACAAACAAACGGACTTCGACTTCGTGTTTCGAGCAATATCAAAACAAAGACGACCGTTTCCGGCGTAATTTGAGGCGCTGAATGCGATCAAACAAGTTTTAGGTCGCTCGCATGTATAGAAAAAAAGTTACCTACCGATATCTGAAAAACAAACAAACGGACTTCGACTTCGTGTTTCGAGCAATATCAAAACAAAGACGGCCGTTTCCGGCGTAATTTGACGCGCTGAATGCGATAAAACAAGTTTTAGGTCGCTAGCATGTATAGAAAAAAAGTTACTCACCGATATCCACGAAACAAACAAACGGAATTCGACTCCGTGTTTTGAGCAATATCAGAACAAAGACGACCGTTTCCGGCGTAATTTGACGCGCTGAATGCGATAAAACAAGTTTTAGGTCGCTAGCATGTATAGAAAGAAAGTTACCAACCGATATCTGAAAAACAAACAAACGGACTTCGACTTCGTGTTTCGAGGAATATCAAAACAAAGACGGCCGTTTCCGGCGTAATTTGACGCGCTGAATGCGATAAAACAAGTTTTAGGTCGCTAGCATGGATAGAAACAAAGTTACCAACCGATATCTGAAAAACAAACAAACGGACTTCGACTTCGTGTTTCGAGCAATATCAAAACAAAGACGACCGTTTCCGGCGTAATTTGACGCGCTGAATGCGATAAAACAAGTTTTAGGTCGCTAGCATGTATAGAAAAAAAGTTACCAACCGAAATCTGAAAAACAAACAAACGGACTTCGACTTCGTGTTTCGAGCAATATCAAAACAAAGACGACCGTTTCCGGCGTAATTTGAGGCGCTGAATGCGATCAAACAAGTTTCAGGCCGCTAGCATGTATAGAAAAAAAGTTACCAACCGATATCTGAAAAACAAACAAACGGACTTCGACTTCGTGTTTCGAGCAATATTAAAACAACGACGGCCGTTTCCGGCGTAATTTGACGCGCTGAATGCGATAAAACAAGTTTTAGGTCGCTAGCATGTATAGAAAAAAAGTTACCAACCGATATCTGAAAAACAAACAAACGGACTTCGACTTCGTGTTTCGAGCAATATCAAAACAAAGACGACCGTTTCCGGCGTAATTTGACGCGCTGAATGCGATAAAACAAGTTTTAGGCCGCTAGCATGTATAGAAAAAAAGTCACCAACCGATATCTGAAAAACAAACGAACGGACTTCGACTTCGTGTTTCGAGCAATATTAAAACAACGACGGCCGTTTCCGGCGTAATTTGACGCGCTGAATGCGATAAAACAAGTTTTAGGTCGCTAGCATGTATAGAAAAAAAGTTACTCACCGATATCCACGAAACAAACAAACGGAATTCGACTCCGTGTTTTGAGCAATATCAGAACAAAGACGACCGTTTCCGGCGTAATTTGACGCGCTGAATGCGATAAAACAAGTTTTAGGTCGCTAGCATGCATAGAAAGAAAGTTACCAACCGATATCTGAAAAACAAACAAACGGACTTCGACTTCGTGTTTTGAGCAATATCAAAACAAAGACGGCCGTTTCCGGCGTAATTTGACGCGCTGAATGCGATAAAACAAGTTTTAGGTCGCTAGCATGTATAGAAATAAAGTTACCTACCGATATCTGAAAAACAAACAAACGGACTTCGACTTCGTGTTTCGAGCAATATCAAAACAAAGACGGCCGTTACCGGCGTAATTTGACGCGCTGAATGCGATAAAACAAGTTTTAGGTCGCTAGCATGTATAGAAAAAAAGTTACTCACCGATATCCACGAAACAAACGAACGGAATTCGACTTCGTGTTTTAAGCAATATCAAAACAAAGACCACCGTTTCCGGCGTAATTTGACGCGCTGAATGCGATAAAACAAGTTTCAGGTCGCTAGCATGTATAGAAAAGAGTTACTCACCGATATCCACGAAACAAACAAACGGAATTCGACTCCGTGTTTTGAGCAATATCAGAACAAAGACGACCGTTTCCGGCGTAATTTGACGCGCTGAATGCGATAAAACAAGTTTTAGGTCGCTAGCATGCATAGAAAGAAAGTTACCAACCGATATCTGAAAAACAAACAAACGGACTTCGACTTCGTGTTTTGAGCAATATCAAAACAAAGACGGCCGTTTCCGGCGTAATTTGACGCGCTGAATGCGATAAAACAAGTTTTAGGTCGCTAGCATGTATAGAAAAAAAGTTACCAACCGATATCTGAAAAACAAACAAACGGACTTCGACTTCGTGTTTCGAGCAATATCAAAACAAAGACGACCGTTTCCGGCGTAATTTGACGCGCTGGATGCGATAAAACAAGTTTCAGGTCGCTAGCATGTATAGAAAAAAAGTTACCAACCGAAATCTGAAAAACAAACAAACGGACTTCGACTTCGTGTTTCGAGCAATATCAAAACAAAGACGACCGTTTCCGGCGTAATTTGACGCGCTGAATGCGATCAAACAAGTTTTAGGCCGCTAGCATGTATAGAAAAAAAGTTACCAACCGATATCTGAAGAACAAACAAACGGACTTCGACTTCGTGTTTCGAGCAATATCAAAACAAAGACGACCGTTTCCGGCGTAATTTGACGCGCTGAATGCGATAAAACAAGTTTTAGGTCGCTAGCATGTATAGAAAAAAAGTTACCAACCGATATCTGAAAAACAAACAAACGGACTTCGACTTCGTGTTTCGAGCAATATCAAAACAAAGACGACCGTTTCCGGCGTAATTTGACGCGCTGAATGCGATAAAACAAGTTTTAGGTCGCTAGCATGTATAGAAAAAAAGTGACCAACCGAAATCTGAAAAACAAACAAACGGACTTCGACTTCGTGTTTCGAGCAATATCAAAACAAAGACGACCGTTTCCGGCGTAATTTGATGCGCTGGATGCGATAAAACAAGTTTTAGGTCGCTAGCATGTATAGAAAAAAAGTTACCAACCGATATCCACGAAACAAACGAACGGAATTCGACTTCGTGTTTCAAGCAATATCAAAACAAAGACGACCGTTTCCGGCGTAATTTGACGCGCTGAATGCGATAAAACAAGTTTCAGGTCGCTAGCATGTATAGAAAAAAAGTTACCTACCGATATCTGAAAAACAAACAAACGGACTTCGACTTCGTGTTTCGAGCAATATCAAAACAAAGACGGCCGTTTCCGGCGTAATTTGACGCGCTGAATGCGATAAAACAAGTTTTAGGTCGCTAGCATGTATAGAAAAAAAGTTACTCACCGATATCCACGAAACAAACGAACGGAATTCGACTTCGTGTTTTAAGCAATATCAAAACAAAGACCACCGTTTCCGGCGTAATTTGACGCGCTGAATGCGATAAAACAAGTTTCAGGTCGCTAGCATGTATAGAAAAAAAGTTACTCACCGATATCCACGAAACAAACGAACGGAATTCGACTTCGTGTTTTAAGCAATATCAGAACAAAGACGACCGTTTCCGGCGTAATTCGACGCGCTGAATGCGATAAAACAAGTTTTAGGTCGCTAGCATGTATAGAAAAAAAGTTACCAACCGATATCTGAAAAACAAACAAACGGACTTCGACTTCGTGTTTCGAGCAATATCAAAACAAAGACGACCGTTTCCGGCGTAATTTGAGGCGCTGAATGCGATCAAACAAGTTTTAGGCCGCTAGCATGTATAGAAAAAAAGTCACCAACCGATATCTGAAAAACAAACAAACGGACTTCGACTTCGTGTTTCGAGCAATATTAAAACAACGACGGCCGTTTCCGGCGTAATTTGACGCGCTGAATGCGATAAAACAAGTTCTAGGTCGCTAGCATGTATAGAAAAAAAGTTACTCACCGATATCCACGAAACAAACAAACGGAATTCGACTCCGTGTTTTGAGCAATATCAAAACAAAGACGACCGTTTCCGGCGTAATTTGACGCGCTGAATGCGATAAAACAAGTTTTAGGTCGCTAGCATGTATAGAAAGAAAGTTACCAACCGATATCTGAAAAACAAACAAACGGACTTCGACTTCGTGTTTCGAGCAATATCAAAACAAAGACGGCCGTTTCCGGCGTAATTTGACGCGCTGAATGCGATAAAACAAGTTTTAGGTCGCTAGCATGTATAGAAAAAAAGTTACCAACCGATATCTGAAAAACAAACAAACGGACTTCGACTTCGTGTTTCGAGCAATATCAAAACAAAGACGACCGTTTCCGGCGTAATTTGACGCGCTGAATGCGATAAAACAAGTTTTAGGTCGCTAGCATGTATAGAAAAAAAGGTACTCACCGATATCCACGAAACAAACGAACGGAATTCGACTTCGTGTTTCAAGCAATATCAAAACAAAGACGACCGTTTCCGGCGTAATTTGACGCGCTGAATGCGATAAAACAAGTTTTAGGTCGCTAGCATGTATAGAAAAAAAGTTACCAACCGATATCTGAAAAACAAACAAACGGACTTCGACTTCGTGTTTCGAGCAATATCAAAACAAAGACGACCGTCTCCGGCGTAATTTGACGCGCTGAATGCGATAAAACAAGTTTTAGGTCGCTAGCATGTATAGAAAAAAAGTTACCAACCGAAATCTGAAAAACAAACAAACGGACTTCGACTTCGTGTTTCGAGCAATATCAAAACAAAGACGACCGTTTCCGGCGTAATTTGATGCGCTGGATGCGATAAAACAAGTTTTAGGTCGCTAGCATGTATAGAAAAAAAGGTACTCACCGATATCCACGAAACAAACGAACGGAATTCGACTTCGTGTTTCAAGCAATATCAAAACAAAGACGACCGTTTCCGGCGTAATTTGACGCGCTGAATGCGATAAAACAAGTTTCAGGTCGCTAGCATGTATAGAAAAAAAGTTACCTACCGATATCTGAAAAACAAACAAACGGACTTCGACTTCGTGTTTCGAGCAATATCAAAACAAAGACGACCGTTTCCGGCGTAATTTGACGCGCTGAATGCGATAAAACAAGTTTTAGGTCGCTAGCATGTATAGAAAAAAAGTTACTCACCGATATCCACGAAACAAACAAACGGAATTCGACTCCGTGTTTTGAGCAATATCAGAACAAAGACGACCGTTTCCGGCGTAATTTGACGCGCTGAATGCGATAGAACAAGTTTTAGGTCGCTAGCATGTATAGAAAGAAAGTTACCAACCGATATCTGAAAAACAAACAAACGGACTTCGACTTCGTGTTTCGAGCAATATCAAAACAAAGACGGCCGTTTCCGGCGTAATTTGACGCGCTGAATGCGATAAAACAAGTTTTAGGTCGCTAGCATGTATAGAAAAAAAGTTACTCACCGATATCCACGAAACAAACAAACGGAATTCGACTCCGTGTTTTGAGCAATATCAGAACAAAGACGACCGTTTCCGGCGTAATTTGACGCGCTGAATGCGATAGAACAAGTTTTAGGTCGCTAGCATGTATAGAAAGAAAGTTACCAACCGATATCTGAAAAACAAACAAACGGACTTCGACTTCGTGTTTCGAGCAATATCAAAACAAAGACGGCCGTTTCCGGCGTAATTTGACGCGCTGAATGCGATAAAACAAGTTTTAGGTCGCTAGCATGTATAGAAAAAAAGTTAACAACCGATATCTGAAAAACAAACAAACGGACTTCGACGTCGTGTTTCGAGCAATATCAAAACAAAGACGACCGTTTCCGGCGTAATTTGACGCGCTGAATGCGATAAAACAAGTTTTAGGTCGCTAGCATGTATAGAAAAAAAGTTACCAACCGATATCTGAAAAACAAACAAACGGACTTCGACTTCGTGTTTCGAGCAATATCAAAACAAAGACGACCGTTTCCGGCGTAATTTGACGCGCTGAATGCGATAAAACAAGTTTTAGGTCGCTAGCATGTATAGAAAAAAAGTTACCAACCGATATCTGAAAAACAAACAAACGGACTTCGACTTCGTGTTTCGAGCAATATCAAAACAAAGACGACCGTTTCCGGCGTAATTTGACGCGCTGAATGCGATAAAACAAGTTTTAGGTCGCTAGCATGTATAAAAAAAAAGTGACCAACCGAAATCTGAAAAACAAACAAACGGACTTCGACTTCGTGTTTCGAGCAATATCAAAACAAAGACGACCGTTTCCGGCGTAATTTGATGCGCTGGATGCGATAAAACAAGTTTCAGGTCGCTAGCATGTATAGAAAAAAAGTTACCTACCGATATCTGAAAAACAAACAAACGGACTTCGACTTCGTGTTTCGAGCAATATCAAAACAAAGACGGCCGTTTCCGGCGCAATTTGACGCGCTGAATGCGATAAAACAAGTTTTAGGTCGCTAGCATGTATAGAAAAAAAGTTACTCACCGATATCCACGAAACAAACGAACGGAATTCGACTTCGTGTTTTAAGCAATATCAAAACAAAGACCACCGTTTCCGGCGTAATTTGACGCGCTGAATGCGATAAAACAAGTTTCAGGTCGCTAGCATGTATAGAAAAAAAGTTACCTACCGATATCTGAAAAACAAACAAACGGACTTCGACTTCGTGTTTCGAGCAATATCAAAACAAAGACGGCCGTTTCCGGCGTAATTTGACGCGCTGAATGCGATAAAACAAGTTTTAGGTCGCTAGCATGTATAGAAAAAAAGTTACTCACCGATATCCACGAAACAAACGAACGGAATTCGACTTCGTGTTTTAAGCAATATCAAAACAAAGACCACCGTTTCCGGCGTAATTTGACGCGCTGAATGCGATAAAACAAGTTTCAGGTCGCTAGCATGTATAGAAAAAAAGTGACTCACCGATATCCACGAAACAAACGAACGGAATTCGACTTCGTGTTTTAAGCAATATCAGAACAAAGACGACCGTTTCCGGCGTAATTTGACGCGCTGAATGCGATAAAACAAGTTTTAGGTCGCTAGCATGTATAGGAAAAAAGTTACCAACCGATATCTGAAAAACAAACAAACGGACTTCGACTTCGTGTTTCGAGCAATATCAAAACAAAGACGACCGTTTCCGGCGTAATTTGAGGCGCTGAATGCGATCAAACAAGTTTTAGGCCGCTAGCATGTATAGAAAAAAAGTCACCAACCGATATCTGAAAAACAAACAAACGGACTTCGACTTCGTGTTTCGAGCAATATTAAAACAACGACGGCCGTTTCCGGCGTAATTTGACGCGCTGAATGCGATAAAACAAGTTCTAGGTCGCTAGCATGTATAGAAAAAAAGTTACTCACCGATATCCACGAAACAAACAAACGGAATTCGACTCCGTGTTTTGAGCAATATCAAAACAAAGACGGCCGTTTCCGGCGTAATTTGACGCGCTGAATGCGATAAAACAAGTTTTAGGTCGCTAGCATGTATAGAAAAAAAGTTACTCACCGATATCCACGAAACAAACGAACGGAATTCGACTTCGTGTTTTAAGCAATATCGAAACAAAGACCACCGTTTCCGGCGTAATTTGACGCGCTGAATGCGATAAAACAAGTTTCAGGTCGCTAGCATGTATAGAAAAAAAGTTACTCACCGATATCCACGAAACAAACGAACGGAATTCGACTTCGTGTTTTGAGCAATATCAAAACAAAGACGACCGTTTCCGGCGTAATTTGACGCGCTGAATGCGATAAAACAAGTTTTAGGTCGCTAGCATGTATAGAAAAAAAGTTACCAACCGATATCTGAAAAACAAACAAACGGACTTCGACTTCGTGTTTCGAGCAATATCAAAACAAAGACGACCGTTTCCGGCGTAATTAGACGCGCTGAATGCGATAAAACAAGTTTTAGGTCGCTAGCATGTATAGAAAAAAAGGTACTCACCGATATCCACGAAACAAACGAACGGAATTCGACTTCGTGTTTCAAGCAATATCAAAACAAAGACGACCGTTTCCGGCGTAATTTGACGCGCTGAATGCGATAAAACAAGTTTTAGGTCGCTAGCATGTATAGAAAAAAAGTTACCAACCGATATCTGAAAAACAAACAAACGGACTTCGACTTCGTGTTTCGAGCAATATCAAAACAAAGACGACCGTCTCCGGCGTAATTTGACGCGCTGAATGCGATAAAACAAGTTTTAGGTCGCTAGCATGTATAGAAAAAAAGTTACCAACCGAAATCTGAAAAACAAACAAACGGACTTCGACTTCGTGTTTCGAGCAATATCAAAACAAAGACGACCGTTTCCGGCGTAATTTGATGCGCTGGATGCGATAAAACAAGTTTTAGGTCGCTAGCATGTATAGAAAAAAAGGTACGCACCGATATCCACGAAACAAACGAACGGAATTCGACTTCGTGTTTCAAGCAATATCAAAACAGAGACGACCGTTTCCGGCGTAATTTGACGCGCTGAATGCGATAAAACAAGTTTCAGGTCGCTAGCATGTATAGAAAAAAAGTTACCTACGGATATCTGAAAAACAAACAAACGGACTTCGACTTCGTGTTTCGAGCAATATCAAAACAAAGACGACCGTTTCCGGCGTAATTTGACGCGCTAAATGCGATAAAACAAGTTTTAGGTCGCTAGCATGTATAGAAAAAAAGTTACTCACCGATATCCACGAAACAAACAAACGGAATTCGACTCCGTGTTTTGAGCAATATCAGAACAAAGACGACCGTTTCCGGCGTAATTTGACGCGCTGAATGCGATAGAACAAGTTTTAGGTCGCTAGCATGTATAGAAAGAAAGTTACCAACCGATATCTGAAAAACAAACAAACGGACTTCGACTTCGTGTTTCGAGCAATATCAAAACAAAGACGGCCGTTTCCGGCGTAATTTGACGCGCTGAATGCGATAAAACAAGTTTTAGGTCGCTAGCATGTATAGAAAAAAAGTTACTCACCGATATCCACGAAACAAACAAACGGAATTCGACTCCGTGTTTTGAGCAATATCAGAACAAAGACGACCGTTTCCGGCGTAATTTGACGCGCTGAATGCGATAGAACAAGTTTTAGGTCGCTAGCATGTATAGAAAGAAAGTTACCAACCGATATCTGAAAAACAAACAAACGGACTTCGACTTCGTGTTTCGAGCAATATCAAAACAAAGACGGCCGTTTCCGGCGTAATTTGACGCGCTGAATGCGATAAAACAAGTTTTAGGTCGCTAGCATGTATAGAAAAAAAGTTACTCACCGATATCCACGAAACAAACGAACGGAATTCGACTTCGTGTTTTAAGCAATATCGAAACAAAGACCACCGTTTCCGGCGTAATTTGACGCGCTGAATGCGATAAAACAAGTTTCAGGTCGCTAGCATGTATAGAAAAAAAGTTACTCACCGATATCCACGAAACAAACGAACGGAATTCGACTTCGTGTTTTAAGCAATATCAAAACAAAGACGACCGTTTCCGGCGTAATTTGACGCGCTGAATGCGTTAAAACAAGTTTTAGGTCGCTAGCATGTATAGAAAAAAAGTTACCAACCGATATCTGAAAAACAAACAAACGGACTTCGACTTCGTGTTTCGAGCAATATCAAAACAAAGACGACCGTTTCCGGCGTAATTTGACGCGCTGAATGCGATAAAACAAGTTTTAGGTCGCTAGCATGTATAGAAAAAAAGTTACCAACCGAAATCTGAAAAACAAACAAACGGACTTCGACTTCGTGTTTCGAGCAATATCAAAACAAAGACGACCGTTTCCGGCGTAATTTGATGCGCTGGATGCGATAAAACAAGTTTTAGGTCGCTAGCATGTATAGAAAAAAAGGTACTCACCGATATCCACGAAACAAACGAACGGAATTCGACTTCGTGTTTCAAGCAATATCAAAACAAACACGACCGTTTCCGGCGTAATTTGACGCGCTAAATGCGATAAAACAAGTTTCAGGTCGCTAGCATGTATAGAAAAAAAGTTACCTACCGATATCTGAAAAACAAACAAACGGACTTCGACTTCGTGTTTCGAGCAATATCAAAACAAAGACGACCGTTTTAGGCGTAATTTGACGCGCTGAATGCGATAGAACAAGTTTCAGGTCGCTAGCATGTATAGAAAAAAAGTTACTAACCGATATCTGAAAAACCAACAAACGGACTCCGACTTCGTCTATCGAGCAATTTCAAAACAAAGACGGCCGTTTCTGGCGTAATTTTACGCGCTGAATGCGATAAGACAAGTTTTAGGTCGCTAGCATGTATAGAAAAAAAGTTACTAACCGAAATCTGAAAAACAAACAAACGGACTTCGACTTCGTGTTTCGAGCAATATCAAAACAAAGACGACCGTTTCCGGCGTAATTTGACGCGCTGAATGCGATAAAACAAGTTTTAGGTCGCTAGCATGTATAGAAAAAAAGTTACTCACCGATATCCACGAAACAAACGAACGGAATTCGACTTCGTGTTTTAAGCAATATCGAAACAAAGACCACCGTTTTCGGCGTAATTTGACGCGCTGAATGCGATAAAACAAGTTTCAGGTCGCTAGCATGTATAGAAAAAAAGTTACTCACCGATATCCACGAAACAAACGAACGGAATTCGACTTCGTGTTTTAAGCAATATCAAAACAAAGACGACCGTCTCCGGCGTAATTTGACGCGCTGAATGCGATGAAACAAGTTTTAGGTCGCTAGCATGTATAGAAAAAAAGTTACCAACCGATATCTGAAAAACAAACAAACGGACTTCGAATTCGTGTTTCGAGCAATATCAAAACAAAGACGACCGTTTCCGGCGTAATTTGACGCGCTAATGCGATAAAACAAGTTTTAGGTCGCTAGCATGTATAGAAAAAAAGTTACCAACCGAAATCTGAAAAACAAACAAACGGACTTCGACTTCGTGTTTCGAGCAATATCAAAACAAAGACGACCGTTTCCGGCGTAATTTGATGCGCTGGATGCGATAAAACAAGTTTTAGGTTGCTAGCATGTATAGAAAAAAAGGTACTCACCGATATCCACGAAACAAACGAACGGAATTCGACTTCGAGTTTCAAGCAATATCAAAACAAAGACGACCGTTTCCGGCGTAATTTGACGCGCTGAATGCGATAAAACAAGTTTTAGGTCGCTAGCATGTATAGAAAAAAAGTTACCAACCGATATCTGAAAAACAAACAAACGGACTTCGACTTCGTGTTTCGAGCAATATCAAAACAAAGACGACCGTTTCCGGCGTAATTTGACGCGCTGAATGCGATAAAACAAGTTTTAGGTCGCTAGCATGTATAGAAAAAAAGTTACTCACCGATATCCACGAAACAAACAAACGGAATTCGACTCCGTGTTTTGAGCAATATCAGAACAAAGACGACCGTTTCCGGCGTAATTTGACGCGCTGAATGCGATAGAACAAGTTTTAGGTCGCTAGCATGTATAGAAAGAAAGTTACCAACCGATATCTGAAAAACAAACAAACGGACTTCGACTCCGTGTTTCGAGCAATATCAAAACAAAGACGGCCGTTTCCGGCGTAATTTGACGCGCTGAATGCGATAAAACAAGTTTTAGGTCGCTAGCATGTATAGAAAAAAAGTTACTCACCGATATCCACGAAACAAACGAACGGAATTCGACTTCGTGTTTCAAGCAATATCAAAACAAACACGACCGTTTCCGGCGTAATTTGACGCGCTAAATGCGATAAAACAAGTTTCAGGTCGCTAGCATGTATAGAAAAAAAGTTACCCACCGATATCTGAAAAACAAACAAACGGACTTCGACTTCGTGTTTCGAGCAATATCAAAACAAAGACGACCGTTTCCGGCGTAATTTGACGCGCTGAATGCGATAAAACAAGTTTTAGGTCGCTAGCATGTATAGAAAAAAAGTTACTCACCGATATCCACGAAACAAACAAACGGAATTCGACTCCGTGTTTTGAGCAATATCAGAACAAAGACGACTGTTTCCGGCGTAATTTGACGCGCTGAATGCGATAGAACAAGTTTTAGGTCGCTAGCATGTATAGAAAGAAAGTTACCAACCGATATCTGAAAAACAAACAAACGGACTTCGACTTCGTGTTTCGAGCAATATCAAAACAAAGACGGCCGTTTCCGGCGTAATTTGACGCGCTGAATGCGATAAAACAAGTTTTAGGTCGCTAGCATGTATAGAAAAAAAGTTATCAACCGATATCTGAAAAACAAACAAACGGACTTCGACTTCGTGTTTCGAGCAATATCAAAACAAAGACGACCGTTTCCGGCGTAATTTGACGCGCTGAATGCGATAAAACAAGTTTTAGGTCGCTAGCATGTATAGAAAAAAAGTTACCAACCGAAATCTGAAAAACAAACAAACGGACTTCGACTTCGTGTTTCGAGCAATATCAAAACAAAGACGACCGTTTCCGGCGTAATTTGATGCGCTGGATGCGATAAAACAAGTTTTAGGTCGCTAGCATGTATAGAAAAAAAGGTACTCACCGATATCCACGAAACAAACGAACGGAATTCGACTTCGTGTTTCAAGCAATATCAAAACAAAGACGACCGTTTCCGGCGTAATTTGACGCGCTGAATGCGATAAAACAAGTTTCAGGTCGCTAGCATGTATAGAAAAAAAGTTACCTACCGATATCTGAAAAACAAACAAACGGACTTCGACTTCGTGTTTCGAGCAATATCAAAACAAAGACGACCGTTTCCGGCGTAATTTGACGCGCTGAATGCGATAAAACAAGTTTTAGGTCGCTAGCATGTATAGAAAAAAAGTTACTCACCGATATCCACGAAACAAACAAACGGAATTCGACTCCGTGTTTTGAGCAATATCAGAACAAAGACGACCGTTTCCGGCGTAATTTGACGCGCTGAATGCGATAGAACAAGTTTTAGGTCGCTAGCATGTATAGAAAGAAAGTTACCAACCGATATCTGAAAAACAAACAAACGGACTTCGACTCCGTGTTTCGAGCAATATCAAAACAAAGACGGCCGTTTCCGGCGTAATTTGACGCGCTGAATGCGATAAAACAAGTTTTAGGTCGCTAGCATGTATAGAAAAAAAGTTACTCACCGATATCCACGAAACAAACGAACGGAATTCGACTTCGTGTTTTAAGCAATATCAAAACAAAGACCACCGTTTCCGGCGTAATTTGACGCGCTGAATGCGATAAAACAAGTTTCAGGTCGCTAGCATGTATAGAAAAAAAGTTACTCACCGATATCCACGAAACAAACGAACGGAATTCGACTTCGTGTTTTAAGCAATATCAAAACAAAGACGACCGTTTCCGGCGTAATTTGACGCGCTGAATGCGATAAAACAAGTTTCAGGCCGCTAGCATGTATAGAAAAAAAGTTACCAACCGATATCTGAAAAACAAACAAACGGACTTCGACTTCGTGTTTCGAGCAATATCAAAACAAAGACGACGGTTTCCGGCGTAATTTGACGCGCTGAATGCGATAAAACAAGTTTTAGGCCGCTAGCATGTATAGAAAAAAAGTTACCAACCGATATCTGAAAAACAAACAAACGGACTTCGACTTCGTGTTTCGAGCAATATCAAAACAAAGACGACCGTTTCCGGCGTAATTTGACGCGCTGAATGCGATAAAACAAGTTTCAGGTCGCTAGCATGTATAGAAAAAAAGTTACCTACCGATATCTGAAAAACAAACAAACGGACTTCGACTTCGTGTTTCGAGCAATATTAAAACAACGACGGCCGTTTTCGGCGTAATTTGACGCGCTGAATGCGATAAAACAAGTTTTAGGTCGCTAGCATGTATAAAAAAAAAGTTACTCACCGATATCCACGAAACAAACGAACGGAATTCGACTCCGTGTTTTGAGCAATATCAGAACAAAGACGACCGTTTTCGGCGTAATTTGACGCGCTGAATGCGATAAAACAAGTTTTAGGCCGCTAGCATGTATAGAAAAAAAGTTACCAACCGATATCTGAAAAACAAACAAACGGACTTCGACTTCGTGTTTCGAGCAATATCAAAACAAAGACGACGGTTTCCGGCGTAATTTGACGCGCTGAATGCGATAAAACAAGTTTTAGGCCGCTAGCATGTATAGAAAAAAAGTTACCAACCGATATCTGAAAAACAAACAAACGGACTTCGACTTCGTGTTTCGAGCAATATCAAAACAAAGACGACCGTTTCCGGCGTAATTTGACGCGCTGAATGCGATAAAACAAGTTTTAGGTCGCTAGCATGTATAGGAAAAAAAGTTACTCACCGATATCCACGAAACAAACAAACGGAATTCGACTCCGTGTTTCGAGCAATATCAGAACAAAGACGACCGTTTCCGGCGTAATTTGACGCGCTGAATGCGATAAAACAAGTTTTAGGTCGCTAGCATGTATAGAAAGAAAGTTACCAACCGATATCTGAAAAACAAACAAACGGACTTCGACTTCGTGTTTTGAGCAATATCAAAACAAAGACGGCCGTTTCTGGCGTAATTTGACGCGCTGAATGCGATAAAACAAGTTTTAGGTCGCTAGCATGTATAGAAAAAAAGTTACCAACCGATATCTGAAAAACAAACAAACGGACTTCGACTTCGTGTTTCGAGCAATATCAAAACAAAGACGACCGTTTCCGGCGTAATTTGACGCGCTGAATGCGATAAAACAAGTTTTAAGCCGCTGGCATGTATAGAAAAAAAGTTACCAACCGATATCTGAAAAACAAACAAACGGACTTCGACTTCGTGTTTCGAGCAATATCAAAACAAAGACGACGGTTTCCGGCGTAATTTGACGCGCTGAATGCGATAAAACAAGTTTTAGGCCGCTAGCATGTATAGAAAAAAAGTTACCAACCGATATCTGAAAAACAAACAAACGGACTTCGACTTCGTGTTTCGAGCAATATCAAAACAAAGACGACCGTTCCCGGCGTAATTTGACGCGCTGAATGCGATAAAACAAGTTTCAGGTCGCTAGCATGTATAAAAAAAAAGTTACCAACCGATATCTGAAAAACAAACAAACGGACTTCGACTTCGTGTTTCGTGCAATATCAAAACAAAGACGGCCGTTTCCGGCGTAATTTGACGCGCTGAATGCGATAAAACAAGTTTTAGGTCGCTAGCATGTATAGAAAAAAAGTTACTCACCGATATCCACGAAACAAACAAACGGAATTCGACTCCGTGTTTTGAGCAATATCAGAACAAAGACGACCGTTTCCGGCGTAATTTGACGCGCTGAATGCGATAGAACAAGTTTCAGGTCGCTAGCATGTATAGAAAAAAAGTTACTAACCGATATCTGAAAAACCAACAAACGGACTCCGACTTCGTCTATCGAGCAATTTCAAAACAAAGACGGCCGTTTCTGGCGTAATTTTACGCGCTGAATGCGATAAGACAAGTTTTAGGTCGCTAGCATGTATAGAAAAAAAGTTACTAACCGATATCCACGGAACAAACAAACGGAATTCGACTCCGTGTTTTGAGCAATATCAAAACAAAGACGACCGTTTCTGGCGTAATTTGACGCGCTGAATGCGATAAAACAAGTTTTAGGTCGCTAGCATGTATAGAAAAAAAGTTACTCACCGATATCCACGAAACAAACGAACGGAATTCGACTTCGTGTTTTAAGCAATATCAAAACAAAGACGACCGTTTCCGGCGTAATTTGACGCGCTGAATGCGATAAAACAAGTTTTAGGTCGCTAGCATGTATAGAAAAAAAGTTACTCACCGATATCCACGAAACAAACGAACGGAATTCGACTTCGTGTTTTAAGCAATATCAAAACAAAGACGACCGTTTCTGGCGTAATTTGACGCGCTGAATGCGATAAAACAAGTTTTAGGTCGCTAGCATGTATAGAAAAAAAGTTACTCACCGATATCCACGAAACAAACGAACGGAATTCGACTTCGTGTTTTAAGCAATATCAAAACAAAGACGACCGTTTCCGGCGTAATTTGACGCGCTGAATGCGATAAAACAAGTTTTAGGTCGCTAGCATGTATAGAAAAAAAGTTACTCACCGATATCCACGAAACAAACGAACGGAATTCGACTTCGTGTTTTAAGCAATATCAAAACAAAGACGACCGTTTCTGGCGTAATTTGACGCGCTGAATGCGATAAAACAAGTTTTAGGTCGCTAGCATGTATAGAAAAAAAGTTACTCACCGATATCCACGAAACAAACGAACGGAATTCGACTTCGTGTTTTAAGCAATATCAAAACAAAGACGACCGTTTCCGGCGTAATTTGACGCGCTGAATGCGATAAAACAAGTTTTAGGTCGCTAGCATGTATAGAAAAAAAGTTACTCACCGATATCCACGAAACAAACGAACGGAATTCGACTTCGTGTTTTAAGCAATATCAAAACAAAGACGACCGTTTCCGGCGTAATTTGACGCGCTGAATGCGATAAAACAAGTTTTAGGTCGCTAGCATGTATAGAAAAAAAGTTACCAACCGAAATCTGAAAAACAAACAAACGGACTTCGACTTCGTGTTTCGAGCAATATCAAAACAAAGACGACCGTTTCCGGCGTAATTTGATGCGCTGGATGCGATAAAACAAGTTTTAGGTCGCTAGCATGTATAGAAAAAAAGTTACTCACCGATATCCACGAAACAAACGAACGGAATTCGACTTCGTGTTTTAAGCAATATCAAAACAAAGACGACCGTTTCTGGCGTAATTTGACGCGCTGAATGCGATAAAACAAGTTTTAGGTCGCTAGCATGTATAGAAAAAAGGTACTCACCGATATCCACGAAACAAACGAACGGAATTCGACTTCGTGTTTTAAGCAATATCGAAACAAAGACCACCGTTTCCGGCGTAATTTGACGCGCTGAATGCGATAAAACAAGTTTCAGGTCGCTAGCATGTATAGAAAAAAAGTTACTCACCGATATCCACGAAACAAACGGACGGAATTCGACTTCGTGTTTTAAGCAATATCGAAACAAAGACCACCGTTTCCGGCGTAATTTGACGCGCTGAATGCGATAAAACAAGTTTTAGGTCGCTAGCATGTATAGAAAAAAAGTTACCTACCGATATCTGAAAAACAAACGAACGGAATTCGACTTCGTGTTTCAAGCAATATCAAAACAAAGACGACCGTTTCCGGCGTAATTTGACGCGCTGAATGCGATAAAACAAGTTTCAGGTCGCTAGCATGTATAGAAAAAAAGTTACTAACCGATATCTGAAAAACCAACAAACGGACTCCGACTTCGTCTATCGAGCAATATCAAAACAAAGACGGCCGTTTCTGGCGTAATTATACGCGCTGAATGCGATAAAACAAGTTTTAGGTCGCTAGCATGTATAGAAAAAAGGTACTCACCGATATCCACGAAACAAACGAACGGAATTCGACTTCGTGTTTTAAGCAATATCGAAACAAAGACCACCGTTTCCGGCGTAATTTGACGCGCTGAATGCGATAAATCAAGTTTCAGGTCGCTAGCATGTATAGAAAAAAAGTTACTCACCGATATCCACGGAACAAACAAACGGAATTCGACTCCGTGTTTTGAGCAATATCAAAACAAAGACGACCGTTTTTGGCGTAATTTGACGCGCTGAATGCGATAAAACAAGTTTTAGGTCGCTAGCATGTATAGAAAAAAAGGTACTCACCGATATCCACGAAACAAACGAACGGAATTCGACTTCGTGTTTTAAGCAATATCAAAACAAAGACGACCGTTTCCGGCGTAATTTGACGCGCTGAATGCGATAAAACAAGTTTTAGGTCGCTAGCATGTATAGAAAAAAAGTTACTCACCGATATCCATGAAACAAACGAACGGAATTCGACTTCGTGTTTTAAGCAATATCAAAACAAAGACGACCGTTTCCGGCGTAATTTGACGCGCTGAATGCGATAAAACAAGTTTTAGGTCGCTAGCATGTATAGAAAAAAAGTTACTCACCGATATCCACGAAACAAACGGACGGAATTCGACTTCGTGTTTTAAGCAATATCAAAACAAAGACGACCGTTTCCGGCGTAATTTGACGCGCCGAATGCGATAAAACAAGTTTTAGGTCGCTAGCATGTATAGAAAAAAGGTACTCACCGATATCCACGAAACAAACGAACGGAATTCGACTTCGTGTTTTAAGCAATATCAAAACAAAGACGACCGTTTCCGGGGTAATTTGACGCGCTGAATGCGATAAAACAAGTTTCAGGTCGCTAGCATGTATAGAAAAAAAGTTACTCACCGATATCCACGAAACAAACGAACGGAATTTGACTTCGTGTTTTAAGCAATATCAAAACAAAGACGACCGTTTCCGGCGTAATTTGACGCGCTGAATGCGATAAAACAAGTTTTAGGTCGCTAGCATGTATAGAAAAAAAGTTACCTACCGATATCTGAAAAACAAACGAACGGAATTCGACTTCGTGTTTCAAGCAATATCAAAACAAAGACGACCGTTTCCGGCGTAATTTGACGCGCTGAATGCGATAAAACAAGTTTTAGGTCGCTAGCATGTATAGAAAAAAGGTACTCACCGATATCCACGAAACAAACGAACGGAATTCGACTTCGTGTTTTAAGCAATATCGAAACAAAGACCACCGTTTCCGGCGTAATTTGACGCGCTGAATGCGATAAAACAAGTTTCAGGTCGCTAGCATGTATAGAAAAAAAGTTACTCACCGATATCCACGAAACAAACGAACGGAATTCGACTTCGTGTTTTAAGCAATATCAAAACAAAGACGACCGTTTCCGGCGTAATTTGACGCGCTGAATGCGATAAAACAAGTTTTAGGTCGCTAGCATGTATAGAAAAAAAGTTACCTACCGATATCTGAAAAACAAACAAACGGACTTCGACTTCGTGTTTCGAGCAATATCGAAACAAAGACGGCCGTTTCCGGCGTAATTTAAAGCGCTGAATGCGATAAAACAAGTTTTAGGTCGCTAGCATGTATAGAAAAAAAGTTACTCACCGATATCCACGAAACAAACGAACGGAATTCGACTTCGTGTTTTAAGCAATATCGAAACAAAGACCACCGTTTCCGGCGTAATTTGACGCGCTGAATGCGATAAAACAAGTTTTAGGTCGCTAGCATGTATAGAAAAAAAGTTACTCACCGATATCCACGAAACAAACAAACGGAATTCGACTCCGTGTTTTGAGCAATATCAGAACAAAGACGACCGTTTCCGGCGTAATTTGACGCGCTGAATGCGATAGAACAAGTTTCAGGTCGCTAGCATGTATAGAAAAAAAGTTACTAACCGATATCTGAAAAACCAACAAACGGACTCCGACTTCGTCTATCGAGCAATTTCAAAACAAAGACGGCCGTTTCTGGCGTAATTTTACGCGCTGAATGCGATAAAACAAGTTTTAGGTCGCTAGCATGTATAGAAAAAAAGTTACTCACCGATATCCACGGAACAAACAAACGGAATTCGACTCCGTGTTTTGAGCAATATCAAAACAAAGACGACCGTTTCTGGCGTAATTTGACGCGCTGAATGCGATAAAACAAGTTTTAGGTCGCTAGCATGTATAGAAAAAAAGGTACTCACCGATATCCACGAAACAAACATACGGAATTCGACTTCGTGTTTCAAGCAATATCAAAACAAAGACGACCGTTTCCGGCGTAATTTGACGCGCTGAATGCGATAAAACAAGTTTCAGGTCGCTAGCATGTATAGAAAAAAAGTTACTTACCGATATCTGAAAAACAAACAAACGGACTTCGACTTCGTGTTTCGAGCAATATTGAAACAACGACGGCCGTTTCCGGCGTAATTTGACGCGCTGAATGCGATAAAACAAGTTTCAGGTCGCTAGCATGTATAAAAAAAAAGTTACCAACCGATATCTGAAAAACAAACAAACGGACTTCGACTTCGTGTTCCGTGCAATATCAAAACAAAGACGGCCGTTTCCGGCGTAATTTGACGCGCTGAATGCGATAAAACAAGTTTTAGGTCGCTAGCATGTATAGAAAAAAAGTTACTCACCGATATCCACGAAACAAACGAACGGAATTCAACTTCGTGTTTTAAGCAATATCGAAACAAAGACCACCGTTTCCGGCGTAATTTGACGCGCTGAATGCGATAAAACAAGTTTTAGGTCGCTAGCAACTATAGAAAAAAGGTACTCACCGATATCCACGAAACAAACGAACGGAATTCGACTTCGTGTTTTAAGCAATATCAAAACGAAGACGACCGTTTCCGGGGTAATTTGACGCGCTGAATGCGATAAAACAAGTTTCAGGTCGCTAGCATGTATAGAAAAAAAGTTACTCACCGATATCCACGAAACAAACGAACGGAATTCGACTTCGTGTTTTAAGCAATATCAAAACAAAGACGACCGTTTCCGGCGTAATTTGACGCGCTGAATGCGATAGAACAAGTTTTAGGTCGCTAGCATGTATAGAAAAAAAGTGACTCACCGATATCCACGAAACAAACGAACGGAATTCGACTTCGTGTTTTAAGCAATATCAAAACAAAGACGACCGTTTCCGGCGTAATTTGACGCGCTGAATGCGATAAAACAAGTTTTAGGTCGCTAGCATGTATAGAAAAAAAGGTACTCACCGATATCCACGAAACAAACATACGGAATTCGACTTCGTGTTTCAAGCAATATCAAAACAAAGACGACCGTTTCCGGCGTAATTTGACGCGCTGAATGCGATAAAACAAGTTTCAGGTCGCTAGCATGTATAGAAAAAAAGTTACTTACCGATATCTGAAAAACAAACAAACGGACTTCGACTTCGTGTTTCGAGCAATATTGAAACAACGACGGCCGTTTCCGGCGTAATTTGACGCGCTAAATGCGATAAAACAAGTTTCAGGTCGCTAGCATGTATAAAAAAAAAGTTACCAACCGATATCTGAAAAACAAACAAACGGACTTCGACTTCGTGTTTCGTGCAATATCAAAACAAAGACGGCCGTTTCCGGCGTAATTTGACGCGCTGAATGCGATAAAACAAGTTTTAGGTCGCTAGCAACTATAGAAAAAAAGTTACTTACCGATATCTGAAAAACAAACAAACGGACTTCGACTTCGTGTTTCGAGCAATATTGAAACAACGACGGCCGTTTCCGGCGTAATTTGACGCGCTGAATGCGATAAAACAAGTTTCAGGTCGCTAGCATGTATAAAAAAAAAGTTACCAACCGACATCTGAAAAACAAACAAACGGGCTTCGACTTCGTGTTTCGTGCAATATCAAAACAAAGACGGCCGTTTCCGGCGTAATTTGACGCGCTGAATGCGATAAAACAAGTTTTAGGTCGCTAGCAACTATAGAAAAAAAGTTACTCACCGATATCCACGAAACAAACGGACGGAATTCGACTTCGTGTTTTGAGCAATATCAAAACAAAGACGACCGTTTCCGGCGTAATTTGACGCGCTGAATGCGATAAAACAAGTTTTAGGTCTCTAGCATGTATAGAAAAAAGGTACTCACCGATATCCACGAAACAAACGAACGGAATTCGACTTCGTGTTTTAAGCAATATCAAAACAAAGACGACCGTTTCCGGGGTAATTTGACGCGCTGAATGCGATAAAACAAGTTTCAGGTCGCTAGCATGTATAGAAAAAAAGTTACTCACCGATATCCACGAAACAAACGAACGGAATTCGACTTCGTGTTTTAAGCAATATCAAAACAAAGACGACCGTTTCCGGCGTAATTTGACGCGCTGAATGCGATAAAACAAGTTTTAGGTCGCTAGCATGTATAGAAAAAAAGTTACCTACCGATATCTGAAAAACAAACAAACGGACTTCGACTTCGTGTTTCGTGCAATATCAAAACAAAGACGGCCGTTTCCGGCGTAATTTGACGCGCTGAATGCGATAAAACAAGTTTTAGGTCGCTAGCAACTATAGAAAAAAAGTTACTTACCGATATCTGAAAAACAAACAAACGGACTTCGACTTCGTGTTTCGAGCAATATTGAAACAACGACGGCCGTTTCCGGCGTAATTTGACGCGCTGAATGCGATAAAACAAGTTTCAGGTCGCTAGCATGTATAAAAAAAAAGTTACCAACCGACATCTGAAAAACAAACAAACGGACTTCGACTTCGTGTTTCGTGCAATATCAAAACAAAGACGGCCGTTTCCGGCGTAATTTGACGCGCTGAATGCGATAAAACAAGTTTTAGGTCGCTAGCAACTATAGAAAAAAAGTTACTCACCGATATCCACGAAACAAACGGACGGAATTCGACTTCGTGTTTTGAGCAATATCAAAACAAAGACGACCGTTTCCGGCGTAATTTGACGCGCTGAATGCGATAAAACAAGTTTTAGGTCTCTAGCATGTATAGAAAAAAGGTACTCACCGATATCCACGAAACAAACGAACGGAATTCGACTTCGTGTTTTAAGCAATATCAAAACAAAGACGACCGTTTCCGGGGTAATTTGACGCGCTGAATGCGATAAAACAAGTTTCAGGTCGCTAGCATGTATAGAAAAAAAGTTACTCACCGATATCCACGAAACAAACGAACGGAATTCGACTTCGTGTTTTAAGCAATATCAAAACAAAGACGACCGTTTCCGGCGTAATTTGACGCGCTGAATGCGATAAAACAAGTTTTAGGTCGCTAGCATGTATAGAAAAAAAGTTACCTACCGATATCTGAAAAACAAACGAACGGAATTCGACTTCGTGTTTCAAGCAATATCAAAACAAAGACGACCGTTTCCGGCGTAATTTGACGCGCTGAATGCGATAAAACAAGTTTCAGGTCGCTAGCATGTATAGAAAAAAAGTTACTCACCGATATCCACGAAACAAACGAACGGAATTCGACTTCGTGTTTTAAGCAATATCAAAACAAAGACGACCGTTTCCGGCGAAATTTGACGCGCTGAATGCGATAAAACAAGTTTTAGGTCGCTAGCATGTATAGAAAAAAAGTTACCTACCGATATCTGAAAAACAAACAAACGGACTTCGACTTCGTGTTTCGAGCAATATCAAAACAAAGACGGCCGTTTCCGGCGTAATTTGACGCGCTGAATGCGATAAAACAAGTTTTAGGTCGCTAGCATGTATAGAAAAAAAGTTACCTACCGATATCTGAAAAACAAACAAACGGACTTCGACTTCGTGTTTCGAGCAATATCAAAACCAAGACGGCCGTTTCCGGCGTAATTTGACGCGCTGAATGCGATAAAACAAGTTTTAGGTCGCTAGCATGTATAGAAAAAAAGTTACTCACCGATATCCACGAAACAAACGAACGGAATTCGACTTCGTGTTTTAAGCAATATCAAAACAAAGACGACCGTTTCCGGCGTAATTTGACGCGCTGAATGCGATAAAACAAGTTTTAGGTCGCTAGCATGTATAGAAAAAAAGTTACCTACCGATATCTGAAAAACAAACAAACGGACTTCGACTTCGTGTTTCGAGCAATATCGAAACAAAGACGGCCGTTTCCGGCGTGATTTGACGCGCTGAATGCGATAAAACAAGTTTTAGGTCGCTAGCATGTATAGAAAAAAAGTTACCTACCGATATCTGAAAAACAAACAAACGGACTTCGACTTCGTGTTTCGAGCAATATCGAAACAAAGACCACCGTTTCCGGCGTAATTTGACGCGCTGAATGCGATAAAACAAGTTTTAGGTCGCTAGCATGTATAGAAAAAAAGTTACTCACCGATATCCACGAAACAAACAAACGGAATTCGACTCCGTGTTTTGAGCAATATCAGAACAAAGACGACCGTTTCCGGCGTAATTTGACGCGCTGAATGCGATAGAACAAGTTTCAGGTCGCTAGCATGTATAGAAAAAAAGTTACTAACCGATATCTGAAAAACCAACAAACGGACTCCGACTTCGTCTATCGAGCAATTTCAAAACAAAGACGGCCGTTTCTGGCGTAATTTTACGCGCTGAATGCGATAAAACAAGTTTTAGGTCGCTAGCATGTATAGAAAAAAAGTTACTCACCGATATCCACGGAACAAACAAACGGAATTCGACTCCGTGTTTTGAGCAATATCAAAACAAAGACGACCGTTTCTGGCGTAATTTGACGCGCTGAATGCGATAAAACAAGTTTTAGGTCGCTAGCATGTATAGAAAAAAAGGTACTCACCGATATCCACGAAACAAACATACGGAATTCGACTTCGTGTTTCAAGCAATATCGAAACAAAGACGACCGTTTCCGGCGTAATTTGACGCGCTGAATGCGATAAAACAAGTTTCAGGTCGCTAGCATGTATAGAAAAAAAGTTACTTACCGATATCTGAAAAACAAACAAACGGACTTCGACTTCGTGTTTCGAGCAATATTGAAACAACGACGGCCGTTTCCGGCGTAATTTGACGCGCTGAATGCGATAAAACAAGTTTCAGGTCGCTAGCATGTATAAAAAAAAAGTGACCAACCGATATCTGAAAAACAAACAAACGGACTTCGACTTCGTGTTTCGTGCAATATCAAAACAAAGACGGCCGTTTCCGGCGTAATTTGACGCGCTGAATGCGATAAAACAAGTTTTAGGTCGCTAGCATGTATAGAAAAAAAGTTACTCACCGATATCCACGAAACAAACGAACGGAATTCAACTTCGTGTTTTAAGCAATATCGAAACAAAGACCACCGTTTCCGGCGTAATTTGACGCGCTGAATGCGATAAAACAAGTTTTAGGTCGCTAGCAACTATAGAAAAAAGGTACTCACCGATATCCACGAAACAAACGAACGGAATTCGACTTCGTGTTTTAAGCAATATCAAAACGAAGACGACCGTTTCCGGGGTAATTTGACGCGCTGAATGCGATAAAACAAGTTTCAGGTCGCTAGCATGTATAGAAAAAAAGTTACTCACCGATATCCACGAAACAAACGAACGGAATTCGACTTCGTGTTTTAAGCAATATCAAAACAAAGACGACCGTTTCCGGCGTAATTTGACGCGCTGAATGCGATAGAACAAGTTTTAGGTCGCTAGCATGTATAGAAAAAAAGTGACTCACCGATATCCACGAAACAAACGAACGGAATTCGACTTCGTGTTTTAAGCAATATCAAAACAAAGACGACCGTTTCCGGCGTAATTTGACGCGCTGAATGCGATAAAACAAGTTTTAGGTCGCTAGCATGTATAGAAAAAAAGGTACTCACCGATATCCACGAAACAAACATACGGAATTCGACTTCGTGTTTCAAGCAATATCAAAACAAAGACGACCGTTTCCGGCGTAATTTGACGCGCTGAATGCGATAAAACAAGTTTCAGGTCGCTAGCATGTATAGAAAAAAAGTTACTTACCGATATCTGAAAAACAAACAAACGGACTTCGACTTCGTGTTTCGAGCAATATTGAAACAACGACGGCCGTTTCCGGCGTAATTTGACGCGCTAAATGCGATAAAACAAGTTTCAGGTCGCTAGCATGTATAAAAAAAAAGTTACCAACCGATATCTGAAAAACAAACAAACGGACTTCGACTTCGTGTTTCGTGCAATATCAAAACAAAGACGGCCGTTTCCGGCGTAATTTGACGCGCTGAATGCGATAAAACAAGTTTTAGGTCGCTAGCAACTATAGAAAAAAAGTTACTTACCGATATCTGAAAAACAAACAAACGGACTTCGACTTCGTGTTTCGAGCAATATTGAAACAACGACGGCCGTTTCCGGCGTAATTTGACGCGCTGAATGCGATAAAACAAGTTTCAGGTCGCTAGCATGTATAAAAAAAAAGTTACCAACCGATATCTGAAAAACAAACAAACGGACTTCGACTTCGTGTTTCGTGCAATATCAAAACAAAGACGGCCGTTTCCGGCGTAATTTGACGCGCTGAATGCGATAAAACAAGTTTTAGGTCGCTAGCAACTATAGAAAAAAAGTTACTCACCGATATCCACGAAACAAACGGACGGAATTCGACTTCGTGTTTTGAGCAATATCAAAACAAAGACGACCGTTTCCGGCGTAATTTGACGCGCTGAATGCGATAAAACAAGTTTTAGGTCGCTAGCATGTATAGAAAAAAGGTACTCACCGATATCCACGAAACAAACGAACGGAATTCGACTTCGTGTTTTAAGCAATATCAAAACAAAGACGACCGTTTCCGGGGTAATTTGACGCGCTGAATGCGATAAAACAAGTTTCAGGTCGCTAGCATGTATAGAAAAAAAGTTACTCACCGATATCCACGAAACAAACGAACGGAATTCGACTTCGTGTTTTAAGCAATATCAAAACAAAGACGACCGTTTCCGGCGTAATTTGACGCGCTGAATGCGATAAAACAAGTTTTAGGTCGCTAGCATGTATAGAAAAAAAGTTACCTACCGATATCTGAAAAACAAACGAACGGAATTCGACTTCGTGTTTCAAGCAATATCAAAACAAAGACGACCGTTTCCGGCGTAATTTGACGCGCTGAATGCGATAAAACAAGTTTCAGGTCGCTAGCATGTATAGAAAAAAAGTTACTCACCGATATCCACGAAACAAACGAACGGAATTCGACTTCGTGTTTTAAGCAATATCAAAACAAAGACGACCGTTTCCGGCGTAATTTGACGCGCTGAATGCGATAAAACAAGTTTCAGGTCGCTAGCATGTATAGAAAGAAAGTTACTCACCGATATCCACGAAACAAACGAACGGAATTCGACTTCGTGTTTTAAGCAATATCAAAACAAAGACGACCGTTTCCGGCGTAATTTGACGCGCTGAATGCGATAAAACAAGTTTTAGGTCGCTAGCATGTATAGAAAAAAAGTTACCTACCGATATCTGAAAAACAAACGAACGGAATTCGACTTCGTGTTTCAAGCAATATCAAAACAAAGACGACCGTTTCCGGCGTAATTTGACGCGCTGAATGCGATAAAACAAGTTTCAGGTCGCTAGCATGTATAGAAAAAAAGTTACTCACCGATATCCACGAAACAAACGAACGGAATTCGACTTCGTGTTTTAAGCAATATCAAAACAAAGACGACCGTTTCCGGCGTAATTTGACGCGCTGAATGCGATAAAACAAGTTTTAGGTCGCTAGCATGTATAGAAAAAAAGTTACCTACCGATATCTGAAAAACAAACAAACGGACTTCGACTTCGTGTTTCGAGCAATATCAAAACAAAGACGGCCGTTTCCGGCGTAATTTGACGCGCTGAATGCGATAAAACAAGTTTTAGGTCGCTAGCATGTATAGAAAAAAAGTTACCTACCGATATCTGAAGAACAAACAAACGGACTTCGACTTCGTGTTTCGAGCAATATCAAAACAAAGACGGCCGTTTCCGGCGTAATTTGACGCGCTGAATGCGATAAAACAAGTTTTAGGTCGCTAGCAACTATAGAAAAAAAGTTACTCACCGATATCCACGAAACAAACGGACGGAATTCGACTTCGTGTTTTAAGCAATATCAAAACAAAGACGACCGTTTCCGGCGTAATTTGACGCGCTGAATGCGATAAAACAAGTTTTAGGTCGCTAGCATGTATAGAAAAAAGGTACTCACCGATATCCACGAAACAAACGAACGGAATTCGACTTCGTGTTTTAAGCAATATCAAAACAAAGACGACCGTTTCCGGGGTAATTTGACGCGCTGAATGCGATAAAACAAGTTTCAGGTCGCTAGCATGTATAGAAAAAAAGTTACTCACCGATATCCACGAAACAAACGAACGGAATTCGACTTCGTGTTTTAAGCAATATCAAAACAAAGACGACCGTTTCCGGCGTAATTTGACGCGCTGAATGCGATAAAACAAGTTTTAGGTCGCTAGCATGTATAGAAAAAAAGTTACCTACCGATATCTGAAAAACAAACGAACGGAATTCGACTTCGTGTTTCAAGCAATATCAAAACAAAGACGACCGTTTCCGGCGTAATTTGACGCGCTGAATGCGATAAAACAAGTTTCAGGTCGCTAGCATGTATAGAAAAAAAGTTACTCACCGATATCCACGAAACAAACGAACGGAATTCGACTTCGTGTTTTAAGCAATATCAAAACAAAGACGACCGTTTCCGGCGTAATTTGACGCGCTGAATGCGATAAAACAAGTTTTAGGTCGCTAGCATGTATAGAAAAAAAGTTACCTACCGATATCTGAAAAACAAACAAACGGACTTCGACTTCGTGTTTCGAGCAATATCGAAACAAAGACGGCCGTTTCCGGCGTAATTTGACGCGCTGAATGCGATAAAACAAGTTTTAGGTCGCTAGCATGTATAGAAAAAAAGTTACTCACCGATATCCACAAAACAAACGAACGGAATTCGACTTCGTGTTTTAAGCAATATCAAAACAAAGACGACCGTTTCCGGCGTAATTTGACGCGCTGAATGCGATAAAACAAGTTTTAGGTCGCTAGCATGTATAGAAAAAAAGTTACCTACCGATATCTGAAAAACAAACAAACGGACTTCGACTTCGTGTTTCGAGCAATATCAAAACAAAGACGGCCGTTTCCGGCGTAATTTGACGCGCTGAATGCGATAAAACAAGTTCTAGGTCGCTAGCATGTATAGAAAAAAAGTTACTCACCGATATCCACGAAACAAACGAACGGAATTCGACTTCGTGTTTTAAGCAATATCAAAACAAAGACGACCGTTTCCGGCGTAATTTGACGCGCTGAATGCGATAAAACAAGTTTTAGGTCGCTAGCATGTATAGAAAAAAAGTTACCTACCGATATCTGAAAAACAAACAAACGGACTTCGACTTCGTGTTTCGAGCAATATCAAAACAAAGACGGCCGTTTCCGGCGTAATTTGACGCGCTGAATGCGATAAAACAAGTTTTAGGTCGCTAGCATGTATAGAAAAAAAGTTACTCACCGATATCCACAAAACAAACGAACGGAATTCGACTTCGTGTTTTAAGCAATATCAAAACAAAGACGACCGTTTCCGGCGTAATTTGACGCGCTGAATGCGATAAAACAAGTTTTAGGTCGCTAGCATGTATAGAAAAAAAGTTACCTACCGATATCTGAAAAACAAACAAACGGACTTCGACTTCGTGTTTCGAGCAATATCAAAACAAAGACGGCCGTTTCCGGCGTAATTTGACGCGCTGAATGCGATAAAACAAGTTTTAGGTCGCTAGCATGTATAGAAAAAAAGTTACTCACCGATATCCACGAAACAAACGAACGGAATTCGACTTCGTGTTTTAAGCAATATCAAAACAAAGACGACCGTTTCCGGCGTAATTTGACGCGCTGAATGCGATAAAACAAGTTTCAGGTCGCTAGCATGTATAGAAAAAAAGTTACTCACCGATATCCACGAAACAAACGAACGGAATTCGACTTCGTGTTTTAAGCAATATCAAAACAAAGACGACCGTTTCCGGCGTAATTTGACGCGCTGAATGCGATAAAACAAGTTTTAGGTCGCTAGCATGTATAGAAAAAAAGTTACCTACCGATATCTGAAAAACAAACAAACGGACTTCGACTTCGTGTTTCGAGCAATATCAAAACAAAGACGGCCGTTTCCGGCGTAATTTGACGCGCTGAATGCGATAAAACAAGTTTTAGGTCGCTAGCAACTATAGAAAAAAGGTACTCACCGATATCCACGAAACAAACGAACGGAATTCGACTTCGTGTTTTGAGCAATATCAAAACAAAGACGACCGTTTCCGGCGTAATTTGACGCGCTGAATGCGATAAAACAAGTTTTAGGTCGCTAGCATGTATAGAAAAAAAGTTACTCACCGATATCCACGAAACAAACGAACGGAATTCGACTTCGTGTTTTAAGCAATATCAAAACAAAGACGACCGTTTCCGGCGTAATTTGACGCGCTGAATGCGATAAAACAAGTTTTAGGTCGCTAGCATGTATAGAAAAAAAGTTACTCACCGATATCCACGAAACAAACGAACGGAATTCGACTTCGTGTTTTAAGCAATATCAAAACAAATACCCCGTTTCCGGGGTAATTTGACGCGCTGAATGCGATAAAACAAGTTTCAGGTCGCTAGCATGTATAGAAAAAAAGTTACTCACCGATATCCACGAAACAAACGAACGGAATTCGACTTCGTGTTTTAAGCAATATCAAAACAAAGACGACCGTTTCCGGCGTAATTTGACGCGCTGAATGCGATAAAACAAGTTTTAGGTCGCTAGCATGTATAGAAAAAAAGTTACCTACCGATATCTGAAAAACAAACAAACGGACTTCGACTTCGTGTTTCGAGCAATATCAAAACAAAGACGGCCGTTTCCGGCGTAATTTGACGCGCTGAATGCGATAAAACAAGTTTTAGGTCGCTAGCATGTATAGAAAAAAAGTTACTCACCGATATCCACGAAACAAACGAACGGAATTCGACTTCGTGTTTTAAGCAATATCAAAACAAAGACGACCGTTTCCGGCGTAATTTGACGCGCTGAATGCGATAAAACAAGTTTTAGGTCGCTAGCATGTATAGAAAAAAAGTTACCAACCGATATCTGAAAAACAAACAAACGGACTTCGACTTCGTGTTTCGAGCAATATCAAAACAAAGACGACCGTTTCCGGCGTAATTTGACGCGCTGAATGCGATAAAACAAGTCTTAGGTCGCTAGCATGTATAGAAAAAAGGTACTCACCGATATCCACGAAACAAACGAACGGAATTCGACTTCGTGTTTTAAGCAATATCAAAACAAAGACGACCGTTTCCGGGGTAATTTGACGCGCTGAATGCGATAAAACAAGTTTCAGGTCGCTAGCATGTATAGAAAAAAAGTTACTCACCGATATCCACGAAACAAACGAACGGAATTCGACTTCGTGTTTTAAGCAATATCAAAACAAAGACGACCGTTTCCGGCGTAATTTGACGCGCTGAATGCGATAAAACAAGTTTTAGGTCGCTAGCATGTATAGAAAAAAAGTTACCTACCGATATCTGAAAAACAAACGAACGGAATTCGACTTCGTGTTTCAAGCAATATCAAAACAAAGACGACCGTTTCCGGCGTAATTTGACGCGCTGAATGCGATAAAACAAGTTTTAGGTCGCTAGCATGTATAGAAAAAAAGTTACCTACCGATATCTGAAAAACAAACAAACGGACTTCGACTTCGTGTTTCGAGCAATATCAAAACAAAGACGGCCGTTTCCGGCGTAATTTGACGCGCTGAATGCGATAAAACAAGTTTTAGGTCGCTAGCATGTATAGAAAAAAAGTTACTCACCGATATCCACGAAACAAACGAACGGAATTCGACTTCGTGTTTTAAGCAATATCAAAACAAAGACGACCGTTTCCGGCGTAATTTGACGCGCTGAATGCGATAAAACAAGTTTTAGGTCGCTAGCAACTATAGAAAAAAGGTACTCACCGATATCCACGAAACAAACGAACGGAATTCGACTTCGTGTTTTAAGCAATATCAAAACAAATACCCCGTTTCCGGGGTAATTTGACGCGCTGAATGCGATAAAACAAGTTTCAGGTCGCTAGCATGTATAGAAAAAAAGTTACTCACCGATATCCACGAAACAAACGAACGGAATTCGACTTCGTGTTTTAAGCAATATCAAAACAAAGACGACCGTTTCCGGCGTAATTTGACGCGCTGAATGCGATGAAACAAGTTTTAGGTCGCTAGCATGTATAGAAAAAAAGTTACTAACCGATATCTGAAAAACCAACAAACGGACTTCGACTTCGTGTTTCGAGCAATATCAAAACAAAGACGACCGTTTCCGGCGTAATTTGACGCGCTAAATGCGATAAAACAAGTCTTAGGTCGCTAGCATGTATAGAAAAAAGGTACTCACCGATATCCACGAAACAAACGAACGGAATTCGACTTCGTGTTTTAAGCAATATCAAAACAAAGACGACCGTTTCCGGGGTAATTTGACGCGCTGAATGCGATAAAACAAGTTTCAGGTCGCTAGCATGTATAGAAAAAAAGTTACTCACCGATATCCACGAAACAAACGAACGGAATTCGACTTCGTGTTTTAAGCAATATCAAAACAAAGACGACCGTTTCCGGCGTAATTTGACGCGCTGAATGCGATAAAACAAGTTTTAGGTCGCTAGCATGTATAGAAAAAAAGTTACCTACCGATATCTAAAAAACAAACGAACGGAATTCGACTTCGTGTTTCAAGCAATATCAAAACAAAGACGACCGTTTCCGGCGTAATTTGACGCGCTGAATGCGATAAAACAAGTTTTAGGTCGCTAGCATGTATAGAAAAAAAGTTACCTACCGATATCTGAAAAACAAACAAACGGACTTCGACTTCGTGTTTCGAGCAATATCAAAACAAAGACGACCGTTTCCGGCGTAATTTGACGCGCTGAATGCGATAAAACAAGTTTTAGGTCGCTAGCAACTATAGAAAAAAGGTACTCACCGATATCCACGAAACAAACGAACGGAATTCGACTTCGTGTTTTGAGCAATATCAAAACAAAGACGACCGTTTCCGGCGTAATTTGACGCGCTGAATGCGATAAAACAAGTTTTAGGTCGCTAGCATGTATAGAAAAAAGGTACTCACCGATATCCACGAAACAAACGAACGGAATTCGACTTCGTGTTTTAAGCAATATCAAAACAAAGACGACCGTTTCCGGGGTAATTTGACGCGCTGAATGCGATAAAACAAGTTTCAGGTCGCTAGCATGTATAGAAAAAAAGTTACTCACCGATATCCACGAAACAAACGAACGGAATTCAACTTCGTGTTTTAAGCAATATCAAAACAAAGACGACCGTTTCCGGCGTAATTTGACGCGCTGAATGCGATAAAACAAGTTTTAGGTCGCTAGCATGTATAGAAAAAAAGTTACCAACCGATATCTGAAAAACAAACGAACGGAATTCGACTTCGTGTTTCAAGCAATATCAAAACAAAGACGACCGTTTCCGGCGTAATTTGACGCGCTGAATGCGATAAAACAAGTTTTAGGTCGCTAGCATGTATAGAAAAAAAGTTACCAACCGATATCTGAAAAACAAACAAACGGACTTCGACTTCGTGTTTCGAGCAATATCAAAACAAAGACGACCGTTTCCGGCGTAATTTGACGCGCTGAATGCGATAAAACAAGTCTTAGGTCGCTAGCATGTATAGAAAAAAGGTACTCACCGATATCCACGAAACAAACGAACGGAATTCGACTTCGTGTTTTAAGCAATATCAAAACAAAGACGACCGTTTCCGGGGTAATTTGACGCGCTGAATGCGATAAAACAAGTTTCAGGTCGCTAGCATGTATAGAAAAAAAGTTACTCACCGATATCCACGAAACAAACGAACGGAATTCGACTTCGTGTTTTAAGCAATATCAAAACAAAGACGACCGTTTCCGGCGTAATTTGACGCGCTGAATGCGATAAAACAAGTTTTAGGTCGCTAGCATGTATAGAAAAAAAGTTACCTACCGATATCTGAAAAACAAACGAACGGAATTCGACTTCGTGTTTCAAGCAATATCAAAACAAAGACGACCGTTTCCGGCGTAATTTGACGCGCTGAATGCGATAAAACAAGTTTTAGGTCGCTAGCATGTATAGAAAAAAAGTTACCTACCGATATCTGAAAAACAAACAAACGGACTTCGACTTCGTGTTTCGAGCAATATCAAAACAAAGACGGCCGTTTCCGGCGTAATTTGACGCGCTGAATGCGATAAAACAAGTTGTAGGTCGCTAGCATGTATAGAAAAAAAGTTACTCACCGATATCCACGAAACAAACGAACGGAATTCGACTTCGTGTTTTAAGCAATATCAAAACAAAGACGACCGTTTCCGGCGTAATTTGACGCGCTGAATGCGATAAAACAAGTTTTAGGTCGCTAGCAACTATAGAAAAAAGGTACTCACCGATATCCACGAAACAAACGAACGGAATTCGACTTCGTGTTTTAAGCAATATCAAAACAAATACCCCGTTTCCGGGGTAATTTGACGCGCTGAATGCGATAAAACAAGTTTCAGGTCGCTAGCATGTATAGAAAAAAAGTTACTCACCGATATCCACGAAACAAACGAACGGAATTCGACTTCGTGTTTTAAGCAATATCAAAACAAAGACGACCGTTTCCGGCGTAATTTGACGCGCTGAATGCGATGAAACAAGTTTTAGGTCGCTAGCATGTATAGAAAAAAAGTTACTAACCGATATCTGAAAAACCAACAAACGGACTTCGACTTCGTGTTTCGAGCAATATCAAAACAAAGACGACCGTTTCCGGCGTAATTTGACGCGCTAAATGCGATAAAACAAGTCTTAGGTCGCTAGCATGTATAGAAAAAAGGTACTCACCGATATCCACGAAACAAACGAACGGAATTCGACTTCGTGTTTTAAGCAATATCAAAACAAAGACGACCGTTTCCGGGGTAATTTGACGCGCTGAATGCGATAAAACAAGTTTCAGGTCGCTAGCATGTATAGAAAAAAAGTTACTCACCGATATCCACGAAACAAACGAACGGAATTCGACTTCGTGTTTTAAGCAATATCAAAACAAAGACGACCGTTTCCGGCGTAATTTGACGCGCTGAATGCGATAAAACAAGTTTTAGGTCGCTAGCATGTATAGAAAAAAAGTTACCTACCGATATCTGAAAAACAAACGAACGGAATTCGACTTCGTGTTTCAAGCAATATCAAAACAAAGACGACTGTTTCCGGCGTAATTTGACGCGCTGAATGCGATAAAACAAGTTTTAGGTCGCTAGCATGTATAGAAAAAAAGTTACCTACCGATATCTGAAAAACAAACAAACGGACTTCGACTTCGTGTTTCGAGCAATATCAAAACAAAGACGACCGTTTCCGGCGTAATTTGACGCGCTGAATGCGATAAAACAAGTTTTAGGTCGCTAGCAACTATAGAAAAAAGGTACTCACCGATATCCACGAAACAAACGAACGGAATTCGACTTCGTGTTTTGAGCAATATCAAAACAAAGACGACCGTTTCCGGCGTAATTTGACGCGCTGAATGCGATAAAACAAGTTTTAGGTCGCTAGCATGTATAGAAAAAAGGTACTCACCGATATCCACGAAACAAACGAACGGAATTCGACTTCGTGTTTTAAGCAATATCAAAACAAAGACGACCGTTTCCGGGGTAATTTGACGCGCTGAATGCGATAAAACAAGTTTCAGGTCGCTAGCATGTATAGAAAAAAAGTTACTCACCGATATCCACGAAACAAACGAACGGAATTCGACTTCGTGTTTTAAGCAATATCAAAACAAAGACGACCGTTTCCGGCGTAATTTGACGCGCTGAATGCGATAAAACAAGTTTTAGGTCGCTAGCATGTATAGAAAAAAAGTTACCTACCGATATCTGAAAAACAAACGAACGGAATTCGACTTCGTGTTTCAAGCAATATCAAAACAAAGACGACCGTTTCCGGCGTAATTTGACGCGCTGAATGCGATAAAACAAGTTTCAGGTCGCTAGCATGTATAGAAAAAAAGTTACTCACCGATATCCACGAAACAAACGAACGGAATTCGACTTCGTGTTTTAAGCAATATCAAAACAAAGACGACCGTTTCCGGCGTAATTTGACGCGCTGAATGCGATAAAACAAGTTTTAGGTCGCTAGCATGTATAGAAAAAAAGTTACCTACCGATATCTGAAAAACAAACAAACGGACTTCGACTTCGTGTTTCGAGCAATATCAAAACAAAGACGGCCGTTTTCGGCGTAATTTGACGCGCTGAATGCGATAAAACAAGTTTTAGGTCGCTAGCATGTATAGAAAAAAAGTTACCTACCGATATCTGAAAAACAAACAAACGGACTTCGACTTCGTGTTTCGAGCAATATCAAAACAAAGACGGCCGTTTCCGGCGTAATTTGACGCGCTGAATGCGATAAAACAAGTTTTAGGTCGCTAGCAACTATAGAAAAAAAGTTACTCACCGATATCCACGAAACAAACGGACGGAATTCGACTTCGTGTTTTAAGCAATATCAAAACAAAGACGACCGTTTCCGGCGTAATTTGACGCGCTGAATGCGATAAAACAAGTTTTAGGTCGCTAGCATGTATAGAAAAAAGGTACTCACCGATATCCACGAAACAAACGAACGGAATTCGACTTCGTGTTTTAAGCAATATCAAAACAAAGACGACCGTTTCCGGGGTAATTTGACGCGCTGAATGCGATAAAACAAGTTTCAGGTCGCTAGCATGTATGGAAAAAAAGTTACTCACCGATATCCACGAAACAAACGAACGGAATTCGACTTCGTGTTTTAAGCAATATCAAAACAAAGACGACCGTTTCCGGCGTAATTTGACGCGCTGAATGCGATAAAACAAGTTTTAGGTCGCTAGCATGTATAGAAAAAAAGTTACCTACCGATATCTGAAAAACAAACGAACGGAATTCGACTTCGTGTTTCAAGCAATATCAAAACAAAGACGACCGTTTCCGGCGTAATTTGACGCGCTGAATGCGATAAAACAAGTTTCAGGTCGCTAGCATGTATAGAAAAAAAGTTACTCACCGATATCCACGAAACAAACGAACGGAATTCGACTTCGTGTTTTAAGCAATATCAAAACAAAGACGACCGTTTCCGGCGTAATTTGACGCGCTGAATGCGATAAAACAAGTTTTAGGTCGCTAGCATGTATAGAAAAAAAGTTACCTACCGATATCTGAAAAACAAACAAACGGACTTCGACTTCGTGTTTCGAGCAATATCGAAACAAAGACGGCCGTTTCCGGCGTAATTTGACGCGCTGAATGCGATAAAACAAGTTTTAGGTCGCTAGCATGTATAGAAAAAAAGTTACTCACCGATATCCACAAAACAAACGAACGGAATTCGACTTCGTGTTTTAAGCAATATCAAAACAAAGACGACCGTTTCCGGCGTAATTTGACGCGCTGAATGCGATAAAACAAGTTTTAGGTCGCTAGCATGTATAGAAAAAAAGTTACCTACCGATATCTGAAAAACAAACAAACGGACTTCGACTTCGTGTTTCGAGCAATATCAAAACAAAGACGGCCGTTTCCGGCGTAATTTGACGCGCTGAATGCGATAAAACAAGTTTTAGGTCGCTAGCATGTATAGAAAAAAAGTTACTCACCGATATCCACGAAACAAACGAACGGAATTCGACTTCGTGTTTTAAGCAATATCAAAACAAAGACGACCGTTTCCGGCGTAATTTGACGCGCTGAATGCGATAAAACAAGTTTCAGGTCGCTAGCATGTATAGAAAAAAAGTTACTCACCGATATCCACGAAACAAACGAACGGAATTCGACTTCGTGTTTTAAGCAATATCAAAACAAAGACGACCGTTTCCGGCGTAATTTGACGCGCTGAATGCGATAAAACAAGTTTTAGGTCGCTAGCATGTATAGAAAAAAAGTTACCTACCGATATCTGAAAAACAAACAAACGGACTTCGACTTCGTGTTTCGAGCAATATCAAAACAAAGACGGCCGTTTCCGGCGTAATTTGACGCGCTGAATGCGATAAAACAAGTTTTAGGTCGCTAGCATGTATAGAAAAAAAGTTACTCACCGATATCCACGAAACAAACGAACGGAATTCGACTTCGTGTTTTAAGCAATATCAAAACAAAGACGACCGTTTCCGGCGTAATTTGACGCGCTGAATGCGATAAAACAAGTTTTAGGTCGCTAGCAACTATAGAAAAAAGGTACTCACCGATATCCACGAAACAAACGAACGGAATTCGACTTCGTGTTTTAAGCAATATCAAAACAAATACCCCGTTTCCGGGGTAATTTGACGCGCTGAATGCGATAAAACAAGTTTCAGGTCGCTAGCATGTATAGAAAAAAAGTTACTCACCGATATCCACGAAACAAACGAACGGAATTCGACTTCGTGTTTTAAGCAATATCAAAACAAAGACGACCGTTTCCGGCGTAATTTGACGCGCTGAATGCGATAAAACAAGTTTTAGGTCGCTAGCATGTATAGAAAAAAAGTTACCTACCGATATCTGAAAAACAAACAAACGGACTTCGACTTCGTGTTTCGAGCAATATCAAAACAAAGACGGCCGTTTCCGGCGTAATTTGACGCGCTGAATGCGATAAAACAAGTTTTAGGTCGCTAGCATGTATAGAAAAAAAGTTACCTACCGATATCTGAAAAACAAACAAACGGACTTCGACTTCGTGTTTCGAGCAATATCAAAACAAAGACGGCCGTTTCCGGCGTAATTTGACGCGCTGAATGCGATAAAACAAGTTTTAGGTCGCTAGCATGTATAGAAAAAAAGTTACTCACCGATATCCACGAAACAAACGAACGGAATTCGACTTCGTGTTTTAAGCAATATCAAAACAAAGACGACCGTTTCCGGCGTAATTTGACGCGCTGAATGCGATAAAACAAGTTTTAGGTCGCTAGCATGTATAGAAAAGAAGTTACTCACCGATATCCACGAAACAAACGGACGGAATTCGACTTCGTGTTTTAAGCAATATCAAAACAAAGACGACCGTTTCCGGCGTAATTTGACGCGCTGAATGCGATAAAACAAGTTTTAGGTCGCTAGCATGTATAGAAAAAAAGTTACCTACCGATATCTGAAAAACAAACAAACGGACTTCGACTTCGTGTTTCGAGCAATATCAAAACAAAGACGGCCGTTTCCGGCGTAATTTGACGCGCTGAATGCGATAAAACAAGTTTTAGGTCGCTAGCATGTATAGAAAAAAAGTTACCTACCGATATCTGAAAAACAAACAAACGGACTTCGACTTCGTGTTTCGAGCAATATCAAAACAAAGACGGCCGTTTCCGGCGTAATTTGACGCGCTGAATGCGATAAAACAAGTTTTAGGTCGCTAGCAACTATAGAAAAAAAGTTACTCACCGATATCCACGAAACAAACGGACGGAATTCGACTTCGTGTTTCAAGCAATATCAAAACAAAGACGACCGTTTCCGGCGTAATTTGACGCGCTGAATGCGATAAAACAAGTTTTAGGTCGCTAGCATGTATAGAAAAAAGGTACTCACCGATATCCACGAAACAAACGAACGGAATTCGACTTCGTGTTTTAAGCAATATCAAAACAAAGACGACGGTTTCCGGGGTAATTTGACGCGCTGAATGCGATAAAACAAGTTTCAGGTCGCTAGCATGTATAGAAAAAAAGTTACTCACCGATATCCACGAAACAAACGAACGGAATTCGACTTCGTGTTTTAAGCAATATCAAAACAAAGACGACCGTTTCCGGCGTAATTTGACGCGCTGAATGCGATAAAACAAGTTTTAGGTCGCTAGCATGTATAGAAAAAAAGTTACCTACCGATATCTGAAAAACAAACGAACGGAATTCGACTTCGTGTTTCAAGCAATATCAAAACAAAGACGACCGTTTCCGGCGTAATTTGACGCGCTGAATGCGATAAAACAAGTTTCAGGTCGCTAGCATGTATAGAAAAAAAGTTACTCACCGATATCCACGAAACAAACGAACGGAATTCGACTTCGTGTTTTAAGCAATATCAAAACAAAGACGACCGTTTCCGGCGTAATTTGACGCGCTGAATGCGATAAAACAAGTTTTAGGTCGCTAGCATGTATAGAAAAAAAGTTACCTACCGATATCTGAAAAACAAACAAACGGACTTCGACTTCGTGTTTCGAGCAATATCGAAACAAAGACGGCCGTTTCCGGCGTACATTGACGCGCTGAATGCGATAAAACAAGTTTTAGGTCGCTAGCATGTATAGAAAAAAAGTTACTCACCGATATCCACAAAACAAACGAACGGAATTCGACTTCGTGTTTTAAGCAATATCAAAACAAAGACGACCGTTTCCGGCGTAATTTGACGCGCTGAATGCGATAAAACAAGTTTTAGGTCGCTAGCAACTATAGAAAAAAGGTACTCACCGATATCCACGAAACAAACGAACGGAATTCGACTTCGTGTTTTAAGCAATATCAAAACAAATACCCCGTTTCCGGGGTAATTTGACGCGCTGAACGCGATAAAACAAGTTTCAGGTCGCTAGCATGTATAGAAAAAAAGTTACTCACCGATATCCACGAAACAAACGAACGGAATTCGACTTCGTGTTTTAAGCAATATCAAAACAAAGACGACCGTTTCCGGCGTAATTTGACGCGCTGAATGCGATAAAACAAGTTTTAGGTCGCTAGCATGTATAGAAAAGAAGTTACTCACCGATATCCACGAAACAAACGGACGGAATTCGACTTCGTGTTTTAAGCAATATCAAAACAAAGACGACCGTTTCCGGCGTAATTTGACGCGCTGAATGCGATAAAACAAGTTTTAGGTCGCTAGCATGTATAGAAAAAAAGTTACCTACCGATATCTGAAAAACAAACAAACGGACTTCGACTTCGTGTTTCGAGCAATATCAAAACAAAGACGGCCGTTTCCGGCGTAATTTGACGCGCTGAATGCGATAAAACAAGTTTTAGGTCGCTAGCATGTATAGAAAAAAAGTTACCTACCGATATCTGAAAAACAAACAAACGGACTTCGACTTCGTGTTTCGAGCAATATCAAAACAAAGACGGCCGTTTCCGGCGTAATTTGACGCGCTGAATGCGATAAAACAAGTTTTAGGTCGCTAGCAACTATAGAAAAAAAGTTACTCACCGATATCCACGAAACAAACGGACGGAATTCGACTTCGTGTTTTAAGCAATATCAAAACAAAGACGACCGTTTCCGGCGTAATTTGACGCGCTGAATGCGATAAAACAAGTTTTAGGTCGCTAGCATGTATAGAAAAAAGGTACTCACCGATATCCACGAAACAAACGAACGGAATTCGACTTCGTGTTTTAAGCAATATCAAAACAAAGACGCCCGTTTCCGTGGTAATTTGACGCGCTGAATGCGATAAAACAAGTTTCAGGTCGCTAGCATGTATAGAAAAAAAGTTACTCACCGATATCCACGAAACAAACGAACGGAATTCGACTTCGTGTTTTAAGCAATATCAAAACAAAGACGACCGTTTCCGGCGTAATTTGACGCGCTGAATGCGATAAAACAAGTTTTAGGTCGCTAGCATGTATAGAAAAAAAGTTACCTACCGATATCTGAAAAACAAACGAACGGAATTCGACTTCGTGTTTCAAGCAATATCAAAACAAAGACGACCGTTTCCGGCGTAATTTGACGCGCTGAATGCGATAAAACAAGTTTCAGGTCGCTAGCATGTATAGAAAAAAAGTTACTCACCGATATCCACGAAACAAACGAACGGAATTCGACTTCGTGTTTTAAGCAATATCAAAACAAAGACGACCGTTTCCGGCGTAATTTGACGCGCTGAATGCGATAAAACAAGTTTTAGGTCGCTAGCATGTATAGAAAAAAAGTTACCTACCGATATCTGAAAAACAAACAAACGGACTTCGACTTCGTGTTTCGAGCAATATCGAAACAAAGACGGCCGTTTCCGGCGTAATTTGACGCGCTGAATGCGATAAAACAAGTTTTAGGTCGCTAGCATGTATAGAAAAAAAGTTACTCACCGATATCCACAAAACAAACGAACGGAATTCGACTTCGTGTTTTAAGCAATATCAAAACAAAGACGACCGTTTCCGGCGTAATTTGACGCGCTGAATGCGATAAAACAAGTTTTAGGTCGCTAGCAACTATAGAAAAAAAGTTACTCACCGATATCCACGAAACAAACGGACGGAATTCGACTTCGTGTTTTAAGCAATATCAAAACAAAGACGACCGTTTCCGGCGTAATTTGACGCGCTGAATGCGATAAAACAAGTTTTAGGTCGCTAGCATGTATAGAAAAAAGGTACTCACCGATATCCACGAAACAAACGAACGGAATTCGACTTCGTGTTTTAAGCAATATCAAAACAAAGACGCCCGTTTCCGGGGTAATTTGACGCGCTGAATGCGATAAAACAAGTTTCAGGTCGCTAGCATGTATAGAAAAAAAGTTACTCACCGATATCCACGAAACAAACGAACGGAATTCGACTTCGTGTTTTAAGCAATATCAAAACAAAGACGACCGTTTCCGGCGTAATTTGACGCGCTGAATGCGATAAAACAAGTTTTAGGTCGCTAGCATGTATAGAAAAAAAGTTACCTACCGATATCTGAAAAACAAACGAACGGAATTCGACTTCGTGTTTCAAGCAATATCAAAACAAAGACGACCGTTTCCGGCGTAATTTGACGCGCTGAATGCGATAAAACAAGTTTCAGGTCGCTAGCATGTATAGAAAAAAAGTTACTCACCGATATCCACGAAACAAACGAACGGAATTCGACTTCGTGTTTTAAGCAATATCAAAACAAAGACGACCGTTTCCGGCGTAATTTGACGCGCTGAATGCGATAAAACAAGTTTTAGGTCGCTAGCATGTATAGAAAAAAAGTTACCTACCGATATCTGAAAAACAAACAAACGGACTTCGACTTCGTGTTTCGAGCAATATCGAAACAAAGACGGCCGTTTCCGGCGTAATTTGACGCGCTGAATGCGATAAAACAAGTTTTAGGTCGCTAGCATGTATAGAAAAAAAGTTACTCACCGATATCCACAAAACAAACGAACGGAATTCGACTTCGTGTTTTAAGCAATATCAAAACAAAGACGACCGTTTCCGGCGTAATTTGACGCGCTGAATGCGATAAAACAAGTTTTAGGTCGCTAGCAACTATAGAAAAAAGGTACTCACCGATATCCACGAAACAAACGAACGGAATTCGACTTCGTGTTTTAAGCAATATCAAAACAAATACCCCGTTTCCGGGGTAATTTGACGCGCTGAATGCGATAAAACAAGTTTCAGGTCGCTAGCATGTATAGAAAAAAAGTTACTCACCGATATCCACGAAACAAACGAACGGAATTCGACTTCGTGTTTTAAGCAATATCAAAACAAAGACGACCGTTTCCGGCGTAATTTGACGCGCTGAATGCGATAAAACAAGTTTTAGGTCGCTAGCATGTATAGAAAAAAAGTTACCTACCGATATCTGAAAAACAAACAAACGGACTTCGACTTCGTGTTTCGAGCAATATCAAAACAAAGACGGCCGTTTCCGGCGTAATTTGACGCGCTGAATGCGATAAAACAAGTTTTAGGTCGCTAGCATGTATAGAAAAAAAGTTACTCACCGATATCCACGAAACAAACGAACGGAATTCGACTTCGTGTTTTAAGCAATATCAAAACAAAGACGACCGTTTCCGGCGTAATTTGACGCGCTGAATGCGATAAAACAAGTTTTAGGTCGCTAGCATGTATAGAAAAGAAGTTACTCACCGATATCCACGAAACAAACGGACGGAATTCGACTTCGTGTTTTAAGCAATATCAAAACAAAGACGACCGTTTCCGGCGTAATTTGACGCGCTGAATGCGATAAAACAAGTTTTAGGTCGCTAGCATGTATAGAAAAAAAGTTACCTACCGATATCTGAAAAACAAACAAACGGACTTCGACTTCGTGTTTCGAGCAATATCAAAACAAAGACGGCCGTTTCCGGCGTAATTTGACGCGCTGAATGCGATAAAACAAGTTTTAGGTCGCTAGCATGTATAGAAAAAAAGTTACCTACCGATATCTGAAAAACAAACAAACGGACTTCGACTTCGTGTTTCGAGCAATATCAAAACAAAGACGGCCGTTTCCGGCGTAATTTGACGCGCTGAATGCGATAAAACAAGTTTTAGGTCGCTAGCAACTATAGAAAAAAAGTTACTCACCGATATCCACGAAACAAACGGACGGAATTCGACTTCGTGTTTTAAGCAATATCAAAACAAAGACGACCGTTTCCGGCGTAATTTGACGCGCTGAATGCGATAAAACAAGTTTTAGGTCGCTAGCATGTATAGAAAAAAGGTACTCACCGATATCCACGAAACAAACGAACGGAATTCGACTTCGTGTTTTAAGCAATATCAAAACAAAGACGACCGTTTCCGGGGTAATTTGACGCGCTGAATGCGATAAAACAAGTTTCAGGTCGCTAGCATGTATAGAAAAAAAGTTACTCACCGATATCCACGAAACAAACGAACGGAATTCGACTTCGTGTTTTAAGCAATATCAAAACAAAGACGACCGTTTCCGGCGTAATTTGACGCGCTGAATGCGATAAAACAAGTTTTAGGTCGCTAGCATGTATAGAAAAAAAGTTACCTACCGATATCTGAAAAACAAACAAACGGACTTCGACTTCGTGTTTCGAGCAATATCAAAACAAAGACGGCCGTTTCCGGCGTAATTTGACGCGCTGAATGCGATAAAACAAGTTTTAGGTCGCTAGCATGTATAGAAAAAACGTTACTCACCGATATCCACGAAACAAACGAACGGAATTCGACTTCGTGTTTTAAGCAATATCAAAACAAAGACGACCGTTTCCGGCGTAATTTGACGCGCTGAATGCGATAAAACAAGTTTTAGGTCGCTAGCATGTATAGAAAAAAAGTTACCTACCGATATCTGAAAAACAAACAAACGGACTTCGACTTCGTGTTTCGAGCAATATCAAAACAAAGACGGCCGTTTCCGGCGTAATTTGACGCGCTGAATGCGATAAAACAAGTTTTAGGTCGCTAGCATGTATAGAAAAAAAGTTACTCACCGATATCCACGAAACAAACGAACGGAATTCGACTTCGTGTTTTAAGCAATATCAAAACAAAGACGACCGTTTCCGGCGTAATTTGACGCGCTGAATGCGATAAAACAAGTTTTAGGTCGCTAGCAACTATAGAAAAAAGGTACTCACCGATATCCACGAAACAAACGAACGGAATTCGACTTCGTGTTTTAAGCAATATCAAAACAAATACCCCGTTTCCGGGGTAATTTGACGCGCTGAATGCGATAAAACAAGTTTCAGGTCGCTAGCATGTATAGAAAAAAAGTTACTCACCGATATCCACGAAACAAACGAACGGAATTCGACTTCGTGTTTTAAGCAATATCAAAACAAAGACGACCCTTTCCGGCGTAATTTGACGCGCTGAATGCGATAAAACAAGTTTTAGGTCGCTAGCATGTATAGAAAAAAAGTTACCTACCGATATCTGAAAAACAAACAAACGGACTTCGACTTCGTGTTTCGAGCAATATCAAAACAAAGACGGCCGTTTCCGGCGTAATTTGACGCGCTTAATGCGATAAAACAAGTTTTAGGTCGCTAGCATGTATAGAAAAAAAGTTACTCACCGATATCCACGAAACAAACGAACGGAATTCGACTTCGTGTTTTAAGCAATATCAAAACAAAGACGACCGTTTCCGGCGTAATTTGACGCGCTGAATGCGATAAAACAAGTTTTAGGTCGCTAGCATGTATAGAAAAAAAGTTACTCACCGATATCCACGAAACAAACGGACGGAATTCGACTTCGTGTTTTAAGCAATATCAAAACAAAGACGACCGTTTCCGGCGTAATTTGACGCGCTGAATGCGATAAAACAAGTTTTAGGTCGCTAGCATGTATAGAAAAAAGGTACTCACCGATATCCACGAAACAAACAAACGGAATTCGACTTCGTGTTTTAAGCAATATCAAAACAAAGACGACCGTTTCCGGGGTAATTTGACGCGCTGAATGCGATAAAACAAGTTTCAGGTCGCTAGCATGTATAGAAAAAAAGTTACTCACCGATATCCACGAAACAAACGAACGGAATTCGACTTCGTGTTTTAAGCAATATCAAAACAAAGACGACCGTTTCCGGCGTAATTTGACGCGCTGAATGCGATAAAACAAGTTTTAGGTCGCTAGCATGTATAGAAAAAAAGTTACCTACCGATATCTGAAAAACAAACAAACGGACTTCGACTTCGTGTTTCGAGCAATATCAAAACAAAGACGGCCGTTTCCGGCGTAATTTGACGCGCTGAATGCGATAAAACAAGTTTTAGGTCGCTAGCATGTATAGAAAAAAAGTTACTCACCGATATCCACGAAACAAACGAACGGAATTCGACTTCGTGTTTTGAGCAATATCAAAACAAAGACGACCGTTTCCGGCGTAATTTGACGCGCTGAATGCGATAAAACAAGTTTTAGGTCGCTAGCATGTATAGAAAAAAAGTTACCAACCGATATCTGAAAAACAAACAAACGGACTTCGACTTCGTGTTTCGAGCAATATCAAAACAAAGACGACCGTTTCCGGCGTAATTTGACGCGCTAAATGCGATAAAACAAGTCTTAGGTCGCTAGCATGTATAGAAAAAAGGTACTCACCGATATCCACGAAACAAACGAACGGAATTCGACTTCGTGTTTTAAGCAATATCAAAACAAAGACGACCGTTTCCGGGGTAATTTGACGCGCTGAATGCGATAAAACAAGTTTCAGGTCGCTAGCATGTATAGAAAAAAAGTTACTCACCGATATCCACGAAACAAACGAACGGAATTCGACTTCGTGTTTTAAGCAATATCAAAACAAAGACGACCGTTTCCGGCGTAATTTGACGCGCTGAATGCGATAAAACAAGTTTTAGGTCGCTAGCATGTATAGAAAAAAAGTTACCTACCGATATCTGAAAAACAAACAAACGGACTTCGACTTCGTGTTTCGAGCAATATCAAAACAAAGACGGCCGTTTCCGGCGTAATTTGACGCGCTGAATGCGATAAAACAAGTTTTAGGTCGCTAGCATGTATAGAAAAAAAGTTACTCACCGATATCCACGAAACAAACGAACGGAATTCGACTTCGTGTTTTAAGCAATATCAAAACAAAGACGACCGTTTACGGCGTAATTTGACGCGCTGAATGCGATAAAACAAGTTTTAGGTCGCTAGCATGTATAGAAAAAAAGTTACTCACCGATATCCACGAAACAAACGGACGGAATTCGACTTCGTGTTTTAAGCAATATCAAAACAAAGACGACCGTTTCCGGCGTAATTTGACGCGCTGAATGCGATAAAACAAGTTTTAGGTCGCTAGCATGTATAGAAAAAAAGTTACTAACCGATATCTGAAAAACCAACAAACGGACTTCGACTTCGTGTTTCGAGCAATATCAAAACAAAGACGACCGTTTCCGGCGTAATTTGACGCGCTAAATGCGATAAAACAAGTCTTAGGTCGCTAGCATGTATAGAAAAAAGGTACTCACCGATATCCACGAAACAAACGAACGGAATTCGACTTCGTGTTTTAAGCAATATCAAAACAAAGACGACCGTTTCCGGGGTAATTTGACGCGCTGAATGCGATAAAACAAGTTTCAGGTCGCTAGCATGTATAGAAAAAAAGTTACTCACCGATATCCACGAAACAAACGAACGGAATTCGACTTCGTGTTTTAAGCAATATCAAAACAAGGCGACCGTTTCCGGCGTAATTTGACGCGCTGAATGCGATAAAACAAGTTTTAGGTCGCTAGCATGTATAGAAAAAAAGTTACCTACCGATATCTGAAAAACAAACGAACGGAATTCGACTTCGTGTTTCAAGCAATATCAAAACAAAGACGACCGTTTCCGGCGTAATTTGACGCGCTGAATGCGATAAAACAAGTTTTAGGTCGCTAGCATGTATAGAAAAAAAGTTACCTACCGATATCTGAAAAACAAACAAACGGACTTCGACTTCGTGTTTCGAGCAATATCAAAACAAAGACGGCCGTTTCCGGCGTAATTTGACGCGCTGAATGCGATAAAACAAGTTTTAGGTCGCTAGCATGTATAGAAAAAAAGTTACTCACCGATATCCACGAAACAAACGAACGGAATTCGACTTCGTGTTTTAAGCAATATCAAAACAAAGACGACCGTTTCCGGCGTAATTTGACGCGCTGAATGCGATAAAACAAGTTTTAGGTCGCTAGCAACTATAGAAAAAAGGTACTCACCGATATCCACGAAACAAACGAACGGAATTCGACTTCGTGTTTTGAGCAATATCAAAACAAAGACGACCGTTTCCGGCGTAATTTGACGCGCTGAATGCGATGAAACAAGTTTTAGGTCGCTAGCATGTATAGAAAAAAGGTACTCACCGATATCCACGAAACAAACGAACGGAATTCGACTTCGTGTTTTAAGCAATATCAAAACAAAGACGACCGTTTCCGGGGTAATTTGACGCGCTGAATGCGATAAAACAAGTTTCAGGTCGCTAGCATGTATAGAAAAAAAGTTACTCACCGATATCCACGAAACAAACGAACGGAATTCGACTTCGTGTTTTAAGCAATATCAAAACAAAGACGACCGTTTCCGGCGTAATTTGACGCGCTGAATGCGATAAAACAAGTTTTAGGTCGCTAGCATGTATAGAAAAAAAGTTACCTACCGATATCTGAAAAACAAACGAACGGAATTCGACTTCGTGTTTCAAGCAATATCAAAACAAAAACGACCGTTTCCGGCGTAATTTGACGCGCTGAATGCGATTAAACAAGTTTCAGGTCGCTAGCATGTATAGAAAAAAAGTTACTCACCGATATCCACGAAACAAACGAACGGAATTCGACTTCGTGTTTTAAGCAATATCAAAACAAAGACGACCGTTTCCGGCGTAATTTGACGCGCTGAATGCGATAAAACAAGTTTTAGGTCGCTAGCATGTATAGAAAAAAAGTTACCTACCGATATCTGAAAAACAAACAAACGGACTTCGACTTCGTGTTTCGAGCAATATCAAAACAAAGACGGCCGTTTCCGGCGTAATTTGACGCGCTGAATGCGATAAAACAAGTTTTAGGTCGCTAGCATGTATAGAAAAAAAGTTACCTACCAGTATCTGAAAAACAAACAAACGGACTTCGACTTCGTGTTTCGAGCAATATCAAAACAAAGACGGCCGTTTCCGGCGTAATTTGACGCGCTGAATGCGATAAAACAAGTTTTAGGTCGCTAGCATGTATAGAAAAAAGGTACTCACCGATATCCACGAAAGAAACGAACGGAATTCGACTTCGTGTTTTAAGCAATATCAAAACAAAGACGACCGTTTCCGGGGTAATTTGACGCGCTGAATGCGATAAAACAAGTTTCAGGTCGCTAGCATGTATAGAAAAAAAGTTACTCACCGATATCCACGAAACAAACGAACGGAATTCGACTTCGTGTTTCAAGCAATATCAAAACAAAGACGACCGTTTCCGGCGTAATTTGACGCGCTAAATGCGATAAAACAAGTTTCAGGTCGCTAGCATGTATAGAAAAAAAGTTACTCACCGATATCCACGAAACAAACGAACGGAATTCGACTTCGTGTTTTAAGCAATATCAAAACAAAGACGACCGTTTCCGGCGTAATTTGACGCGCTGAATGCGATAAAACAAGTTTTAGGTCGCTAGCATGTATAGAAAAAAAGTTACCTACCGATATCTGAAAAACAAACAAACGGACTTCGACTTCGTGTTTCGAGCAATATCGAAACAAAGACGGCCGTTTCCGGCGTAATTTGACGCGCTGAATGCGATAAAACAAGTTTTAGGTCGCTAGCATGTATAGAAAAAAAGTTACTCACCGATATCCACAAAACAAACGAACGGAATTCGACTTCGTGTTTTAAGCAATATCAAAACAAAGACGACCGTTTCCGGCGTAATTTGACGCGCTGAATGCGATAAAACAAGTTTTAGGTCGCTAGCATGTATAGAAAAAAAGTTACCTACCGATATCTGAAAAACAAACAAACGGACTTCGACTTCGTGTTTCGAGCAATATCAAAACAAAGACGGCCGTTTCCGGCGTAATTTGACGCGCTGAATGCGATAAAACAAGTTTTAGGTCGCTAGCATGTATAGAAAAAAAGTTACTCACCGATATCCACGAAACAAACGAACGGAATTCGACTTCGTGTTTTAAGCAATATCAAAACAAAGACGACCGTTTCCGGCGTAATTTGACGCGCTGAATGCGATAAAACAAGTTTCAGGTCGCTAGCATGTATAGAAAAAAAGTGACTCACCGATATCCACGAAACAAACGAACGGAATTCGACTTCGTGTTTTAAGCAATATCAAAACAAAGACGACCGTTTCCGGCGTAATTTGACGCGCTGAATGCGATAAAACAAGTTTTAGGTCGCTAGCATGTATAGAAAAAAAGTTACCTACCGATATCTGAAAAACAAACAAACGGACTTCGACTTCGTGTTTCGAGCAATATCAAAACAAAGACGGCCGTTTCCGGCGTAATTTGACGCGCTGAATGCGATAAAACAAGTTTTAGGTCGCTAGCATGTATAGAAAAAAAGTTACTCACCGATATCCACGAAACAAACGAACGGAATTCGACTTCGTGTTTTAAGCAATATCAAAACAAAGACGGCCGTTTCCGGCGTAATTTGACGCGCTGAATGCGATAAAACAAGTTTTAGGTCGCTAGCATGTATAGAAAAAAAGTTACCTACCGATATCTGAAAAACAAACAAACGGACTTCGACTTCGTGTTTCGAGCAATATCAAAACAAAGACGGCCGTTTCCGGCGTAATTTGACGCGCTGAATGCGATAAAACAAGTTTTAGGTCGCTAGCATGTATAGAAAAAAAGTTACCAACCGATATCTGAAAAACAAACAAACGGACTTCGACTTCGTGTTTCGAGCAATATCAAAACAAAGACGACCGTTTCCGGCGTAATTTGACGCGCTAAATGCGATAAAACAAGTCTTAGGTCGCTAGCATGTATAGAAAAAAGGTACTCACCGATATCCACGAAACAAACGAACGGAATTCGACTTCGTGTTTTAAGCAATATCAAAACAAAGACGACCGTTTCCGGGGTAATTTGACGCGCTGAATGCGATAAAACAAGTTTCAGGTCGCTAGCATGTATAGAAAAAAAGTTACTCACCGATATCCACGAAACAAACGAACGGAATTCGACTTCGTGTTTTAAGCAATATCAAAACAAAGACGACCGTTTCCGGCGTAATTTGACGCGCTGAATGCGATAAAACAAGTTTTAGGTCGCTAGCATGTATAGAAAAAAAGTTACCTACCGATATCTGAAAAACAAACGAACGGAATTCGACTTCGTGTTTCAAGCAATATCAGAACAAAGACGACCGTTTCCGGCGTAATTTGACGCGCTGAATGCGATAAAACAAGTTTTAGGTCGCTAGCATGTATAGAAAAAAAGTTACCTACCGATATCTGAAAAACAAACAAACGGACTTCGACTTCGTGTTTCGAGCAATATCAAAACAAAGACGGCCGTTTCCGGCGTAATTTGACGCGCTGAATGCGATAAAACAAGTTTTAGGTCGCTAGCATGTATAGAAAAAAAGTTACTCACCGATATCCACGAAACAAACGAACGGAATTCGACTTCGTGTTTTAAGCAATATCAAAACAAAGACGACCGTTTCCGGCGTAATTTGACGCGCTGAATGCGATAAAACAAGTTTTAGGTCGCTAGCAACTATAGAAAAAAGGTACTCACCGATATCCACGAAACAAACGAACGGAATTCGACTTCGTGTTTTAAGCAATATCAAAACAAATACCCCGTTTCCGGGGTAATTTGACGCGCTGAATGCGATAAAACAAGTTTTAGGTCGCTAGCATGTATAGAAAAAAAGTTACCTACCGATATCTGAAAAACAAACGAACGGAATTCGACTTCGTGTTTCAAGCAATATCAGAACAAAGACGACCGTTTCCGGCGTAATTTGACGCGCTGAATGCGATAAAACAAGTTTTAGGTCGCTAGCATGTATAGAAAAAAAGTTACTCACCGATATCCACGAAACAAACGAACGGAATTCGACTTCGTGTTTTAAGCAATATCAAAACAAAGACGACCGTTTACGGCGTAATTTGACGCGCTGAAAGCGATAAAACAAGTTTTAGGTCGCTAGCATGTATAGAAAAAAAGTTACTCACCGATATCCACGAAACAAACGGACGGAATTCGACTTCGTGTTTTAAGCAATATCAAAACAAAGACGACCGTTTCCGGCGTAATTTGACGCGCTGAATGCGATAAAACAAGTTTTAGGTCGCTAGCATGTATAGAAAAAAAGTTACTAACCGATATCTGAAAAACCAACAAACGGACTCCGACTTCGTCTATCGAGCAATATCAAAACAAAGACGGCCGTTTCTGGCGTAATTTTACGCGCTGAATGCGATAAAACAAGTTTTAGGTCGCTAGCATGTATAGAAAAAAAGTTACTCACCGATATCCACGAAACAAACGAACGGAATTCGACTTCGTGTTTTAAGCATTATCAAAACAAAGACGACCGTTTCTGGCGTAATTTGACGCGCTGAATGCGATAAAACAAGTTTTAGGTCGCTAGCATGTATAGAAAAAAAGTTACCAACCGATATCTAAAAAACAAACAAACGGACTTCGACTTCGTGTTTCGAGCAATATCAAAACAAAGACGGCCGTTTCCGGCGTAATTTGACGCGCTGAATGCGATGAAACAAGTTTCAGGTCGCTAGCATGTATAGAAAAAAAGTTACTCACCGATATCCACGAAACAAACGAACGGAATTCGACTTCGTGTTTTAAGCAATATCAAAACAAAGACGACCGTTTCCGGCGTAATTTGACGCGCTGAATGCGATAAAACAAGTTTTAGGTCGCTAGCATGTATAGAAAAAAAGTTACCTACCGATATCTGAAAAACAAACAAACGGACTTCGACTTCGTGTTTCGAGCAATATCAAAACAAAGACGGCCGTTTCCGGCGTAATTTGACGCGCTGAATGCGATAAAACAAGTTTTAGGTCGCTAGCATGTAAAGAAAAAAAGTTACTCACCGATATCCACGAAACAAACGAACGGAATTCGACTTCGTGTTTTAAGCAATATCAAAACAAAGACGACCGTTTACGGCGTAATTTGACGCGCTGAATGCGATAAAACAAGTTTTAGGTCGCTAGCATGTATAGAAAAAAAGTTACTCACCGATATCCACGAAACAAACGGACGGAATTCGACTTCGTGTTTTAAGCAATATCAAAACAAAGACGACCGTTTCCGGCGTAATTTGACGCGCTGAATGCGATAAAACAAGTTTTAGGTCGCTAGCATGTATAGAAAAAAAGTTACTAACCGATATCTGAAAAACCAACAAACGGACTCCGACTTCGTCTATCGAGCAATATCAAAACAAAGACGGCCGTTTCTGGCGTAATTTTACGCGCTGAATGCGATAAAACAAGTTTTAGGTCGCTAGCATGTATAGAAAAAAAGTTACTCACCGATATCCACGAAACAAACGAACGGAATTCGACTTCGTGTTTTAAGCATTATCAAAACAAAGACGACCGTTTCTGGCGTAATTTGACGCGCTGAATGCGATAAAACAAGTTTTAGGTCGCTAGCATGTATAGAAAAAAAGTTACCAACCGATATCTAAAAAACAAACAAACGGACTTCGACTTCGTGTTTCGAGCAATATCAAAACAAAGACGGCCGTTTCCGGCGTAATTTGACGCGCTGAATGCGATGAAACAAGTTTCAGGTCGCTAGCATGTATAGAAAAAAAGTTACTCACCGATATCCACGAAACAAACGGACGGAATTCGACTTCGTGTTTTAAGCAATATCAAAACAAAGACGACCGTTTCCGGCGTAATTTGACGCGCTGAATGCGATAAAACAAGTTTGAGGTCGCTAGCATGTATAGAAAAAAGGTACTCACCGATATCCACGAAACAAACGAACGGAATTCGACTTCGTGTTTTAAGCAATATCAAAACAAAGACGACCGTTTCCGGCGTTATTTGACGCGCTGAATGCGATAAAACAAGTTTCAGGTCGCTAGCATGTATAGAAAAAAAGTTACTCACCGATATCCACGAAACAAACGGACGGAATTCGACTTCGTGTTTTAAGCAATATCAAAACAAAGACGACCGTTTCCGGCGTAATTTGACGCGCTGAATGCGATAAAACAAGTTTGAGGTCGCTAGCATGTATAGAAAAAAGGTACTCACCGATATCCACGAAACAAACGAACGGAATTCGACTTCGTGTTTTAAGCAATATCAAAACAAAGACGACCGTTTCCGGCGTTATTTGACGCGCTGAATGCGATAAAACAAGTTTCAGGTCGCTAGCATGTATAAAAAAAAAGTTACTAACCGATATCTGAAAAACAAACAAACGGACTTCGACTTCGTGTTTCGTGCAATATCAAAACAAAGACGGCCGTTTCCGGCGTAATTTCACGCGCTGAATGCGATAAAACAAGTTTTAGGTCGCTAGCATGTATAGAAAAAAAGTTACTCACCGATATCCACGAAACAAACGAACGGAATTCGACTTCGTGTTTCAAGCAATATCGAAACAAAGACCACCGTTTCCGGCGTAATTTGACGCGCTGAATGCGATAAAACAGTTTTAGGTCGCTAGCATGTATAGAAAAAAAGTTACTCACCGATATCCACGAAACAAACGAACGGAATTCGACTTCGTGTTTCGAGCAATATCAAAACAAAGACGACCGTTTCCGGCGTAATTTGACGCGCTGAATGCGATGAAACAAGTTTCAGGTCGCTAGCATGTATAGAAAAAAAGTTACCTACCGATATCTGAAAAACAAACAAACGGACTTCGACTTCGTGTTTCGAGCAATATTAAAACAACGACGGCCGTTTCCGGCGTAATTTGACGCGCTGAATGCGATAAAACAAGTTTCAGGTCGCTAGCATGTATGGAAAAGAAGTTACTCACCGATATCCACGAAACAAACGAACGGAATTCGACTTCGTGTTTTAAGCAATATCAAAACAAAGACGACCGTTTCCGGCGTAATTTGACGCGCTCAATGCGATCAAACAAGTTTTAGGTCGCTAGCATGTATAGAAAAAAAGTTACTAACCGATATCTGAAAAACCAACAAACGGACTCCGACTTCGTCTATCGAGCAATATCAAAACAAAGACGGCCGTTTCTGGCGTAATTTTACGCGCTGAATGCGATAAAACAAGTTTTAGGTCGCTAGCATGTATAGAAAAAAAGTTACTCACCGATATCCACGGAACAAACAAACGGAATTCGACTCTGTGTTTTGAGCAATATCAAAACAAAGACGACCGTTTCTGGCGTAATTTGACGCGCTGAATGCGATAAAACAAGTTTTAGGTCGCTAGCATGTATAGAAAAAAAGTTACTCACCGATATCCACGAAACAAACGGACGGAATTCGACTTCGTGTTTTAAGCAATATCAAAACAAAGACGACCGTTTCCGGCGTAATTTGACGCGCTGAATGCGATAAAACAAGTTTGAGGTCGCTAGCATGTATAGAAAAAAGGTACTCACCGATATCCACGAAACAAACGAACGGAATTCGACTTCGTGTTTCGAGCAATATCAAAACAAAGACGACCGTTTCCGGCGTTATTTGACGCGCTGAATGCGATAAAACAAGTTTCAGGTCGCTAGCATGTATAAAAAAAAAGTTACCAACCGATATCTGAAAAACAAACAAACGGACTTCGACTTCGTGTTTCGTGCAATATCAAAACAAAGACGGCCGTTTCCGGCGTAATTTGACGCGCTGAATGCGATAAAACAAGTTTTAGGTCGCTAGCATGTATAGAAAAAAAGTTACTCACCGATATCCACGAAACAAACGAACGGAATTCGACTTCGTGTTTCAAGCAATATCAAAACAAAGACCACCGTTTCCGGCGTAATTTGACGCGCTGAATGCGATAAAACAGTTTTAGGTCGCTAGCATGTATAGAAAAAAAGTTACTCACCGATATCCACGAAACAAACGAACGGAATTCGACTTCGTGTTTCGAGCAATATCAAAACAAAGACGACCGTTTCCGGCGTAATTTGACGCGCTGAATGCGATGAAACAAGTTTCAGGTCGCTAGCATGTATAGAAAAAAAGTTACCTACCGATATCTGAAAAACAAACAAACGGACTTCGACTTCGTGTTTCGAGCAATATTAAAACAACGACGGCCGTTTCCGGCGTAATTTGACGCGCTGAATGCGATAAAACAAGTTTTAGGTCGCTAGCATGTATGGAAAAAAAGTTACTCACCGATATCCACGAAACAAACGAACGGAATTCGACTTCGTGTTTTAAGCAATATCAAAACAAAGACGACCGTTTCCGGCGTAATTTGACGCGCTCAATGCGATCAAACAAGTTTTAGGTCGCTAGCATGTATAGAAAAAAAGTTACCTACCGATATCTGAAAAACAAACAAACGGACTTCGACTTCGTGTTTCGAGCAATATCAAAACAAAGACGGCCATTTCCGGCGTAATTTGACGCGCTGAATGCGATAAAACAAGTTTTAGGTCGCTAGCATGAATAGAAAGAAAGTTACTAACCGATATCCACGAAACAAACGAACGGAATTCGACTTCGTGTTTTAAGCAATATCAAAACAAAGACGACCGTTTCCGGCGTAATTTGACGCGCTGGATGCGATAAAACAAGTTTTAGGTCGCTAGCATGTATAGAAAAAAAGGTACTCACTGATATCCACGAAACAAACGAACGGAATCCGACTTCGTGTTTCAAGCAATATCAAAACAAAGACGACCGTTTCCGGCGTAATTTGACGCGCTGAATGCGATAAAACAAGTTTTAGGTCGCTAGCATGTATAGAAAAAAAGTTACTCACCGATATCCACGAAACAAACGAACGGAATTCGACTCCGTGTTTTGAGCAATATCAGAACAAAGACGACCGTTTTCGGCGTAATTTGACGCGCTGAATGCGATAAAACCAGTTTCAGGTCGCTAGCATGTATAGAAAGAAAGTTACCAACCGATATCTGAAAAACAAACAAACGGACTTCGACTTCGTGTTTAGAGCAATATCAAAACAAAGACGGCCGTTTTCGGCGTAATTTGACGCGCTGAATGCGATAAAACAAGTTTTAGGTCGCTAGCATGTATAGAAAGAAAGTTACCAACCGATATCTGAAAAACAAACAAACGGACTTCGACTTCGTGTTTAGAGCAATATCAAAACAAAGACGGCCGTTTTCGGCGTAATTTGACGCGCTGAATGCGATAAAACAAGTTTTAGGTCGCTAGCATGTATAGAAACAAAGTTACCAACCGATATCTGAAAAACAAACAAACGGACTTCGACTTCGTGTTTCGAGCAATATCAAAACAAAGACGACCGTTTCCGGCGTAATTTGACGCGCTGAATGCGATAAAACAAGTCTTAGGTCGCTAGCATGTATAGAAAAAAAGTTACCAACCGAAATCTGAAAAACAAACAAACGGACTTCGACTTCGTGTTTCGAGCAATATCAAAACAAAGACGACCGTTTCCGGCGTAATTTGACGCGCTGAATGCGATAAAACAAGTTTTAGGTCGCTAGCATGAATAGAAAGAAAGTTACTCACCGATATCCACGAAACAAACGAACGGAATTCGACTTCGTGTTTTAAGCAATATCAAAACAAAGACGACCGTTTCCGGCGTAATTTGACGCGCTGGATGCGATAAAACAAGTTTTAGGTCGCTAGCATGTATAGAAAAAAAGGTACTCACTGATATCCACGAAACAAACGAACGGAATCCGACTTCGTGTTTCAAGCAATATCAAAACAAAGACGACCGTTTCCGGCGTAATTTGACGCGCTGAATGCGATAAAACAAGTTTCAGGTCGCTAGCATGTATAGAAAAAAAGTTACCTACCGATATCTGAAAAACAAACAAACGGACTTCGACTTCGTGTTTCGAGCAATATTATAACAACGACGGCCGTTTCCGGCGTAATTTGACGCGCTGAATGCGATAAAACAAGTTTCAGGTCGCTAGCATGTATAGAAAAAAAGTTACTCACCGATATCCACGAAACAAACAAACGGAATTCGACTCCGTGTTTTGAGCAATATCAGAACAAAGACGACCGTTTCCGGCGTAATTTGACGCGCTGAATGCGATAAAACAAGTTTCAGGTCGCTAGCATGTATAGAAAGAAAGTTACCAACCGATATCTGAAAAACAAACAAACGGACTTCGACTTCGTGTTTAGAGCAATATCAAAACAAAGACGGCCGTTTTCGGCGTAATTTGACGCGCTGAATGCGATAAAACAAGTTTTAGGTCGCTAGCATGTATAGAAATAAAGTTACCAACCGATATCTGAAAAACAAACAAACGGACTTCGACTTCGTGTTTCGAGCAATATCAAAACAAAGACGACCGTTTCCGGCGTAATTTGACGCGCTGAATGCGATAAAACAAGTCTTAGGTCGCTAGCATGTATAGAAAAAATGTTACCAACCGAAATCTGAAAAACAAACGAACGGACTTCGACTTCGTGTTTCGAGCAATATCAAAACAAAGACGACCGTTTCCGGCGTAATTTGACGCGCTGAATGCGATCAAACAAGTTTTAGGCCGCTAGCATGTATAGAAAAAAAGTTACCAACCGATATCTGAAAAACAAACAAACGGACTTCGACTTCGTGTTTTAAGCAATATCAAAACAAAGACGACCGTTTCCGGCGTAATTTGACGCGCTGAATGCGATAAAACAAGTTTCAGGTCGCTAGCATGTATAGAAAAAAGGTACTCACCGATATCCACGAAACAAACGAACGGAATTCGACTTCGTGTTTCAAGCAATATCAAAACAAAGACGACCGTTTCCGGGGTAATTTGACGCGCTGAATGCGATAAAACAAGTTTCAGGTCGCTAGCATGTATAGAAAGAAAGTTACCAACCGATATCTGAAAAACAAACAAACGGACTTCGACTTCGTGTTTAGAGCAATATCAAAACAAAGACGGCCGTTTTCGGCGTAATTTGACGCGCTGAATGCGATAAAACAAGTTTTAGGTCGCTAGCATGTATAGAAAAAAAGTTACCAACCGATATCTGAAAAACAAACAAACGGACTTCGACTTCGTGTTTCGAGCAATATCAAAACAAAGACGACCGTTTCCGGCGTAATTTGACGCGCTGAATGCGATAAAACAAGTCTTAGGTCGCTAGCATGTATAGAAAAAAAGTTACCAACCGAAATCTGAAAAACAAACAAACGGACTTCGACTTCGTGTTTCGAGCAATATCAAAACAAAGACGACCGTTTCCGGCGTAATTTGACGCGCTGAATGCGATCAAACAAGTTTTGGGCCGCTAGCATGTATAGAAAAAAAGTTACCAACCGATATCTGAAAAACAAACAAACGGACTTTGACTTCGTGTTTTAAGCAATATCAAAACAAAGACGACCGTTTCCGGCGTAATTTGACGCGCTGAATGCGATAAAACAAGTTTCAGGTCGCTAGCATGTATAGAAAAAAGGTACTCACCGATATCCACGAAACAAACGAACGGAATTCGACTTCGTGTTTCAAGCAATATCAAAACAAAGACGACCGTTTCCGGGGTAATTTGACGCGCTGAATGCGATAAAACAAGTTTCAGGTCGCTAGCATGTATAGAAAAAAAGTTACTCACCGATATCCACGAAACAAACGAACGGAATTCGACTTCGTGTTTTAAGCAATATCAAAACAAAGACGACCGTTTCCGGCGTAATTTGACGCGCTGAATGCGATAAAACAAGTTTTAGGTCGCTAGCATGAATAGAAAAAAAGTTACTCACCGATATCCACGAAACAAACGAACGGAATTCGACTTCGTGTTTTAAGCAATATCAAAACAAAGACGACCGTTTCCGGCGTAATTTGACGCGCTGGATGCGATAAAACAAGTTTTAGGTCGCTAGCATGTATAGAAAAAAAGGTACTCACTGATGTCCACGAAACAAACGAACGGAATCCGACTTCGTGTTTCAAGCAATATCAAAACAAAGACGACCGTTTCCGGCGTAATTTGACGCGCTGAATGCGATAAAACAAGTTTCAGGTCGCTAGCATGTATAGAAAAAAAGTTACCTACCGATATCTGAAAAACAAACAAACGGACTTCGACTTCGTGTTTCGAGCAATATTATAACAACGACGGCCGTTTCCGGCGTAATTTGACGCGCTGAATGCGATAAAACAAGTTTTAGGTCGCTAGCATGTATAGAAAAAAAGTTACTCACCGATATCCACGAAACAAACAAACGGAATTCGACTCCGTGTTTTGAGCAATATCAGAACAGAGACGACCGTTTCCGGCGTATTTTGACGCGCTGAATGCGATAAAACAAGTTTTAGGTCGCTAGCATGTATAGAAAAAAAGTTACTCACCGATATCCACGAAACAAACGGACGGAATTCGACTTCGTGTTTTAAGCAATATCAAAACAAAGACGACCGTTTCCGGCGTAATTTGACGCGCTGAATGCGATAAAACAAGTTTGAGGTCGCTAGCATGTATAGAAAAAAGGTACTCACCGATATCCACGAAACAAACGAACGGAATTCGACTTCGTGTTTCGAGCAATATCAAAACAAAGACGACCGTTTCCGGCGTTATTTGACGCGCTGAATGCGATAAAACAAGTTTCAGGTCGCTAGCATGTATAAAAAAAAAGTTACCAACCGATATCTGAAAAACAAACAAACGGACTTCGACTTCGTGTTTCGTGCAATATCAAAACAAAGACGGCCGTTTCCGGCGTAATTTGACGCGCTGAATGCGATAAAACAAGTTTTAGGTCGCTAGCATGTATAGAAAAAAAGTTACTCACCGATATCCACGAAACAAACGAACGGAATTCGACTTCGTGTTTCAAGCAATATCAAAACAAAGACCACCGTTTCCGGCGTAATTTGACGCGCTGAATGCGATAAAACAGTTTTAGGTCGCTAGCATGTATAGAAAAAAAGTTACTCACCGATATCCACGAAACAAACGAACGGAATTCGACTTCGTGTTTCGAGCAATATCAAAACAAAGACGACCGTTTCCGGCGTAATTTGACGCGCTGAATGCGATGAAACAAGTTTCAGGTCGCTAGCATGTATAGAAAAAAAGTTACCTACCGATATCTGAAAAACAAACAAACGGACTTCGACTTCGTGTTTCGAGCAATATTAAAACAACGACGGCCGTTTCCGGCGTAATTTGACGCGCTGAATGCGATAAAACAAGTTTTAGGTCGCTAGCATGTATGGAAAAAAAGTTACTCACCGATATCCACGAAACAAACGAACGGAATTCGACTTCGTGTTTTAAGCAATATCAAAACAAAGACGACCGTTTCCGGCGTAATTTGACGCGCTCAATGCGATCAAACAAGTTTTAGGTCGCTAGCATGTATAGAAAAAAAGTTACCTACCGATATCTGAAAAACAAACAAACGGACTTCGACTTCGTGTTTCGAGCAATATCAAAACAAAGACGGCCATTTCCGGCGTAATTTGACGCGCTGAATGCGATAAAACAAGTTTTAGGTCGCTAGCATGAATAGAAAGAAAGTTACTAACCGATATCCACGAAACAAACGAACGGAATTCGACTTCGTGTTTTAAGCAATATCAAAACAAAGACGACCGTTTCCGGCGTAATTTGACGCGCTGGATGCGATAAAACAAGTTTTAGGTCGCTAGCATGTATAGAAAAAAAGGTACTCACTGATATCCACGAAACAAACGAACGGAATCCGACTTCGTGTTTCAAGCAATATCAAAACAAAGACGACCGTTTCCGGCGTAATTTGACGCGCTGAATGCGATAAAACAAGTTTTAGGTCGCTAGCATGTATAGAAAAAAAGTTACTCACCGATATCCACGAAACAAACGAACGGAATTCGACTCCGTGTTTTGAGCAATATCAGAACAAAGACGACCGTTTTCGGAGTAATTTGACGCGCTGAATGCGATAAAACCAGTTTCAGGTCGCTAGCATGTATAGAAAGAAAGTTACCAACCGATATCTGAAAAACAAACAAACGGACTTCGACTTCGTGTTTAGAGCAATATCAAAACAAAGACGGCCGTTTTCGGCGTAATTTGACGCGCTGAATGCGATAAAACAAGTTTTAGGTCGCTAGCATGTATAGAAAGAAAGTTACCAACCGATATCTGAAAAACAAACAAACGGACTTCGACTTCGTGTTTAGAGCAATATCAAAACAAAGACGGCCGTTTTCGGCGTAATTTGACGCGCTGAATGCGATAAAACAAGTTTTAGGTCGCTAGCATGTATAGAAACAAAGTTACCAACCGATATCTGAAAAACAAACAAACGGACTTCGACTTCGTGTTTCGAGCAATATCAAAACAAAGACGACCGTTTCCGGCGTAATTTGACGCGCTGAATGCGATAAAACAAGTCTTAGGTCGCTAGCATGTATAGAAAAAAAGTTACCAACCGAAATCTGAAAAACAAACAAACGGACTTCGACTTCGTGTTTCGAGCAATATCAAAACAAAGACGACCGTTTCCGGCGTAATTTGACGCGCTGAATGCGATAAAACAAGTTTTAGGTCGCTAGCATGAATAGAAAGAAAGTTACTCACCGATATCCACGAAACAAACGAACGGAATTCGACTTCGTGTTTTAAGCAATATCAAAACAAAGACGACCGTTTCCGGCGTAATTTGACGCGCTGGATGCGATAAAACAAGTTTTAGGTCGCTAGCATGTATAGAAAAAAAGGTACTCACTGATATCCACGAAACAAACGAACGGAATCCGACTTCGTGTTTCAAGCAATATCAAAACAAAGACGACCGTTTCCGGCGTAATTTGACGCGCTGAATGCGATAAAACAAGTTTCAGGTCGCTAGCATGTATAGAAAAAAAGTTACCTACCGATATCTGAAAAACAAACAAACGGACTTCGACTTCGTGTTTCGAGCAATATTATAACAACGACGGCCGTTTCCGGCGTAATTTGACGCGCTGAATGCGATAAAACAAGTTTCAGGTCGCTAGCATGTATAGAAAAAAAGTTACTCACCGATATCCACGAAACAAACAAACGGAATTCGACTCCGTGTTTTGAGCAATATCAGAACAAAGACGACCGTTTCCGGCGTAATTTGACGCGCTGAATGCGATAAAACAAGTTTCAGGTCGCTAGCATGTATAGAAAGAAAGTTACCAACCGATATCTGAAAAACAAACAAACGGACTTCGACTTCGTGTTTAGAGCAATATCAAAACAAAGACGGCCGTTTTCGGCGTAATTTGACGCGCTGAATGCGATAAAACAAGTTTTAGGTCGCTAGCATGTATAGAAAAAAAGTTACCAACCGATATCTGAAAAACAAACAAACGGACTTCGACTTCGTGTTTCGAGCAATATCAAAACAAAGACGACCGTTTCCGGCGTAATTTGACGCGCTGAATGCGATAAAACAAGTCTTAGGTCGCTAGCATGTATAGAAAAAAAGTTACCAACCGAAATCTGAAAAACAAACGAACGGACTTCGACTTCGTGTTTCGAGCAATATCAAAACAAAGACGACCGTTTCCGGCGTAATTTGACGCGCTGAATGCGATCAAACAAGTTTTAGGCCGCTAGCATGTATAGAAAAAAAGTTACCAACCGATATCTGAAAAACAAACAAACGGACTTCGACTTCGTGTTTTAAGCAATATCAAAACAAAGACGACCGTTTCCGGCGTAATTTGACGCGCTGAATGCGATAAAACAAGTTTCAGGTCGCTAGCATGTATAGAAAAAAGGTACTCACCGATATCCACGAAACAAACGAACGGAATTCGACTTCGTGTTTCAAGCAATATCAAAACAAAGACGACCGTTTCCGGGGTAATTTGACGCGCTGAATGCGATAAAACAAGTTTCAGGTCGCTAGCATGTATAGAAAGAAAGTTACCAACCGATATCTGAAAAACAAACAAACGGACTTCGACTTCGTGTTTAGAGCAATATCAAAACAAAGACGGCCGTTTTCGGCGTAATTTGACGCGCTGAATGCGATAAAACAAGTTTTAGGTCGCTAGCATGTATAGAAAAAAAGTTACCAACCGATATCTGAAAAACAAACAAACGGACTTCGACTTCGTGTTTCGAGCAATATCAAAACAAAGACGACCGTTTCCGGCGTAATTTGACGCGCTGAATGCGATAAAACAAGTCTTAGGTCGCTAGCATGTATAGAAAAAAAGTTACCAACCGAAATCTGAAAAACAAACAAACGGACTTCGACTTCGTGTTTCGAGCAATATCAAAACAAAGACGACCGTTTCCGGCGTAATTTGACGCGCTGAATGCGATCAAACAAGTTTTGGGCCGCTAGCATGTATAGAAAAAAAGTTACCAACCGATATCTGAAAAACAAACAAACGGACTTTGACTTCGTGTTTTAAGCAATATCAAAACAAAGACGACCGTTTCCGGCGTAATTTGACGCGCTGAATGCGATAAAACAAGTTTCAGGTCGCTAGCATGTATAGAAAAAAGGTACTCACCGATATCCACGAAACAAACGAACGGAATTCGACTTCGTGTTTCAAGCAATATCAAAACAAAGACGACCGTTTCCGGGGTAATTTGACGCGCTGAATGCGATAAAACAAGTTTCAGGTCGCTAGCATGTATAGAAAAAAAGTTACTCACCGATATCCACGAAACAAACGAACGGAATTCGACTTCGTGTTTTAAGCAATATCAAAACAAAGACGACCGTTTCCGGCGTAATTTGACGCGCTGAATGCGATAAAACAAGTTTTAGGTCGCTAGCATGAATAGAAAAAAAGTTACTCACCGATATCCACGAAACAAACGAACGGAATTCGACTTCGTGTTTTAAGCAATATCAAAACAAAGACGACCGTTTCCGGCGTAATTTGACGCGCTGGATGCGATAAAACAAGTTTTAGGTCGCTAGCATGTATAGAAAAAAAGGTACTCACTGATATCCACGAAACAAACGAACGGAATCCGACTTCGTGTTTCAAGCAATATCAAAACAAAGACGACCGTTTCCGGCGTAATTTGACGCGCTGAATGCGATAAAACAAGTTTCAGGTCGCTAGCATGTATAGAAAAAAAGTTACCTACCGATATCTGAAAAACAAACAAACGGACTTCGACTTCGTGTTTCGAGCAATATTATAACAACGACGGCCGTTTCCGGCGTAATTTGACGCGCTGAATGCGATAAAACAAGTTTTAGGTCGCTAGCATGTATAGAAAAAAAGTTACTCACCGATATCCACGAAACAAACAAACGGAATTCGACTCCGTGTTTTGAGCAATATCAGAACAAAGACGACCGTTTCCGGCGTAATTTGACGCGCTGAATGCGATAAAACAAGTTTCAGGTCGCTAGCATGTATAGAAAGAAAGTTACCAACCGATATCTGAAAAACAAACAAACGGACTTCGACTTCGTGTTTAGAGCAATATCAAAACAAAGACGGCCGTTTTCGGCGTAATTTGACGCGCTGAATGCGATAAAACAAGTTTTAGGTCGCTAGCATGTATAGAAAAAAAGTTACCAACCGATATCTGAAGAACAAACAAACGGACTTCGACTTCGTGTTTCGAGCAATATCAAAACAAAGACGACCGTTTCCGGCGTAATTTGACGCGCTGAATGCGATAAAACAAGTCTTAGGTCGCTAGCATGTATAGAAAAAAAGTTACCAACCGAAATCTGAAAAACAAACAAACGGACTTCGACTTCGTGTTTCGAGCAATATCAAAACAAAGACGACCGTTTCCGGCGTTATTTGACGCGCTGAATGCGATAAAACAAGTTTCAGGTCGCTAGCATGTATAAAAAAAAAGTTACCAACCGATATCTGAAAAACAAACAAACGGACTTCGACTTCGTGTTTCGTGCAATATCAAAACAAAGACGGCCGTTTCCGGCGTAATTTGACGCGCTGAATGCGATAAAACAAGTTTTAGGTCGCTAGCATGTATAGAAAAAAAGTTACTCACCGATATCCACGAAACAAACGAACGGAATTCGACTTCGTGTTTCAAGCAATATCGAAACAAAGACCACCGTTTCCGGCGTAATTTGACGCGCTGAATGCGATAAAACAGTTTGAGGTCGCTAGCATGTATAGAAAAAAAGTTACTCACCGATATCCACGAAACAAACGAACGGAATTCGACTTCGTGTTTCGAGCAATATCAAAACAAAGACGGCCGTTTCCGGCGTAATTTGACGCGCTGAATGCGATAAAACAAGTTTTAGGTCGCTAGCATGTATAGAAAAAAAGTTACTCACCGATATCCACGAAACAAACAAACGGAATTCGACTCCGTGTTTTGAGCAATATCAGAACAAAGACGACCGTTTCCGGCGTAATTTGACGCGCTGAATGCGATAAAACAAGTCTTAGGTCGCTAGCATGTATAGAAAAAAAGTTACCAACCGAAATCTGAAAAACAAACAAACGGACTTCGACTTCGTGTTTCGAGCAATATCAAAACAAAGACGGCCGTTTCCGGCGTAATTTGACGCGCTGAATGCGATAAAACAAGTTTTAGGTCGCTAGCATGTATAGAAAAAAAGTTACTCACCGATATCCACGAAACAAACAAACGGAATTCGACTCCGTGTTTTGAGCAATATCAGAACAAAGACGACCGTTTCCGGCGTAATTTGACGCGCTGAATGCGATAAAACAAGTTTCAGGTCGCTAGCATGTATAGAAAGAAAGTTACCAACCGATATCTGAAAAACAAACAAACGGACTTCGACTTCGTGTTTAGAGCAATATCAAAACAAAGACGGCCGTTTTCGGCGTAATTTGACGCGCTGAATGCGATAAAACAAGTTTTAGGTCGCTAGCATGTATAGAAAAAAAGTTACCAACCGATATCTGAAGAACAAACAAACGGACTTCGACTTCGTGTTTCGAGCAATATCAAAACAAAGACGACCGTTTCCGGCGTAATTTGACGCGCTGAATGCGATAAAACAAGTCTTAGGTCGCTAGCATGTATAGAAAAAAAGTTACCAACCGAAATCTGAAAAACAAACAAACGGACTTCGACTTCGTGTTTCGAGCAATATCAAAACAAAGACGACCGTTTCCGGCGTTATTTGACGCGCTGAATGCGATAAAACAAGTTTCAGGTCGCTAGCATGTATAAAAAAAAAGTTACCAACCGATATCTGAAAAACAAACAAACGGACTTCGACTTCGTGTTTCGTGCAATATCAAAACAAAGACGGCCGTTTCCGGCGTAATTTGACGCGCTGAATGCGATAAAACAAGTTTTAGGTCGCTAGCATGTATAGAAAAAAAGTTACTCACCGATATCCACGAAACAAACGAACGGAATTCGACTTCGTGTTTCAAGCAATATCGAAACAAAGACCACCGTTTCCGGCGTAATTTGACGCGCTGAATGCGATAAAACAGTTTGAGGTCGCTAGCATGTATAGAAAAAAAGTTACTCACCGATATCCACGAAACAAACGAACGGAATTCGACTTCGTGTTTCGAGCAATATCAAAACAAAGACGACCGTTTCCGGCGTAATTTGACGCGCTGAATGCGATGAAACAAGTTTCAGGTCGCTAGCATGTATAGAAAAAAAGTTACCTACCGATATCTGAAAAACAAACAAACGGACTTCGACTTCGTGTTTCGAGCAATATTAAAACAACGACGGCCGTTTCCGGCGTAATTTGACGCGCTGAATGCGATAAAACAAGTTTTAGGTCGCTAGCATGTATGGAAAAAAAGTTACTCACCGATATCCACGAAACAAACGAACGGAATTCGACTTCGTGTTTTAAGCAATATCAAAACAAAGACGACCGTTTCCGGCGTAATTTGACGCGCTCAATGCGATCAAACAAGTTTTAGGTCGCTAGCATGTATAGAAAAAAAGTTACCTACCGATATCTGAAAAACAAACAAACGGACTTCGACTTCGTGTTTCGAGCAATATCAAAACAAAGACGGCCATTTCCGGCGTAATTTGACGCGCTGAATGCGATAAAACAAGTTTTAGGTCGCTAGCATGAATAGAAAGAAAGTTACTAACCGATATCCACGAAACAAACGAACGGAATTCGACTTCGTGTTTTAAGCAATATCAAAACAAAGACGACCGTTTCCGGCGTAATTTGACGCGCTGGATGCGATAAAACAAGTTTTAGGTCGCTAGCATGTATAGAAAAAAAGGTACTCACTGATATCCACGAAACAAACGAACGGAATCCGACTTCGTGTTTCAAGCAATATCAAAACAAAGACGACCGTTTCCGGCGTAATTTGACGCGCTGAATGCGATAAAACGAGTTTTAGGTCGCTAGCATGTATAGAAAAAAAGTTACTCACCGATATCCACGAAACAAACGAACGGAATTCGACTCCGTGTTTTGAGCAATATCAGAACAAAGACGACCGTTTCCGGCGTAATTTGACGCGCTGAATGCGATAAAACCAGTTTCAGGTCGCTAGCATGTATAGAAAGAAAGTTACCTACCGATATCTGAAAAACAAACAAACGGACTTCGACTTCGTGTTTCGAGCAATATCAAAACAAAGACGGCCATTTCCGGCGTAATTTGACGCGCTGAATGCGATAAAACAAGTTTTAGGTCGCTAGCATGAATAGAAAGAAAGTTACTAACCGATATCCACGAAACAAACGAACGGAATTCGACTTCGTGTTTTAAGCAATATCAAAACAAAGACGACCGTTTCCGGCGTAATTTGACGCGCTGGATGCGATAAAACAAGTTTTAGGTCGCTAGCATGTATAGAAAAAAAGGTACTCACTGATATCCACGAAACAAACGAACGGAATCCGACTTCGTGTTTCAAGCAATATCAAAACAAAGACGACCGTTTCCGGCGTAATTTGACGCGCTGAATGCGATAAAACAAGTTTTAGGTCGCTAGCATGTATAGAAAAAAAGTTACTCACCGATATCCACGAAACAAACGAACGGAATTCGACTCCGTGTTTTGAGCAATATCAGAACAAAGACGACCGTTTCCGGCGTAATTTGACGCGCTGAATGCGATAAAACCAGTTTCAGGTCGCTAGCATGTATAGAAAGAAAGTTACCAACCGATATCTGAAAAACAAACAAACGGACTTCGACTTCGTGTTTAGAGCAATATCAAAACAAAGACGGCCGTTTTCGGCGTAATTTGACGCGCTGAATGCGATAAAACAAGTTTTAGGTCGCTAGCATGTATAGAAACAAAGTTACCAACCGATATCTGAAAAACAAACAAACGGACTTCGACTTCGTGTTTTGAGCAATATCAAAACAAAGACGACCGTTTCCGGCGTAATTTGACGCGCTGAATGCGATAAAACAAGTCTTAGGTCGCTAGCATGTATAGAAAAAAAGTTACCAACCGAAATCTGAAAAACAAACAAACGGACTTCGACTTCGTGTTTCGAGCAATATCAAAACAAAGACGACCGTTTCCGGCGTAATTTGACGCGCTGAATGCGATAAAACAAGTTTTAGGTCGCTAGCATGAATAGAAAGAAAGTTACTCACCGATATCCACGAAACAAACGAACGGAATTCGACTTCGTGTTTTAAGCAATATCAAAACAAAGACGACCGTTTCCGGCGTAATTTGACGCGCTGGATGCGATAAAACAAGTTTTAGGTCGCTAGCATGTATAGAAAAAAAGGTACTCACTGATATCCACGAAACAAACGAACGGAATCCGACTTCGTGTTTCAAGCAATATCAAAACAAAGACGACCGTTTCCGGCGTAATTTGACGCGCTGAATGCGATAAAACAAGTTTCAGGTCGCTAGCATGTATAGAAAAAAAGTTACCTACCGATATCTGAAAAACAAACAAACGGACTTCGACTTCGTGTTTTGAGCAATATTATAACAACGACGGCCGTTTCCGGCGTAATTTGACGCGCTGAATGCGATAAAACAAGTTTCAGGTCGCTAGCATGTATAGAAAAAAAGTTACTCACCGATATCCACGAAACAAACAAACGGAATTCGACTCCGTGTTTTGAGCAATATCAGAACAAAGACGACCGTTTCCGGCGTAATTTGACGCGCTGAATGCGATAAAACAAGTTTCAGGTCGCTAGCATGTATAGAAAGAAAGTTACCAACCGATATCTGAAAAACAAACAAACGGACTTCGACTTCGTGTTTAGAGCAATATCAAAACAAAGACGGCCGTTTTCGGCGTAATTTGACGCGCTGAATGCGATAAAACAAGTTTTAGGTCGCTAGCATGTATAGAAAAAAAGTTACCAACCGATATCTGAAAAACAAACAAACGGACTTCGACTTCGTGTTTCGAGCAATATCAAAACAAAGACGACCGTTTCCGGCGTAATTTGACGCGCTGAATGCGATAAAACAAGTCTTAGGTCGCTAGCATGTATAGAAAAAAAGTTACCAACCGAAATCTGAAAAACAAACGAACGGACTTCGACTTCGTGTTTCGAGCAATATCAAAACAAAGACGACCGTTTCCGGCGTAATTTGACGCGCTGAATGCGATCAAACAAGTTTTAGGCCGCTAGCATGTATAGAAAAAAAGTTACCAACCGATATCTGAAAAACAAACAAACGGACTTCGACTTCGTGTTTTAAGCAATATCAAAACAAAGACGACCGTTTCCGGCGTAATTTGACGCGCTGAATGCGATAAAACAAGTTTCAGGTCGCTAGCATGTATAGAAAAAAGGTACTCACCGATATCCACGAAACAAACGAACGGAATTCGACTTCGTGTTTCAAGCAATATCAAAACAAAGACGACCGTTTCCGGGGTAATTTGACGCGCTGAATGCGATAAAACAAGTTTCAGGTCGCTAGCATGTATAGAAAGAAAGTTACCAACCGATATCTGAAAAACAAACAAACGGACTTCGACTTCGTGTTTAGAGCAACATCAAAACAAAGACGGCCGTTTTCGGCGTAATTTGACGCGCTGAATGCGATAAAACAAGTTTTAGGTCGCTAGCATGTATAGAAAAAAAGTTACCAACCGATATCTGAAAAACAAACAAACGGACTTCGACTTCGTGTTTCGAGCAATATCAAAACAAAGACGACCGTTTCCGGCGTAATTTGACGCGCTGAATGCGATCAAACAAGTTTTAGGTCGCTAGCATGTATAGAAAAAAAGTTACTCACCGATATCCACGAAACAAACGAACGGAATTCGACTCCGTGTTTTGAGCAATATCAGAACAAAGACGACCGTTTCCGGCGTAATTTGACGCGCTGAATGCGATAAAACCAGTTTCAGGTCGCTAGCATGTATAGAAAGAAAGTTACCAACCGATATCTGAAAAACAAACAAACGGACTTCGACTTCGTGTTTAGAGCAATATCAAAACAAAGACGGCCGTTTTCGGCGTAATTTGACGCGCTGAATGCGATAAAACAAGTTTTAGGTCGCTAGCATGTATAGAAACAAAGTTACCAACCGATATCTGAAAAACAAACAAACGGACTTCGACTTCGTGTTTTGAGCAATATCAAAACAAAGACGACCGTTTCCGGCGTAATTTGACGCGCTGAATGCGATAAAACAAGTCTTAGGTCGCTAGCATGTATAGAAAAAAAGTTACCAACCGAAATCTGAAAAACAAACAAACGGACTTCGACTTCGTGTTTCGAGCAATATCAAAACAAAGACGACCGTTTCCGGCGTAATTTGACGCGCTGAATGCGATAAAACAAGTTTTAGGTCGCTAGCATGAATAGAAAGAAAGTTACTCACCGATATCCACGAAACAAACGAACGGAATTCGACTTCGTGTTTTAAGCAATATCAAAACAAAGACGACCGTTTCCGGCGTAATTTGACGCGCTGGATGCGATAAAACAAGTTTTAGGTCGCTAGCATGTATAGAAAAAAAGGTACTCACTGATATCCACGAAACAAACGAACGGAATCCGACTTCGTGTTTCAAGCAATATCAAAACAAAGACGACCGTTTCCGGCGTAATTTGACGCGCTGAATGCGATAAAACAAGTTTCAGGTCGCTAGCATGTATAGAAAAAAAGTTACCTACCGATATCTGAAAAACAAACAAACGGACTTCGACTTCGTGTTTTGAGCAATATTATAACAACGACGGCCGTTTCCGGCGTAATTTGACGCGCTGAATGCGATAAAACAAGTTTCAGGTCGCTAGCATGTATAGAAAAAAAGTTACTCACCGATATCCACGAAACAAACAAACGGAATTCGACTCCGTGTTTTGAGCAATATCAGAACAAAGACGACCGTTTCCGGCGTAATTTGACGCGCTGAATGCGATAAAACAAGTTTCAGGTCGCTAGCATGTATAGAAAGAAAGTTACCAACCGATATCTGAAAAACAAACAAACGGACTTCGACTTCGTGTTTAGAGCAATATCAAAACAAAGACGGCCGTTTTCGGCGTAATTTGACGCGCTGAATGCGATAAAACAAGTTTTAGGTCGCTAGCATGTATAGAAAAAAAGTTACCAACCGATATCTGAAAAACAAACAAACGGACTTCGACTTCGTGTTTCGAGCAATATCAAAACAAAGACGACCGTTTCCGGCGTAATTTGACGCGCTGAATGCGATAAAACAAGTCTTAGGTCGCTAGCATGTATAGAAAAAAAGTTACCAACCGAAATCTGAAAAACAAACGAACGGACTTCGACTTCGTGTTTCGAGCAATATCAAAACAAAGACGACCGTTTCCGGCGTAATTTGACGCGCTGAATGCGATCAAACAAGTTTTAGGCCGCTAGCATGTATAGAAAAAAAGTTACCAACCGATATCTGAAAAACAAACAAACGGACTTCGACTTCGTGTTTTAAGCAATATCAAAACAAAGACGACCGTTTCCGGCGTAATTTGACGCGCTGAATGCGATAAAACAAGTTTCAGGTCGCTAGCATGTATAGAAAAAAGGTACTCACCGATATCCACGAAACAAACGAACGGAATTCGACTTCGTGTTTCAAGCAATATCAAAACAAAGACGACCGTTTCCGGGGTAATTTGACGCGCTGAATGCGATAAAACAAGTTTCAGGTCGCTAGCATGTATAGAAAGAAAGTTACCAACCGATATCTGAAAAACAAACAAACGGACTTCGACTTCGTGTTTAGAGCAACATCAAAACAAAGACGGCCGTTTTCGGCGTAATTTGACGCGCTGAATGCGATAAAACAAGTTTTAGGTCGCTAGCATGTATAGAAAAAAAGTTACCAACCGATATCTGAAAAACAAACAAACGGACTTCGACTTCGTGTTTCGAGCAATATCAAAACAAAGACGACCGTTTCCGGCGTAATTTGACGCGCTGAATGCGATAAAACAAGTCTTAGGTCGCTAGCATGTATAGAAAAAAAGTTACCAACCGAAATCTGAAAAACAAACAAACGGACTTCGACTTCGTGTTTCGAGCAATATCAAAACAAAGACGACCGTTTCCGGCGTAATTTGACGCGCTGAATGCGATCAAACAAGTTTTGGGCCGCTAGCATGTATAGAAAAAAAGTTACCAACCGATATCTGAAAAACAAACAAACGGACTTTGACTTCGTGTTTTAAGCAATATCAAAACAAAGACGACCGTTTCCGGCGTAATTTGACGCGCTGAATGCGATAAAACAAGTTTCAGGTCGCTAGCATGTATAGAAAAAAGGTACTCACCGATATCCACGAAACAAACGAACGGAATTCGACTTCGTGTTTCAAGCAATATCAAAACAAAGACGACCGTTTCCGGGGTAATTTGACGCGCTGAATGCGATAAAACAAGTTTCAGGTCGCTAGCATGTATAGAAAAAAAGTTACTCACCGATATCCACGAAACAAACGAACGGAATTCGACTTCGTGTTTTAAGCAATATCAAAACAAAGACGACCGTTTCCGGCGTAATTTGACGCGCTGAATGCGATAAAACAAGTTTTAGGTCGCTAGCATGAATAGAAAAAAAGTTACTCACCGATATCCACGAAACAAACGAACGGAATTCGACTTCGTGTTTTAAGCAATATCAAAACAAAGACGACCGTTTCCGGCGTAATTTGACGCGCTGGATGCGATAAAACAAGTTTTAGGTCGCTAGCATGTATAGAAAAAAAGGTACTCACTGATATCCACGAAACAAACGAACGGAATCCGACTTCGTGTTTCAAGCAATATCAAAACAAAGACGACCGTTTCCGGCGTAATTTGACGCGCTGAATGCGATAAAACAAGTTTCAGGTCGCTAGCATGTATAGAAAAAAAGTTACCTACCGATATCTGAAAAACAAACAAACGGACTTCGACTTCGTGTTTCGAGCAATATTATAACAACGACGGCCGTTTCCGGCGTAATTTGACGCGCTGAATGCGATAAAACAAGTTTTAGGTCGCTAGCATGTATAGAAAAAAAGTTACTCACCGATATCCACGAAACAAACAAACGGAATTCGACTCCGTGTTTTGAGCAATATCAGAACAAAGACGACCGTTTCCGGCGTAATTTGACGCGCTGAATGCGATAAAACAAGTTTCAGGTCGCTAGCATGTATAGAAAGAAAGTTACCAACCGATATCTGAAAAACAAACAAACGGACTTCGACTTCGTGTTTAGAGCAATATCAAAACAAAGACGGCCGTTTTCGGCGTAATTTGACGCGCTGAATGCGATAAAACAAGTTTTAGGTCGCTAGCATGTATAGAAAAAAAGTTACCAACCGATATCTGAAGAACAAACAAACGGACTTCGACTTCGTGTTTCGAGCAATATCAAAACAAAGACGACCGTTTCCGGCGTAATTTGACGCGCTGAATGCGATAAAACAAGTCTTAGGTCGCTAGCATGTATAGAAAAAAAGTTACCAACCGAAATCTGAAAAACAAACAAACGGACTTCGACTTCGTGTTTCGAGCAATATCAAAACAAAGACGACCGTTTCCGGCGTTATTTGACGCGCTGAATGCGATAAAACAAGTTTCAGGTCGCTAGCATGTATAAAAAAAAAGTTACCAACCGATATCTGAAAAACAAACAAACGGACTTCGACTTCGTGTTTCGTGCAATATCAAAACAAAGACGGCCGTTTCCGGCGTAATTTGACGCGCTGAATGCGATAAAACAAGTTTTAGGTCGCTAGCATGTATAGAAAAAAAGTTACTCACCGATATCCACGAAACAAACGAACGGAATTCGACTTCGTGTTTCAAGCAATATCGAAACAAAGACCACCGTTTCCGGCGTAATTTGACGCGCTGAATGCGATAAAACAGTTTGAGGTCGCTAGCATGTATAGAAAAAAAGTTACTCACCGATATCCACGAAACAAACGAACGGAATTCGACTTCGTGTTTCGAGCAATATCAAAACAAAGACGACCGTTTCCGGCGTAATTTGACGCGCTGAATGCGATGAAACAAGTTTCAGGTCGCTAGCATGTATAGAAAAAAAGTTACCTACCGATATCTGAAAAACAAACAAACGGACTTCGACTTCGTGTTTCGAGCAATATTAAAACAACGACGGCCGTTTCCGGCGTAATTTGACGCGCTGAATGCGATAAAACAAGTTTTAGGTCGCTAGCATGTATGGAAAAAAAGTTACTCACCGATATCCACGAAACAAACGAACGGAATTCGACTTCGTGTTTTAAGCAATATCAAAACAAAGACGACCGTTTCCGGCGTAATTTGACGCGCTCAATGCGATCAAACAAGTTTTAGGTCGCTAGCATGTATAGAAAAAAAGTTACCTACCGATATCTGAAAAACAAACAAACGGACTTCGACTTCGTGTTTCGAGCAATATCAAAACAAAGACGGCCATTTCCGGCGTAATTTGACGCGCTGAATGCGATAAAACAAGTTTTAGGTCGCTAGCATGAATAGAAAGAAAGTTACTAACCGATATCCACGAAACAAACGAACGGAATTCGACTTCGTGTTTTAAGCAATATCAAAACAAAGACGACCGTTTCCGGCGTAATTTGACGCGCTGGATGCGATAAAACAAGTTTTAGGTCGCTAGCATGTATAGAAAAAAAGGTACTCACTGATATCCACGAAACAAACGAACGGAATCCGACTTCGTGTTTCAAGCAATATCAAAACAAAGACGACCGTTTCCGGCGTAATTTGACGCGCTGAATGCGATAAAACAAGTTTTAGGTCGCTAGCATGTATAGAAAAAAAGTTACTCACCGATATCCACGAAACAAACGAACGGAATTCGACTCCGTGTTTTGAGCAATATCAGAACAAAGACGACCGTTTGCGGCGTAATTTGACGCGCTGAATGCGATAAAACCAGTTTCAGGTCGCTAGCATGTATAGAAAGAAAGTTACCAACCGATATCTGAAAAACAAACAAACGGACTTCGACTTCGTGTTTAGAGCAATATCAAAACAAAGACGGCCGTTTTCGGCGTAATTTGACGCGCTGAATGCGATAAAACAAGTTTTAGGTCGCTAGCATGTATAGAAACAAAGTTACCAACCGATATCTGAAAAACAAACAAACGGACTTCGACTTCGTGTTTTGAGCAATATCAAAACAAAGACGACCGTTTCCGGCGTAATTTGACGCGCTGAATGCGATAAAACAAGTCTTAGGTCGCTAGCATGTATAGAAAAAAAGTTACCAACCGAAATCTGAAAAACAAACAAACGGACTTCGACTTCGTGTTTCGAGCAATATCAAAACAAAGACGACCGTTTCCGGCGTAATTTGACGCGCTGAATGCGATAAAACAAGTCTTAGGTCGCTAGCATGTATAGAAAAAAAGTTACCAACCGAAATCTGAAAAACAAACGAACGGACTTCGACTTCGTGTTTCGAGCAATATCAAAACAAAGACGACCGTTTCCGGCGTAATTTGACGCGCTGAATGCGATAAAACAAGTCTTAGGTCGCTAGCATGTATAGAAAAAAAGTTACCAACCGAAATCTGAAAAACAAACGAACGGACTTCGACTTCGTGTTTCGAGCAATATCAAAACAAAGACGACCGTTTCCGGCGTAATTTGACGCGCTGAATGCGATCAAACAAGTTTTAGGCCGCTAGCATGTATAGAAAAAAAGTTACCAACCGATATCTGAAAAACAAACAAACGGACTTTGACTTCGTGTTTTAAGCAATATCAAAACAAAGACGACCGTTTCCGGCGTAATTTGACGCGCTGAATGCGATAAAACAAGTTTCAGGTCGCTAGCATGTATAGAAAGAAAGTTACCAACCGATATCTGAAAAACAAACAAACGGACTTCGACTTCGTGTTTAGAGCAATATCAAAACAAAGACGGCCGTTTTCGGCGTAATTTGACGCGCTGAATGCGATAAAACAAGTTTTAGGTCGCTAGCATGTATAGAAAAAAAGTTACCAACCGATATCTGAAAAACAAACAAACGGACTTCGACTTCGTGTTTCGAGCAATATCAAAACAAAGACGACCGTTTCCGGCGTAATTTGACGCGCTGAATGCGATAAAACAAGTCTTAGGTCGCTAGCATGTATAGAAAAAAAGTTACCAACCGAAATCTGAAAAACAAACAAACGGACTTCGACTTCGTGTTTCGAGCAATATCAAAACAAAGACGACCGTTTCCGGCGTAATTTGACGCGCTGAATGCGATCAAACAAGTTTTAGGCCGCTAGCATGTATAGAAAAAAAGTTACCAACCGATATCTGAAAAACAAACAAACGGACTTCGACTTCGTGTTTTAAGCAATATCAAAACAAAGACGACCGTTTCCGGCGTAATTTGACGCGCTGAATGCGATAAAACAAGTCTTAGGTCGCTAGCATGTATAGAAAAAAAGTTACCAACCGAAATCTGAAAAACAAACGAACGGACTTCGACTTCGTGTTTCGAGCAATATCAAAACAAAGACGACCGTTTCCGGCGTAATTTGACGCGCTGAATGCGATCAAACAAGTTTTAGGCCGCTAGCATGTATAGAAAAAAAGTTACCAACCGATATCTGAAAAACAAACAAACGGACTTCGACTTCGTGTTTTAAGCAATATCAAAACAAAGACGACCGTTTCCGGCGTAATTTGACGCGCTGAATGCGATAAAACAAGTTTCAGGTCGCTAGCATGTATAGAAAGAAAGTTACCAACCGATATCTGAAAAACAAACAAACGGACTTCGACTTCGTGTTTAGAGCAATATCAAAACAAAGACGGCCGTTTTCGGCGTAATTTGACGCGCTGAATGCGATAAAACAAGTTTTAGGTCGCTAGCATGTATAGAAAAAAAGTTACCAACCGATATCTGAAAAACAAACAAACGGACTTCGACTTCGTGTTTCGAGCAATATCAAAACAAAGACGACCGCTCCGGCGTAATTTGACGCGCTGAATGCGATAAAACAAGTCTTAGGTCGCTAGCATGTATAGAAAAAAAGTTACCAACCGAAATCTGAAAAACAAACAAACGGACTTCGACTTCGTGTTTTAAGCAATATCAAAACAAAGACGACCGTTTCCGGCGTAATTTGACGCGCTGAATGCGATAAAACAAGTTTCAGGTCGCTAGCATGTATAGAAAAAAGGTACTCACCGATATCCACGAAACAAACGAACGGAATTCGACTTCGTGTTTCAAGCAATATCAAAACAAAGACGACCGTTTCCGGGGTAATTTGACGCGCTGAATGCGATAAAACAAGTTTCAGGTCGCTAGCATGTATAGAAAAAAAGGTACTCACTGATATCCACGAAACAAACGAACGGAATCCGACTTCGTGTTTCAAGCAATATCAAAACAAAGACGACCGTTTCCGGCGTAATTTGACGCGCTGAATGCGATAAAACAAGTTTTAGGTCGCTAGCATGTATAGAAAAAAAGTTACTCACCGATATCCACGAAACAAACGAACGGAATTCGACTCCGTGTTTTGAGCAATATCAGAACAAAGACGACCGTTTGCGGCGTAATTTGACGCGCTGAATGCGATAAAACCAGTTTCAGGTCGCTAGCATGTATAGAAAGAAAGTTACCAACCGATATCTGAAAAACAAACAAACGGACTTCGACTTCGTGTTTAGAGCAATATCAAAACAAAGACGGCCGTTTTCGGCGTAATTTGACGCGCTGAATGCGATAAAACAAGTTTCAGGTCGCTAGCATGTATAGAAAAAAAGTTACCAACCGAAATCTGAAAAACAAACGAACGGACTTCGACTTCGTGTTTCGAGCAATATCAAAACAAAGACGACCGTTTCCGGCGTAATTTGACGCGCTGAATGCGATCAAACAAGTTTTAGGCCGCTAGCATGTATAGAAAAAAAGTTACCAACCGATATCTGAAAAACAAACAAACGGACTTTGACTTCGTGTTTTAAGCAATATCAAAACAAAGACGACCGTTTCCGGCGTAATTTGACGCGCTGAATGCGATAAAACAAGTTTCAGGTCGCTAGCATGTATAGAAAGAAAGTTACCAACCGATATCTGAAAAACAAACAAACGGACTTCGACTTCGTGTTTAGAGCAATATCAAAACAAAGACGGCCGTTTTCGGCGTAATTTGACGCGCTGAATGCGATAAAACAAGTTTTAGGTCGCTAGCATGTATAGAAAAAAAGTTACCAACCGATATCTGAAAAACAAACAAACGGACTTCGACTTCGTGTTTCGAGCAATATCAAAACAAAGACGACCGTTTCCGGCGTAATTTGACGCGCTGAATGCGATAAAACAAGTCTTAGGTCGCTAGCATGTATAGAAAAAAAGTTACCAACCGAAATCTGAAAAACAAACAAACGGACTTCGACTTCGTGTTTTAAGCAATATCAAAACAAAGACGACCGTTTCCGGCGTAATTTGACGCGCTGAATGCGATAAAACAAGTTTCAGGTCGCTAGCATGTATAGAAAAAAGGTACTCACCGATATCCACGAAACAAACGAACGGAATTCGACTTCGTGTTTCAAGCAATATCAAAACAAAGACGACCGTTTCCGGGGTAATTTGACGCGCTGAATGCGATAAAACAAGTTTCAGGTCGCTAGCATGTATAGAAAAAAAGTTACTCACCGATATCCACGAAACAAACGAACGGAATTCGACTTCGTGTTTTAAGCAATATCAAAACAAAGACGACCGTTTCCGGCGTAATTTGACGCGCTGAATGCGATAAAACAAGTTTTAGGTCGCTAGCATGAATAGAAAAAAAGTTACTCACCGATATCCACGAAACAAACGAACGGAATTCGACTTCGTGTTTTAAGCAATATCAAAACAAAGACGACCGTTTCCGGCGTAATTTGACGCGCTGGATGCGATAAAACAAGTTTTAGGTCGCTAGCATGTATAGAAAAAAAGGTACTCACTGATATCCACGAAACAAACGAACGGAATCCGACTTCGTGTTTCAAGCAATATCAAAACAAAGACGACCGTTTCCGGCGTAATTTGACGCGCTGAATGCGATAAAACAAGTTTCAGGTCGCTAGCATGTATAGAAAAAAAGTTACCTACCGATATCTGAAAAACAAACAAACGGACTTCGACTTCGTGTTTCGAGCAATATTATAACAACGACGGCCGTTTCCGGCGTAATTTGACGCGCTGAATGCGATAAAACAAGTTTTAGGTCGCTAGCATGTATAGAAAAAAAGTTACTCACCGATATCCACGAAACAAACAAACGGAATTCGACTCCGTGTTTTGAGCAATATCAGAACAAAGACGACCGTTTCCGGCGTAATTTGACGCGCTGAATGCGATAAAACAAGTTTCAGGTCGCTAGCATGTATAGAAAGAAAGTTACCAACCGATATCTGAAAAACAAACAAACGGACTTCGACTTCGTGTTTAGAGCAATATCAAAACAAAGACGGCCGTTTTCGGCGTAATTTGACGCGCTGAATGCGATAAAACAAGTTTTAGGTCGCTAGCATGTATAGAAACAAAGTTACCAACCGATATCTGAAAAACAAACAAACGGACTTCGACTTCGTGTTTTGAGCAATATCAAAACAAAGACGACCGTTTCCGGCGTAATTTGACGCGCTGAATGCGATAAAACAAGTCTTAGGTCGCTAGCATGTATAGAAAAAAAGTTACCAACCGAAATCTGAAAAACAAACAAACGGACTTCGACTTCGTGTTTCGAGCAATATCAAAACAAAGACGACCGTTTCCGGCGTAATTTGACGCGCTGAATGCGATAAAACAAGTCTTAGGTCGCTAGCATGTATAGAAAAAAAGTTACCAACCGAAATCTGAAAAACAAACGAACGGACTTCGACTTCGTGTTTCGAGCAATATCAAAACAAAGACGACCGTTTCCGGCGTAATTTGACGCGCTGAATGCGATAAAACAAGTCTTAGGTCGCTAGCATGTATAGAAAAAAAGTTACCAACCGAAATCTGAAAAACAAACGAACGGACTTCGACTTCGTGTTTCGAGCAATATCAAAACAAAGACGACCGTTTCCGGCGTAATTTGACGCGCTGAATGCGATCAAACAAGTTTTAGGCCGCTAGCATGTATAGAAAAAAAGTTACCAACCGATATCTGAAAAACAAACAAACGGACTTTGACTTCGTGTTTTAAGCAATATCAAAACAAAGACGACCGTTTCCGGCGTAATTTGACGCGCTGAATGCGATAAAACAAGTTTCAGGTCGCTAGCATGTATAGAAAGAAAGTTACCAACCGATATCTGAAAAACAAACAAACGGACTTCGACTTCGTGTTTAGAGCAATATCAAAACAAAGACGGCCGTTTTCGGCGTAATTTGACGCGCTGAATGCGATAAAACAAGTTTTAGGTCGCTAGCATGTATAGAAAAAAAGTTACCAACCGATATCTGAAAAACAAACAAACGGACTTCGACTTCGTGTTTCGAGCAATATCAAAACAAAGACGACCGTTTCCGGCGTAATTTGACGCGCTGAATGCGATAAAACAAGTCTTAGGTCGCTAGCATGTATAGAAAAAAAGTTACCAACCGAAATCTGAAAAACAAACAAACGGACTTCGACTTCGTGTTTCGAGCAATATCAAAACAAAGACGACCGTTTCCGGCGTAATTTGACGCGCTGAATGCGATCAAACAAGTTTTAGGCCGCTAGCATGTATAGAAAAAAAGTTACCAACCGATATCTGAAAAACAAACAAACGGACTTCGACTTCGTGTTTTAAGCAATATCAAAACAAAGACGACCGTTTCCGGCGTAATTTGACGCGCTGAATGCGATAAAACAAGTCTTAGGTCGCTAGCATGTATAGAAAAAAAGTTACCAACCGAAATCTGAAAAACAAACGAACGGACTTCGACTTCGTGTTTCGAGCAATATCAAAACAAAGACGACCGTTTCCGGCGTAATTTGACGCGCTGAATGCGATCAAACAAGTTTTAGGCCGCTAGCATGTATAGAAAAAAAGTTACCAACCGATATCTGAAAAACAAACAAACGGACTTCGACTTCGTGTTTTAAGCAATATCAAAACAAAGACGACCGTTTCCGGCGTAATTTGACGCGCTGAATGCGATAAAACAAGTTTCAGGTCGCTAGCATGTATAGAAAGAAAGTTACCAACCGATATCTGAAAAACAAACAAACGGACTTCGACTTCGTGTTTAGAGCAATATCAAAACAAAGACGGCCGTTTTCGGCGTAATTTGACGCGCTGAATGCGATAAAACAAGTTTTAGGTCGCTAGCATGTATAGAAAAAAAGTTACCAACCGATATCTGAAAAACAAACAAACGGACTTCGACTTCGTGTTTCGAGCAATATCAAAACAAAGACGACCGTTTCCGGCGTAATTTGACGCGCTGAATGCGATAAAACAAGTCTTAGGTCGCTAGCATGTATAGAAAAAAAGTTACCAACCGAAATCTGAAAAACAAACAAACGGACTTCGACTTCGTGTTTCGAGCAATATCAAAACAAAGACGACCGTTTCCGGCGTAATTTGACGCGCTGAATGCGATCAAACAAGTTTTAGGCCGCTAGCATGTATAGAAAAAAAGTTACCAACCGATATCTGAAAAACAAACAAACGGACTTCGACTTCGTGTTTTAAGCAATATCAAAACAAAGACGACCGTTTCCGGCGTAATTTGACGCGCTGAATGCGATAAAACAAGTTTCAGGTCGCTAGCATGTATAGAAAAAAGGTACTCACCGATATCCACGAAACAAACGAACGGAATTCGACTTCGTGTTTCAAGCAATATCAAAACAAAGACGACCGTTTCCGGGGTAATTTGACGCGCTGAATGCGATAAAACAAGTTTCAGGTCGCTAGCATGTATAGAAAAAAAGTTACTCACCGATATCCACGAAACAAACGAACGGAATTCGACTTCGTGTTTTAAGCAATATCAAAACAAAGACGACCGTTTCCGGCGTAATTTGACGCGCTGAATGCGATAAAACAAGTTTTAGGTCGCTAGCATGAATAGAAAAAAAGTTACTCACCGATATCCACGAAACAAACGAACGGAATTCGACTTCGTGTTTTAAGCAATATCAAAACAAAGACGACCGTTTCCGGCGTAATTTGACGCGCTGGATGCGATAAAACAAGTTTTAGGTCGCTAGCATGTATAGAAAAAAAGGTACTCACTGATATCCACGAAACAAACGAACGGAATCCGACTTCGTGTTTCAAGCAATATCAAAACAAAGACGACCGTTTCCGGCGTAATTTGACGCGCTGAATGCGATAAAACAAGTTTCAGGTCGCTAGCATGTATAGAAAAAAAGTTACCTACCGATATCTGAAAAACAAACAAACGGACTTCGACTTCGTGTTTCGAGCAATATTATAACAACGACGGCCGTTTCCGGCGTAATTTGACGCGCTGAATGCGATAAAACAAGTTTTAGGTCGCTAGCATGTATAGAAAAAAAGTTACTCACCGATATCCACGAAACAAACAAACGGAATTCGACTCCGTGTTTTGAGCAATATCAGAACAAAGACGACCGTTTCCGGCGTAATTTGACGCGCTGAATGCGATAAAACAAGTTTCAGGTCGCTAGCATGTATAGAAAGAAAGTTACCAACCGATATCTGAAAAACAAACAAACGGACTTCGACTTCGTGTTTAGAGCAATATCAAAACAAAGACGGCCGTTTTCGGCGTAATTTGACGCGCTGAATGCGATAAAACAAGTTTTAGGTCGCTAGCATGTATAGAAAAAAAGTTACCAACCGATATCTGAAAAACAAACAAACGGACTTCGACTTCGTGTTTCGAGCAATATCAAAACAAAGACGACCGTTTCCGGCGTAATTTGACGCGCTGAATGCGATAAAACAAGTCTTAGGTCGCTAGCATGTATAGAAAAAAAGTTACCAACCGAAATCTGAAAAACAAACAAACGGACTTCGACTTCGTGTTTCGAGCAATATCAAAACAAAGACGACCGTTTCCGGCGTAATTTGACGCGCTGAATGCGATCAAACAAGTTTTAGGCCGCTAGCATGTATAGAAAAAAAGTTACCAACCGATATCTGAAAAACAAACAAACGGACTTCGACTTCGTGTTTTAAGCAATATCAAAACAAAGACGACCGTTTCCGGCGTAATTTGACGCGCTGAATGCGATAAAACAAGTTTCAGGTCGCTAGCATGTATAGAAAAAAGGTACTCACCGATATCCACGAAACAAACGAACGGAATTCGACTTCGTGTTTTAAGCAATATCAAAACAAAGACGACCGTTTCCGGAGTAATTTGACGCGCTGAATGCGATAAAACAAGTTTCAGGTCGCTAGCATGTATAGAAAAAAAGTTACTCACCGATATCCACGAAACGAACGAACGGAATTCGACTTCGTGTTTTAAGCAATATCAAAACAAAGACGACCGTTTCCGGCGTAATTTGACGCGCTGAATGCGATAAAACAAGTTTCAGGTCGCTAGCATGTATAGAAAAAAAGTTACCTACCGATATCTGAAAAACAAACAAACGGACTTCGACTTCGTGTTTCGAGCAATATTATAACAACGACGGCCGTTTCCGGCGTAATTTGACGCGCTGAATGCGATAAAACAAGTTTTAGGTCGCTAGCATGTATAGAAAAAAAGTTACTCACCGATATCCACGAAACAAACAAACGGAATTCGACTCCGTGTTTTGAGCAATATCAGAACAAAGACGACCGTTTCCGGCGTAATTTGACGCGCTGAATGCGATAAAACAAGTTTCAGGTCGCTAGCATGTATAGAAAGAAAGTTACCAACCGATATCTGAAAAACAAACAAACGGACTTCGACTTCGTGTTTAGAGCAATATCAAAACAAAGACGGCCGTTTTCGGCGTAATTTGACGCGCTGAATGCGATAAAACAAGTTTTAGGTCGCTAGCATGTATAGAAAAAAAGTTACCAACCGATATCTGAAAAACAAACAAACGGACTTCGACTTCGTGTTTCGAGCAATATCAAAACAAAGACGACCGTTTCCGGCGTAATTTGACGCGCTGAATGCGATAAAACAAGTCTTAGGTCGCGAGCATGTATAGAAAAAAAGTTACCAACCGAAATCTGAAAAACAAACAAACGGACTTCGACTTCGTGTTTCGAGCAATATCAAAACAAAGACGACCGTTTCCGGCGTAATTTGACGCGCTGAATGCGATCAAACAAGTTTTAGGTCGCTAGCATGAATAGAAAAAAAGTTACTCACCGATATCCACGAAACAAACGAACGGAATTCGACTTCGTGTTTTAAGCAATATCAAAACAAAGACGACCGTTTCCGGCGTAATTTGACGCGCTGAATGCGATAAAACAAGTTTCAGGTCGCTAGCATGTATAGAAAAAAAGTTACCTACCGATATCTGAAAAACAAACAAACGGACTTCGACTTCGTGTTTCGAGCAATATTATAACAACGACGGCCGTTTCCGGCGTAATTTGACGCGCTGAATGCGATAAAACAAGTTTTAGGTCGCTAGCATGTATAGAAAAAAAGTTACTCACCGATATCCACGAAACAAACAAACGGAATTCGACTCCGTGTTTTGAGCAATATCAGAACAAAGACGACCGTTTCCGGCGTAATTTGACGCGCTGAATGCGATAAAACAAGTTTCAGGTCGCTAGAATGTATAGAAAGAAAGTTACCAACCGATATCTGAAAAACAAACAAACGGACTTCGACTTCGTGTTTCGAGCAATATCAAAACAAAGACGGCCGTTTCCGGCGTAATTTGACGCGCTGAATGCGATAAAACAAGTTTTAGGTCGCTAGCATGTATAGAAAAAAAGTTACCAACCGATATCTGAAAAACAAACAAACGGACTTCGACTTCGTGTTTCGAGCAATATCAAAACAAAGACGACCGTTTCCGGCGTAATTTGACGCGCTGAATGCGATAAAACAAGTCTTAGGTCGCTAGCATGTATAGAAGAAAAGTTACCAACCGAAATCTGAAAAACAAACAAACGGACTTCGACTTCGTGTTTCGAGCAATATCAAAACAAAGACGACCGTTTCCGGCGTAATTTGACGCGCTGAATGCGATCAAACAAGTTTCAGGCCGCTAGCATGTATAGAAAAAAAGTTACCAACCGATATCTGAAAAACAAACAAACGGACTTCGACTTCGTGTTTTAAGCAATATCAAAACAAAGACGACCGTTTCCGGCGTAATTTGACGCGCTGAATGCGATAAAACAAGTTTCAGGTTGCTAGCATGTATAGAAAAAAGGTACTCACCGATATCCACGAAACAAACGAACGGAATTCGACTTCGTGTTTTAACCAATATCAAAACAAAGACGACCGTTTCCGGGGTAATTTGACGCGCTGAATGCGATAAAACAAGTTTCAGGTCGCTAGCATGTATAGAAAAAAAGTTACTCACCGATATCCACGAAACAAACGAACGGAATTCGACTTCGTGTTTTAAGCAATATCAAAACAAAGACGACCGTTTCCGGCGTAATTTGACGCGCTGAATGCGATAAAACAAGTTTTAGGTCGCTAGCATGTATAGAAAAAAAGTTACCTACCGATATCTGAAAAACAAACAAACGGACTTCGACTTCGTGTTTCGAGCAATATCAAAACAAAGACGGCCATTTCCGGCGTAATTTGACGCGCTGAATGCGATAAAACAAGTTTTAGGTCGCTAGCATGTATAGAAAAAAAGTTACTCACCGATATCCACGAAACAAACGAACGGAATTCGACTTCGTGTTTTAAGCAATATCAAAACAAAGACGACCGTTTCCGGCGTAATTTGACGCGCTGGATGCGATAAAACAAGTTTCAGGTCGCTAGCATGTATAGAAAGAAAGTTACCAACCGATATCTGAAAAACAAACAAACGGACTTCGACTTCGTGTTTCGAGCAATATCAAAACAAAGACGGCCGTTTCCGGCGTAATTTGACGCGCTGAATGCGATAAAACAAGTTTTAGGTCGCTAGCATGTATAGAAAAAAAGTTACCAACCGATATCTGAAAAACAAACAAACGGACTTCGACTTCGTGTTTCGAGCAATATCAAAACAAAGACGACCGTTTCCGGCGTAATTTGACGCACTGAATGCGATAAAACAAGTCTTAGGTCGCTAGCATGTATAGAAAAAAAGTTACCAACCGAAATCTGAAAAACAAACAAACGGACTTCGACTTCGTGTTTCGAGCAATATCAAAACAAAGACGACCGTTTCCGGCGTAATTTGACGCGCTGAATGCGATCAAACAAGTTTTAGGCCGCTAGCATGTATAGAAAAAAAGTTACCAACCGATATCTGAAAAACAAACAAACGGACTTCGACTTCGTGTTTTAAGCAATATCAAAACAAAGACGACCGTTTCCGGCGTAATTTGACGCGCTGAATGCGATAAAACAAGTTTTAGGTCGCTAGCATGTATAGAAAAAAGGTACTCACCGATATCCACGAAACAAACGAACGGAATTCGACTTCGTGTTTTAAGCAATATCAAAACAAAGACGACCGTTTCCGGGGTAATTTGACGCGCTGAATGCGATAAAACAAGTTTTAGGTCGCCGGCATGTATAGAAAAAAAGTTACCAACCGATATCTGAAAAACAAACAAACGGACTTCGACTTCGTGTTTCGAGCAATATCAAAACAAAGACGACCGTTTCCGGCGTAATTTGACGCGCTGAATGCGATCAAACAAGTTTTAGGTCGCTAGCATGTATAGAAAAAAAGTTACCTACCGATATCTGAAAAACAAACAAACGGACTTCGACTTCGTGTTTCGAGCAATATCAAAACAAAGACGGCCATTTCCGGCGTAATTTGACGCGCTGAATGCGATAAAACAAGTTTTAGGTCGCTAGCATGTATAGAAAAAAAGTTACTCACCGATATCCACGAAACAAACGAACGGAATTCGACTTCGTGTTTTAAGCAATATCAAAACAAAGACGACCGTTTCCGGCGTAATTTGACGCGCTGGATGCGATAAAAGAAGTTTCAGGTCGCTAGCATGTATAGAAAGAAAGTTACCAACCGATATCTGAAAAACAAACAAACGGACTTCGACTTCGTGTTTCGAGCAATATCAAAACAAAGACGGCCGTTTCCGGCGTAATTTGACGCGCTGAATGCGATAAAACAAGTTTTAGGTCGCTAGCATGTATAGAAAAAAAGTTACCAACCGATATCTGAAAAACAAACAAACGGACTTCGACTTCGTGTTTCGAGCAATATCAAAACAAAGACGACCGTTTCCGGCGTAATTTGACGCACTGAATGCGATAAAACAAGTCTTAGGTCGCTAGCATGTATAGAAAAAAAGTTACCAACCGAAATCTGAAAAACAAACAAACGGACTTCGACTTCGTGTTTCGAGCAATATCAAAACAAAGACGACCGTTTCCGGCGTAATTTGACGCGCTGAATGCGATCAAACAAGTTTTAGGCCGCTAGCATGTATAGAAAAAAAGTTACCAACCGATATCTGAAAAACAAACAAACGGACTTCGACTTCGTGTTTTAAGCAATATCAAAACAAAGACGACCGTTTCCGGCGTAATTTGACGCGCTGAATGCGATAAAACAAGTTTTAGGTCGCTAGCATGTATAGAAAAAAGGTACTCACCGATATCCACGAAACAAACGAACGGAATTCGACTTCGTGTTTTAAGCAATATCAAAACAAAGACGACCGTTTCCGGGGTAATTTGACGCGCTGAATGCGATAAAACAAGTTTTAGGTCGCCAGCATGTATAGAAAAAAAGTTACCAACCGATATCTGAAAAACAAACAAACGGACTTCGACTTCGTGTTTCGAGCAATATCAAAACAAAGACGACCGTTTCCGGCGTAATTTGACGCGCTGAATGCGATCAAACAAGTTTTAGGCCGCTAGCATGTATAGAAAAAAAGTTACCAACCGATATCTGAAAAACAAACAAACGGACTTCGACTTCGTGTTTTAAGCAATATCAAAACAAAGACGACCGTTTCCGGCGTAATTTGACGCGCTGAATGCGATAAAACAAGTTTCAGGTCGCTAGCATGTATAGAAAAAAGGTACTCACCGATATCCACGAAACAAACGAACGGAATTCGACTTCGTGTTTTAAGCAATATCAAAACAAAGACGACCGTTTCCGGGGTAATTTGACGCGCTGAATGCGATAGGACAAGTTTCAGGTCGCTAGCATGTATAGAAAAAAAGTTACTCACCGATATCCACGAAACAAACGAACGGAATTTGACTTCGTGTTTTAAGCAATATCAAAACAAAGACGACCGTTTCCGGCGTAATTTGACGCGCTGAATGCGATAAAACAAGTTTTAGGTCGCTAGCATGAATAGAAAAAAAGTTACTCACCGATATCCACGAAACAAACGAACGGAATTCGACTTCGTGTTTTAAGCAATATCAAAACAAAGACGACCGTTTCCGGCGTAATTTGACGCGCTGGATGCGATAAAACAAGTTTTAGGTCGCTAGCATGTATAGAAAAAAAGGTACTCACTGATATCCACGAAACAAACGAACGGAATCCGACTTCGTGTTTCAAGCAATATCAAAACAAAGACGACCGTTTCCGGCGTAATTTGACGCGCTGAATGCGATAAAACAAGTTTCAGGTCGCTAGCATGTATAGAAAAAAAGTTACCTACCGATATCTGAAAAACAAACAAACGGACTTCGACTTCGTGTTTCGAGCAATATTATAACAACGACGGCCGTTTCCGGCGTAATTTGACGCGCTGAATGCGATAAAACAAGTTTTAGGTCGCTAGCATGTATAGAAAAAAAGTTACTCACCGATATCCACGAAACAAACAAACGGAATTCGACTCCGTGTTTTGAGCAATATCAGAACAAAGACGACCGTTTCCGGCGTAATTTGACGCGCTGAATGCGATAAAACAAGTCTTAGGTCGCTAGCATGTATAGAAAAAAAGTTACCAACCGATATCTGAAAAACAAACAAACGGACTTCGACTTCGTGTTTTAAGCAATATCAAAACAAAGACGACCGTTTCCGGCGTAATTTGACGCGCTGAATGCGATAAAACAAGTTTTAGGTCGCTAGCATGTATAGAAAAAAGGTACTCACCGATATCCACGAAACAAACGAACGGAATTCGACTTCGTGTTTTAAGCAATATCAAAACAAAGACGACCGTTTCCGGGGTAATTTGACGCGCTGAATGCGATAAAACAAGTTTTAGGTCGCCAGCATGTATAGAAAAAAAGTTACCAACCGATATCTGAAAAACAAACAAACGGACTTCGACTTCGTGTTTCGAGCAATATCAAAACAAAGACGACCGTTTCCGGCGTAATTTGACGCGCTGAATGCGATCAAACAAGTTTTAGGCCGCTAGCATGTATAGAAAAAAAGTTACCAACCGATATCTGAAAAACAAACAAACGGACTTCGACTTCGTGTTTTAAGCAATATCAAAACAAAGACGACCGTTTCCGGCGTAATTTGACGCGCTGAATGCGATAAAACAAGTTTCAGGTCGCTAGCATGTATAGAAAAAAGGTACTCACCGATATCCACGAAACAAACGAACGGAATTCGACTTCGTGTTTTAAGCAATATCAAAACAAAGACGACCGTTTCCGGGGTAATTTGACGCGCTGAATGCGATAAAACAAGTTTTAGGTCGCCAGCATGTATAGAAAAAAAGTTACCAACCGATATCTGAAAAACAAACAAACGGACTTCGACTTCGTGTTTCGAGCAATATCAAAACAAAGACGACCGTTTCCGGCGTAATTTGACGCGCTGAATGCGATCAAACAAGTTTTAGGCCGCTAGCATGTATAGAAAAAAAGTTACCAACCGATATCTGAAAAACAAACAAACGGACTTCGACTTCGTGTTTTAAGCAATATCAAAACAAAGACGACCGTTTCCGGCGTAATTTGACGCGCTGAATGCGATAAAACAAGTTTTAGGTCGCTAGCATGAATAGAAAAAAAGTTACTCACCGATATCCACGAAACAAACGAACGGAATTCGACTTCGTGTTTTAAGCAATATCAAAACAAAGACGACCGTTTCCGGCGTAATTTGACGCGCTGGATGCGATAAAACAAGTTTTAGGTCGCTAGCATGTATAGAAAAAAAGGTACTCACTGATATCCACGAAACAAACGAACGGAATCCGACTTCGTGTTTCAAGCAATATCAAAACAAAGACGACCGTTTCCGGCGTAATTTGACGCGCTGAATGCGATAAAACAAGTTTCAGGTCGCTAGCATGTATAGAAAAAAAGTTACCTACCGATATCTGAAAAACAAACAAACGGACTTCGACTTCGTGTTTCGAGCAGTATTATAACAACGACGGCCGTTTCCGGCGTAATTTGACGCGCTGAATGCGATAAAACAAGTTTTAGGTCGCTAGCATGTATAGAAAGAAAGTTACTCACCGATATCCACGAAACAAACAAACGGAATTCGACTCCGTGTTTTGAGCAATATCAGAACAAAGACGACCGTTTCCGGCGTAATTTGACGCGCTGAATGCGATAAAACAAGTCTTAGGTCGCTAGCATGTATAGAAAAAAAGTTACCAACCGAAATCTGAAAAACAAACAAACGGACTTCGACTTCGTGTTTCGAGCAATATCAAAACAAAGACGACCGTTTCCGGCGTAATTTGACGCGCTGAATGCGATAAAACAAGTTTTAGGTCGCTAGCATGTATAGAAAAAAAGTTACCTACCGATATCTGAAAAACAAACAAACGGACTTCGACTTCGTGTTTCGAGCAATATCAAAACAAAGACGGCCATTTCCGGCGTAATTTGACGCGCTGAATGCGATAAAACAAGTTTTAGGTCGCTAGCATGTATAGAAAAAAAGTTACTCACCGATATCCACGAAACAAACGAACGGAATTCGACTTCGTGTTTTAAGCAATATCAAAACAAAGACGACCGTTTCCGGCGTAATTTGACGCGCTGGATGCGATAAAACAAGTTTCAGGTCGCTAGCATGTATAGAAAGAAAGTTACCAACCGATATCTGAAAAACAAACAAACGAACTTCGACTTCGTGTTTCGAGCAATATCAAAACAAAGACGGCCGTTTCCGGCGTAATTTGACGCGCTGAATGCGATAAAACAAGTTTCAGGTCGCTAGCATGTATAGAAAAAAGGTACTCACCGATATCCACGAAACAAACGAACGGAATTCGACTTCGTGTTTTAAGCAATATCAAAACAAAGACGACCGTTTCCGGGGTAATTTGACGCGCTGAATGCGATAAAACAAGTTTCAGGTCGCTAGCATGTATAGAAAAAAAGTTACTCACCGATATCCACGAAACAAACGAACGGAATTCGACTTCGTGTTTTAAGCAATATCAAAACAAAGACGACCGTTTCCGGCGTAATTTGACGCGCTGAATGCGATAAAACAAGTTTTAGGTCGCTAGCATGAATAGAAAAAAAGTTACTCACCGATATCCACGAAACAAACGAACGGAATTCGACTTCGTGTTTTAAGCAATATCAAAACAAAGACGACCGTTTCCGGCGTAATTTGACGCGCTGGATGCGATAAAACAAGTTTTAGGTCGCTAGCATGTATAGAAAAAAAGGTACTCACTGATATCCACGAAACAAACGAACGGAATCCGACTTCGTGTTTCAAGCAATATCAAAACAAAGACGACCGTTTCCGGCGTAATTTGACGCGCTGAATGCGATAAAACAAGTTTCAGGTCGCTAGCATGTAAAGAAAAAAAGTTACCTACCGATATCTGAAAAACAAACAAACGGACTTCGACTTCGTGTTTCGAGCAATATTATAACAACGACGGCCGTTTCCGGCGTAATTTGACGCGCTGAATGCGATAAAACAAGTTTTAGGTCGCTAGCATGTATAGAAAAAAAGTTACTCACCGATATCCACGAAACAAACAAACGGAATTCGACTCCGTGTTTTGAGCAATATCAGAACAAAGACGACCGTTTCCGGCGTAATTTGACGCGCTGAATGCGATAAAACAAGTTTTAGGTCGCTAGCATGTATAGAAAAAAAGGTACTCACTGATATCCACGAAACAAACGAACGGAATCCGACTTCGTGTTTCAAGCAATATCAAAACAAAGACGACCGTTTCCGGCGTAATTTGACGCGCTGAATGCGATAAAACAAGTTTCAGGTCGCTAGCATGTAAAGAAAAAAAGTTACCTACCGATATCTGAAAAACAAACAAACGGACTTCGACTTCGTGTTTCGAGCAATATTATAACAACGACGGCCGTTTCCGGCGTAATTTGACGCGCTGAATGCGATAAAACAAGTTTTAGGTCGCTAGCATGTATAGAAAAAAAGTTACTCACCGATATCCACGAAACAAACAAACGGAATTCGACTCCGTGTTTTGAGCAATATCAGAACAAAGACGACCGTTTCCGGCGTAATTTGACGCGCTGAATGCGATAAAACAAGTCTTAGGTCGCTAGCATGTATAGAAAAAAAGTTACCAACCGAAATCTGAAAAACAAACAAACGGACTTCGACTTCGTGTTTCGAGCAATATCAAAACAAAGACGACCGTTTCCGGCGTAATTTGACGCGCTGAATGCGATAAAACAAGTTTTAGGTCGCTAGCATGTATAGAAAAAAAGTTACCTACCGATATCTGAAAAACAAACAAACGGACTTCGACTTCGTGTTTCGAGCAATATCAAAACAAAGACGGCCATTTCCGGCGTAATTTGACGCGCTGAATGCGATAAAACAAGTTTTAGGTCGCTAGCATGTATAGAAAGAAAGTTACTCACCGATATCCACGAAACAAACGAACGGAATTCGACTTCGTGTTTTAAGCAATATCAAAACAAAGACGACCGTTTCCGGCGTAATTTGACGCGCTGGATGCGATAAAACAAGTTTCAGGTCGCTAGCATGTATAGAAAGAAAGTTACCAACCGATATCTGAAAAACAAACAAACGAACTTCGACTTCGTGTTTCGAGCAATATCAAAACAAAGACAGCCGTTTCCGGCGTAATTTGACGCGCTGAATGCGATCAAACAAGTTTTAGGCCGCTAGCATGTATAGAAAAAAAGTTACCAACCGATATCTGAAAAACAAACAAACGGACTTCGACTTCGTGTTTCGAGCAATATCAAAACAAAGACGACCGTTTCCGGCGTAATTTGACGCGCTGAATGCGATCGAACAAGTTTTAGGCCGCTAGCATGTATAGAAAAAAAGTTACCAACCGATATCTGAAAAACAAACAAACGGACTTCGACTTCGTGTTTCGAGCAATATCAAAACAAAGACGGCCGTTTCCGGCGTAATTTGACGCGCTGAATGCGATAAAACAAGTTTTAGGTCGCTAGCATGTATAGAAAAAAAGTTACCAACCGATATCTGAAAAACAAACAAACGGACTTCGACTTCGTGTTTCGAGCAATATCAAAACAAAGACGACCGTTTCCGGCGTAATTTGACGCACTGAATGCGATAAAACAAGTTTCAGGTCGCTAGCATGTATAGAAAGAAAGTTACCAACCGATATCTGAAAAACAAACAAACGAACTTCGACTTCGTGTTTCGAGCAATATCAAAACTTGTTTGATCGCATTCAGCGCGTCAAATTACGCCGGAAACGGTCGTCTTTGTTTTGATATTGCTCGAAACACGAAGTCGAAGTCCGTTTGTTTGTTTTTCAGATATCGGTTGGTAACTTTTTTTCTATACATGCTGGCGACCTAAAACTTGTTTTATCGAATTCGACTTCGTGTTTTAAGCAATATCAAAACAAAGACGACCGTTTCCGGCGTAATTTGACGCGCTGAATGCGATAAAACAAGTTTTAGGTCGCTAGCATGAATAGAAAAAAAGTTACTCACCGATATCCACGAAACAAACGAACGGAATTCGACTTCGTGTTTTAAGCAATATCAAAACAAAGACGACCGTTTCCGGCGTAATTTGACGCGCTGGATGCGATAAAACAAGTTTTAGGTCGCTAGCATGTATAGAAAAAAAGGTACTCACTGATATCCACGAAACAAACGAACGGAATCCGACTTCGTGTTTCAAGCAATATCAAAACAAAGACGACCGTTTCCGGCGTAATTTGACGCGCTGAATGCGATAAAACAAGTTTCAGGTCGCTAGCATGTATAGAAAAAAAGTTACCTACCGATATCTGAAAAACAAACAAACGGACTTCGACTTCGTGTTTCGAGCAATATTATAACAACGACGGCCGTTTCCGGCGTAATTTGACGCGCTGAATGCGATAAAACAAGTTTTAGGTCGCTAGCATGTATAGAAAAAAAGTTACTCACCGATATCCACGAAACAAACAAACGGAATTCGACTCCGTGTTTTGAGCAATATCAGAACAAAGACGACCGTTTCCGGCGTAATTTGACGCGCTGAATGCGATAAAACAAGTCTTAGGTCGCTAGCATGTATAGAAAAAAAGTTACCAACCGAAATCTGAAAAACAAACAAACGGACTTCGACTTCGTGTTTCGAGCAATATCAAAACAAAGACGACCGTTTCCGGCGTAATTTGACGCGCTGAATGCGATAAAACAAGTTTTAGGTCGCTAGCATGTATAGAAAAAAAGTTACCTACCGATATCTGAAAAACAAACAAACGGACTTCGACTTCGTGTTTCGAGCAATATCAAAACAAAGACGGCCATTTCCGGCGTAATTTGACGCGCTGAATGCGATAAAACAAGTTTTAGGTCGCTAGCATGTATAGAAAAAAAGTTACTCACCGATATCCACGAAACAAACGAACGGAATTCGACTTCGTGTTTTAAGCAATATCAAAACAAAGACGACCGTTTCCGGCGTAATTTGACGCGCTGGATGCGATAAAACAAGTTTCAGGTCGCTAGCATGTATAGAAAGAAAGTTACCAACCGATATCTGAAAAACAAACAAACGAACTTCGACTTCGTGTTTCGAGCAATATCAAAACAAAGACGGCCGTTTCCGGCGTAATTTGACGCGCTGAATGCGATAAAACAAGTTTCAGGTCGCTAGCATGTATAGAAAAAAGGTACTCACCGATATCCACGAAACAAACGAACGGAATTCGACTTCGTGTTTTAAGCAATATCAAAACAAAGACGACCGTTTCCGGGGTAATTTGACGCGCTGAATGCGATAAAACAAGTTTCAGGTCGCTAGCATGTATAGAAAAAAAGTTACTCACCGATATCCACGAAACAAACGAACGGAATTCGACTTCGTGTTTTAAGCAATATCAAAACAAAGACGACCGTTTCCGGCGTAATTTGACGCGCTGAATGCGATAAAACAAGTTTTAGGTCGCTAGCATGAATAGAAAAAAAGTTACTCACCGATATCCACGAAACAAACGAACGGAATTCGACTTCGTGTTTTAAGCAATATCAAAACAAAGACGACCGTTTCCGGCGTAATTTGACGCGCTGGATGCGATAAAACAAGTTTTAGGTCGCTAGCATGTATAGAAAAAAAGGTACTCACTGATATCCACGAAACAAACGAACGGAATCCGACTTCGTGTTTCAAGCAATATCAAAACAAAGACGACCGTTTCCGGCGTAATTTGACGCGCTGAATGCGATAAAACAAGTTTCAGGTCGCTAGCATGTATAGAAAAAAAGTTACCTACCGATATCTGAAAAACAAACAAACGGACTTCGACTTCGTGTTTCGAGCAATATTATAACAACGACGGCCGTTTCCGGCGTAATTTGACGCGCTGAATGCGATAAAACAAGTTTTAGGTCGCTAGCATGTATAGAAAAAAAGTTACTCACCGATATCCACGAAACAAACAAACGGAATTCGACTCCGTGTTTTGAGCAATATCAGAACAAAGACGACCGTTTCCGGCGTAATTTGACGCGCTGAATGCGATAAAACAAGTCTTAGGTCGCTAGCATGTATAGAAAAAAAGTTACCAACCGAAATCTGAAAAACAAACGAACGGAATTCGACTTCGTGTTTTAAGCAATATCAAAACAAAGACGACCGTTTCCGGCGTAATTTGACGCGCTGAATGCGATAAAACAAGTTTTAGGTCGCTAGCATGAATAGAAAAAAAGTTACTCACCGATATCCACGAAACAAACGAACGGAATTCGACTTCGTGTTTTAAGCAATATCAAAACAAAGACGACCGTTTCCGGCGTAATTTGACGCGCTGGATGCGATAAAACAAGTTTTAGGTCGCTAGCATGTATAGAAAAAAAGGTACTCACTGATATCCACGAAACAAACGAACGGAATCCGACTTCGTGTTTCAAGCAATATCAAAACAAAGACGACCGTTTCCGGCGTAATTTGACGCGCTGAATGCGATAAAACAAGTTTCAGGTCGCTAGCATGTATAGAAAAAAAGTTACCTACCGATATCTGAAAAACAAACAAACGGACTTCGACTTCGTGTTTCGAGCAATATTATAACAACGACGGCCGTTTCCGGCGTAATTTGACGCGCTGAATGCGATAAAACAAGTTTTAGGTCGCTAGCATGTATAGAAAAAAAGTTACTCACCGATATCCACGAAACAAACAAACGGAATTCGACTCCGTGTTTTGAGCAATATCAGAACAAAGACGACCGTTTCCGGCGTAATTTGACGCGCTGAATGCGATAAAACAAGTCTTAGGTCGCTAGCATGTATAGAAAAAAAGTTACCAACCGAAATCTGAAAAACAAACAAACGGACTTCGACTTCGTGTTTCGAGCAATATCAAAACAAAGACGACCGTTTCCGGCGTAATTTGACGCGCTGAATGCGATAAAACAAGTTTTAGGTCGCTAGCATGTATAGAAAAAAGGTACTCACCGATATCCACGAAACAAACGAACGGAATTCGACTTCGTGTTTTAAGCAATATCAAAACAAAGACGACCGTTTCCGGGGTAATTTGACGCGCTGAATGCGATGAAACAAGTTTCAGGTCGCTAGCATGTATAGAAAAAAAGTTACTCACGGATATCCACGAAACAAACGAACGGAATTCGACTTCGTGTTTTAAGCAATATCAAAACAAAGACGACCGTTTCCGGCGTAATTTGACGCGCTGAATGCGATAAAACAAGTTTTAGGTCGCTAGCATGTATAGAAAAAAAGGTACTCACCGATATCCACGAAACAAACGAACGGAATTCGACTTCGTGTTTCAAGCAATATCAAAACAAAGACGACCGTTTCCGGCGTAATTTGACGCGCTGAATGCGATAAAACAAGTTTCAGGTCGCTAGCATGTATAGAAAAAAAGTTACCTACCGATATCTGAAAAACAAACAAACGGACTTCGACTTCGTGTTTCGAGCAATATTAAAACAACGACGGCCGTTTCCGGCGTAATTTGACGCGCTGAATGCGATAAAACAAGTTTCAGGTCGCTAGCATGTATGGAAAAAAAGTTACTCACCGATATCCACGAAACAAACGAACGGAATTCGACTTCGTGTTTTAAGCAATATCAAAACAAAGACGACCGTTTTCGGCGTAATTTGACGCGCTAAATGCGATCAAACAAGTTTTAGGTCGCTAGCATGTATAGAAAAAAAGTTACCTACCGATATCTGAAAAACAAACAAACGGACTTCGACTTCGTGTTTCGAGCAATATCAAAACAAAGACGGCCATTTCCGGCGTAATTTGACGCGCTGAATGCGATAAAACAAGTTTTAGGTCGCTAGCATGAATAGAAAAAAAGTTACTCACCGATATCCACGAAACAAACGAACGGAATTCGACTTCGTGTTTTAAGCAATATCAAAACAAAGACGACCGTTTCCGGCGTAATTTGACGCGCTGGATGCGATAAAACAAGTTTTAGGTCGCTAGCATGTATAGAAAAAAAGGTACTCACCGATATCCACCAAACAAACGAACGGAATCCGACTTCGTGTTTCAAGCAATATCAAAACAAAGACGACCGTTTCCGGCGTAATTTGACGCGCTGAATGCGATAAAACAAGTTTTAGGTCGCTAGCATGTATAGAAAAAAAGTTACTCACCGATATCCACGAAACAAACAAACGGAATTCGACTCCGTGTTTTGAGCAATATCAGAACAAAGACGACCGTTTCCGGCGTAATTTGACGCGCTGAATGCGATAAAACAAGTTTCAGGTCGCTAGCATGTATAGAAAGAAAGTTACCAACCGATATCTGAAAAACAAACAAACGGACTTCGACTTCGTGTTTCGAGCAATATCAAAACAAAGACGGCCGTTTCCGGCGTAATTTGACGCGCTGAATGCGATAAAACAAGTTTTAGGTCGCTAGCATGTATAGAAAAAAAGTTACCAACCGATATCTGAAAAACAAACAAACGGACTTCGACTTCGTGTTTCGAGCAATATCAAAACAAAGACGACCGTTTCCGGCGTAATTTGACGCGCTGAATGCGATAAAACAAGTCTTAGGTCGCTAGCATGTATAGAAAAAAAGTTACCAACCGAAATCTGAAAAACAAACAAACGGACTTCGACTTCGTGTTTCGAGCAATATCAAAACAAAGACGACCGTTTCCGGCGTAATTTGACGCGCTGAATGCGATCAAACAAGTTTTAGGCCGCTAGCATGTATAGAAAAAAAGTTACCAACCGATATCTGAAAAACGAACAAACGGAATTCGACTCCGTGTTTTAAGCAATATCAGAACAAAGACGACCGTTTCCGGCGTAATTTGACGCGCTGGATGCGATGAAACAAGTTTTAGGTCGCTAGCATATATAGAAAAAAAGTTACCAACCGATATCTGAAAAACAAACGAACGGAAATCGACTTCGTGTTTTGAGCAATACCAAAACAAAGACGACCGTTTCCGGCGTAATTTGACGGGCTGAATGCGATAAAACAAGTTTTAGGTCGCTAGCATGTATAGAAAAAAAGTTACTCACCGATATCCACAAAACAAACAAACGGAATTCGACTCCGTGTTTTAAGCAATATCAAAACAAAGACGACCGTTTCCGGCGTAATTTGACGCGCTGAATGCGATAAAACAAGTTTCAGGTCGCTAGCATGTATAGAAAAAAGGTACTCACCGATATCCACGAAACAAACGAACGGAATTCGACTTCGTGTTTTAAGCAATATCAAAACAAAGACGACCGTTTCCGGGGTAATTTGACGCGCTGAATGCGATAAAACAAGTTTCAGGTCGCTAGCATGTATAGAAAAAAAGTTACTCACCGATATCCACGAAACAAACGAACGGAATTCGACTTCGTGTTTTAAGCAATATCAAAACAAAGACGACCGTTTCCGGCGTAATTTGACGCGCTGAATGCGATAAAACAAGTTTTAGGTCGCTAGCATGAATAGAAAAAAAGTTACTCACCGATATCCACGAAACAAACGAACGGAATTCGACTTCGTGTTTTAAGCAATATCAAAACAAAGACGACCGTTTCCGGCGTAATTTGACGCGCTGGATGCGATAAAACAAGTTTTAGGTCGCTAGCATGTATAGAAAAAAAGGTACTCACTGATATCCACGAAACAAACGAACGGAATCCGACTTCGTGTTTCAAGCAATATCAAAACAAAGACGACCGTTTCCGGCGTAATTTGACGCGCTGAATGCAATAAAACAAGTTTCAGGTCGCTAGCATGTATAGAAAAAAAGTTACCTACCGATATCTGAAAAACAAACAAACGGACTTCGACTTCGTGTTTTGAGCAATATTATAACAACGACGGCCGTTTCCGGCGTAATTTGACGCGCTGAATGCGATAAAACAAGTTTTAGGTCGCTAGCATGTATAGAAAAAAAGTTACTCACCGATATCCACGAAACAAACAAACGGAATTCGACTCCGTGTTTTGAGCAATATCAGAACAAAGACGACCGTTTCCGGCGTAATTTGACGCGCTGAATGCGATAAAACAAGTCTTAGGTCGCTAGCATGTATAGAAAAAAAGTTACCAACCGAAATCTGAAAAACAAACAAACGGACTTCGACTTCGTGTTTCGAGCAATATCAAAACAAAGACGACCGTTTCCGGCGTAATTTGACGCGCTGAATGCGATAAAACAAGTTTTAGGTCGCTAGCATGTATAGAAAAAAAGTTACCTACCGATATCTGAAAAACAAACAAACGGACTTCGACTTCGTGTTTCGAGCAATATCAAAACAAAGACGGCCATTTCCGGCGTAATTTGACGCGCTGAATGCGATAAAACAAGTTTTAGGTCGCTAGCATGTATAGAAAGAAAGTTACTCACGGATATCCACGAAACAAACGAACGGAATTCGACTTCGTGTTTTAAGCAATATCAAAACAAAGACGACCGTTTCCGGCGTAATTTGACGCGCTGGATGCAATAAAACAAGTTTCAGGTCGCTAGCATGTATAGAAAGAAAGTTACCAACCGATATCTGAAAAACAAACAAACGAACTTCGACTTCGTGTTTCGAGCAATATCAAAACAAAGACGGCCGTTTCCGGCGTAATTTGACGCGCTGAATGCGATAAAACAAGTTTTAGGTCGCTAGCATGTATAGAAAAAAAGTTACCAACCGATATCTGAAAAACAAACAAACGGACTTCGACTTCGTGTTTCGAGCAATATCAAAACAAAGACGACCGTTTCCGGCGTAATTTGACGCACTGAATGCGATAAAACAAGTCTTAGGTCGCTAGCATGTATAGAAAAAAAGTTACCAACCGAAATCTGAAAAACAAACAAACGGACTTCGACTTCGTGTTTCGAGCAATATCAAAACAAAGACGACCGTTTCCGGCGTAATTTGACGCGCTGAATGCGATCAAACAAGTTTTAGGCCGCTAGCATGTATAGAAAAAAAGTTACCAACCGATATCTGAAAAACAAACAAACGGACTTCGACTTCGTGTTTTAAGCAATATCAAAACAAAGACGACCGTTTCCGGCGTAATTTGACGCGCTGAATGCGATAAAACAAGTTTTAGGTCGCTAGCATGTATAGAAAAAAGGTACTCACCGATATCCACGAAACAAACGAACGGAATTCGACTTCGTGTTTTAAGCAATATCAAAACAAAGACGACCGTTTCCGGGGTAATTTGACGCGCTGAATGCGATGAAACAAGTTTCAGGTCGCTAGCATGTATAGAAAAAAAGTTACTCACCGATATCCACGAAACAAACGAACGGAATTCGACTTCGTGTTTTAAGCAATATCAAAACAAAGACGACCGTTTCCGGCGTAATTTGACGCGCTGAATGCGATAAAACAAGTTTTAGGTCGCTAGCATGTATAGAAAAAAAGGTACTCACCGATATCCACGAAACAAACGAACGGAATTCGACTTCGTGTTTCAAGCAATATCAAAACAAAGACGACCGTTTCCGGCGTAATTTGACGCGCTGAATGCGATAAAACAAGTTTTAGGTCGCTAGCATGTATAGAAAAAAAGGTACTCACCGATATCCACGAAACAAACGAACGGTATTCGACTTCGTGTTTCGAGCAATATCAAAACAAAGACGACCGTTTCCGGCGTAATTTGACGCGCTGAATGCGATGAAACAAGTTGCAGGTCGCTAGCATGTATAGAAAAAAAGTTACCTACCGATATCTGAAAAACAAACAAACGGACTTCGACTTCGTGTTTCGAGCAATATTAAAACAACGACGGCCGTTTCCGGCGTAATTTGACGCGCTGAATGCGATAAAACAAGTTTTAGGTCGCTAGCATGTATAGAAAAAAAGTTACTCACCGATATCCACGAAACAAACAAACGGAATTCGACTCCGTGTTTTGAGCAATATCAGAACAAAGACGACCGTTTCCGGCGTAATTTGACGCGCTGAATGCGATAAAACAAGTCTTAGGTCGCTAGCATGTATAGAAAAAAAGTTACCAACCGAAATCTGAAAAACAAACAAACGGACTTCGACTTCGTGTTTCGAGCAATATCAAAACAAAGACGACCGTTTCCGGCGTAATTTGACGCGCTGAATGCGATAAAACAAGTTTTAGGTCGCTAGCATGTATAGAAAAAAAGTTACCTACCGATATCTGAAAAACAAACAAACGGACTTCGACTTCGTGTTTCGAGCAATATCAAAACAAAGACGGCCATTTCCGGCGTAATTTGACGCGCTGAATGCGATAAAACAAGTTTTAGGTCGCTAGCATGTATAGAAAGAAAGTTACTCACGGATATCCACGAAACAAACGAACGGAATTCGACTTCGTGTTTTAAGCAATATCAAAACAAAGACGACCGTTTCCGGCGTAATTTGACGCGCTGGATGCAATAAAACAAGTTTCAGGTCGCTAGCATGTATAGAAAGAAAGTTACCAACCGATATCTGAAAAACAAACAAACGAACTTCGACTTCGTGTTTCGAGCAATATCAAAACAAAGACGGCCGTTTCCGGCGTAATTTGACGCGCTGAATGCGATAAAACAAGTTTTAGGTCGCTAGCATGTATAGAAAAAAAGTTACCAACCGATATCTGAAAAACAAACAAACGGACTTCGACTTCGTGTTTCGAGCAATATCAAAACAAAGACGACCGTTTCCGGCGTAATTTGACGCACTGAATGCGATAAAACAAGTCTTAGGTCGCTAGCATGTATAGAAAAAAAGTTACCAACCGAAATCTGAAAAACAAACAAACGGACTTCGACTTCGTGTTTCGAGCAATATCAAAACAAAGACGACCGTTTCCGGCGTAATTTGACGCGCTGAATGCGATCAAACAAGTTTTAGGCCGCTAGCATGTATAGAAAAAAAGTTACCAACCGATATCTGAAAAACAAACAAACGGACTTCGACTTCGTGTTTTAAGCAATATCAAAACAAAGACGACCGTTTCCGGCGTAATTTGACGCGCTGAATGCGATAAAACAAGTTTTAGGTCGCTAGCATGTATAGAAAAAAGGTACTCACCGATATCCACGAAACAAACGAACGGAATTCGACTTCGTGTTTTAAGCAATATCAAAACAAAGACGACCGTTTCCGGGGTAATTTGACGCGCTGAATGCGATGAAACAAGTTTCAGGTCGCTAGCATGTATAGAAAAAAAGTTACTCACCGATATCCACGAAACAAACGAACGGAATTCGACTTCGTGTTTTAAGCAATATCAAAACAAAGACGACCGTTTCCGGCGTAATTTGACGCGCTGAATGCGATAAAACAAGTTTTAGGTCGCTAGCATGTATAGAAAAAAAGGTACTCACCGATATCCACGAAACAAACGAACGGAATTCGACTTCGTGTTTCAAGCAATATCAAAACAAAGACGACCGTTTCCGGCGTAATTTGACGCGCTGAATGCGATAAAACAAGTTTTAGGTCGCTAGCATGTATAGAAAAAAAGGTACTCACCGATATCCACGAAACAAACGAACGGTATTCGACTTCGTGTTTCGAGCAATATCAAAACAAAGACGACCGTTTCCGGCGTAATTTGACGCGCTGAATGCGATGAAACAAGTTGCAGGTCGCTAGCATGTATAGAAAAAAAGTTACCTACCGATATCTGAAAAACAAACAAACGGACTTCGACTTCGTGTTTCGAGCAATATTAAAACAACGACGGCCGTTTCCGGCGTAATTTGACGCGCTGAATGCGATAAAACAAGTTTCAGGTCGCTAGCATGTATGGAAAAAAAGTTACTCACCGATATCCACGAAACAAACGAACGGAATTCGACTTCGTGTTTTAAGCAATATCAAAACAAAGACGACCGTTTCCGGCGTAATTTGACGCGCTAAATGCGATCAAACAAGTTTTAGGTCGCTAGCATGTATAGAAAAAAAGTTACCTACCGATATCTGAAAAACAAACAAACGGACTTCGACTTCGTGTTTCGAGCAATATCAAAACAAAGACGGCCATTTCCGGCGTAATTTGACGCGCTGAATGCGATAAAACAAGTTTTAGGTCGCTAGCATGAATAGAAAAAAAGTTACTCACCGATATCCACGAAACAAACGAACGGAATTCGACTTCGTGTTTTAAGCAATATCAAAACAAAGACGACCGTTTCCGGCGTAATTTGACGCGCTGGATGCGATAAAACAAGTTTTAGGTCGCTAGCATGTATAGAAAAAAAGTTACTCACCGATATCCACGAAACAAACAAACGGAATTCGACTCCGTGTTTTGAGCAATATCAGAACAAAGACGACCGTTTCCGGCGTAATTTGACGCGCTGAATGCGATAAAACAAGTTTCAGGTCGCTAGCATGTATAGAAAGAAAGTTACCAACCGATATCTGAAAAACAAACAAACGGACTTCGACTTCGTGTTTCGAGCAATATCAAAACAAAGACGGCCGTTTCCGGCGTAATTTGACGCGCTGAATGCGATAAAACAAGTTTTAGGTCGCTAGCATGTATAGAAAAAAAGTTACCAACCGATATCTGAAAAACAAACAAACGGACTTCGACTTCGTGTTTCGAGCAATATCAAAACAAAGACGACCGTTTCCGGCGTAATTTGACGCGCTGAATGCGATAAAACAAGTCTTAGGTCGCTAGCATGTATAGAAAAAAAGTTACCAACCGAAATCTGAAAAACAAACAAACGGACTTCGACTTCGTGTTTCGAGCAATATCAAAACAAAGACGACCGTTTCCGGCGTAATTTGACGCGCTGAATGCGATCAAACAAGTTTTAGGCCGCTAGCATGTATAGAAAAAAAGTTACCAACCGATATCTGAAAAACAAACAAACGGAATTCGACTCCGTGTTTTAAGCAATATCAGAACAAAGACGACCGTTTCCGGCGTAATTTGACGCGCTGGATGCGATGAAACAAGTTTTAGGTCGCTAGCATATATAGAAAAAAAGTTACCAACCGATATCTGAAAAACAAACGAACGGAAATCGACTTCGTGTTTTGAGCAATACCAAAACAAAGACGACCGTTTCCGGCGTAATTTGACGGGCTGAATGCGATAAAACAAGTTTTAGGTCGCTAGCATGTATAGAAAAAAAGTTACTCACCGATATCCACAAAACAAACAAACGGAATTCGACTCCGTGTTTTAAGCAATATCAAAACAAAGACGACCGTTTCCGGCGTAATTTGACGCGCTGAATGCGATAAAACAAGTTTCAGGTCGCTAGCATGTATAGAAAAAAGGTACTCACCGATATCCACGAAACAAACGAACGGAATTCGACTTCGTGTTTTAAGCAATATCAAAACAAAGACGACCGTTTCCGGCGTAATTTGACGCGCTGAATGCGATAAAACAAGTTTTAGGCCGCTAGCATGTATAGAAAAAAAGTTACCAACCGATATCTGAAAAACAAACAAACGGAATTCGACTCCGTGTTTTAAGCAATATCAGAACAAAGACGACCGTTTCCGGCGTAATTTGACGCGCTGGATGCGATGAAACAAGTTTTAGGTCGCTAGCATATATAGAAAAAAAGTTACCAACCGATATCTGAAAAACAAACGAACGGAAATCGACTTCGTGTTTTGAGCAATACCAAAACAAAGACGACCGTTTCCGGCGTAATTTGACGGGCTGAATGCGATAAAACAAGTTTTAGGTCGCTAGCATGTATAGAAAAAAAGTTACTCACCGATATCCACAAAACAAACAAACGGAATTCGACTCCGTGTTTTAAGCAATATCAAAACAAAGACGACCGTTTCCGGCGTAATTTGACGCGCTGAATGCGATAAAACAAGTTTCAGGTCGCTAGCATGTATAGAAAAAAGGTACTCACCGATATCCACGAAACAAACGAACGGAATTCGACTTCGTGTTTTAAGCAATATCAAAACAAAGACGACCGTTTCCGGCGTAATTTGACGCGCTGAATGCGATAAAACAAGTTTTAGGCCGCTAGCATGTATAGAAAAAAAGTTACCAACCGATATCTGAAAAACAAACAAACGGAATTCGACTCCGTGTTTTAAGCAATATCAGAACAAAGACGACCGTTTCCGGCGTAATTTGACGCGCTGGATGCGATGAAACAAGTTTTAGGTCGCTAGCATATATAGAAAAAAAGTTACCAACCGATATCTGAAAAACAAACGAACGGAAATCGACTTCGTGTTTTGAGCAATACCAAAACAAAGACGACCGTTTCCGGCGTAATTTGACGGGCTGAATGCGATAAAACAAGTTTTAGGTCGCTAGCATGTATAGAAAAAAAGTTACTCACCGATATCCACAAAACAAACAAACGGAATTCGACTCCGTGTTTTAAGCAATATCAAAACAAAGACGACCGTTTCCGGCGTAATTTGACGCGCTGAATGCGATAAAACAAGTTTCAGGTCGCTAGCATGTATAGAAAAAAGGTACTCACCGATATCCACGAAACAAACGAACGGAATTCGACTTCGTGTTTTAAGCAATATCAAAACAAAGACGACCGTTTCCGGGGTAATTTGACGCGCTGAATGCGATAAAACAAGTTTCAGGTCGCTAGCATGTATAGAAAAAAAGTTACTCACCGATATCCACGAAACAAACGAACGGAATTCGACTTCGTGTTTTAAGCAATATCAAAACAAAGACGACCGTTTCCGGCGTAATTTGACGCGCTGAATGCGATAAAACAAGTTTTAGGTCGCTAGCATGTATAGAAAAAAAGTTACCTACCGATATCTGAAAAACAAACAAACGGACTTCGACTTCGTGTTTCGAGCAATATCAAAACAAAGACGGCCATTTCCGGCGTAATTTGACGCGCTGAATGCGATAAAACAAGTTTTAGGTCGCTAGCATGTATAGAAAAAAAGTTACTCACCGATATCCACGAAACAAACGAACGGAATTCGACTTCGTGTTTTAAGCAATATCAAAACAAAGACGACCGTTTCCGGCGTAATTTGACGCGCTGGATGCGATAAAACAAGTTTTAGGTCGCTAGCATGTATAGAAAAAAAGGTACTCACCGATATCCACGAAACAAACGAACGGAATTCGACTTCGTGTTTCAAGCAATATCAAAACAAAGACGACCGTTTCCGGCGTAATTTGACGCGCTGAATGCGATAAAACAAGTTTCAGGTCGCTAGCATGTATAGAAAAAAAGTTACCTACCGATATCTGAAAAACAAACAAACGGACTTCGACTTCGTGTTTCGAGCAATATTATAACAACGACGGCCGTTTCCGGCGTAATTTGACGCGCTGAATGCGATAAAACAAGTTTTAGGTCGCTAGCATGTATAGAAAAAAAGTTACTCACCGATATCCACGAAACAAACAAACGGAATTCGACTCCGTGTTTTGAGCAATATCAGAACAAAGACGACCGTTTCCGGCGTAATTTGACGCGCTGAATGCGATAAAACAAGTTTCAAGTCGCTAGCATGTATAGAAAGAAAGTTACCAACCGATATCTGAAAAACAAACAAACGGACTTCGACTTCGTGTTTCGAGCAATATCAAAACAAAGACGGCCGTTTCCGGCGTAATTTGACGCGCTGAATGCGATAAAACAAGTTTTAGGTCGCTAGCATGTATAGAAAAAAAGTTACCAACCGATATCTGAAAAACAAACAAACGGACTTCGACTTCGTGTTTCGAGCAATATCAAAACAAAGACGACCGTTTCCGGCGTAATTTGACGCGCTGAATGCGATAAAACAAGTCTTAGGTCGCTAGCATGTATAGAAAAAAAGTTACCAACCGAAATCTGAAAAACAAACAAACGGACTTCGACTTCGTGTTTCGAGCAATATCAAAACAAAGACGACCGTTTCCGGCGTAATTTGACGCGCTGAATGCGATCAAACAAGTTTTAGGCCGCTAGCATGTATAGAAAAAAAGTTACCAACCGATATCTGAAAAACAAACAAACGGAATTCGACTCCGTGTTTTAAGCAATATCAGAACAAAGACGACCGTTTCCGGCGTAATTTGACGGGCTGAATGCGATAAAACAAGTTTTAGGTCGCTAGCATGTATAGAAAAAAAGTTACTCACCGATATCCACAAAACAAACAAACGGAATTCGACTCCGTGTTTTGAGCAATATCAGAACAAAGACGACCGTTTCCGGCGTAATTTGACGCGCTGAATGCGATAAAACAAGTTTTAGGTCGCTAGCATGTATAGAAAAAAAGTTACTAACCGATATCTGAAAAACAAACAAACGGACTCCGACTTCGTCTATCGAGCAATATCAAAACAAAGACGGCCGTTTCCGGCGTAATTTGACGCGCTGAATGCGATGAAACAAGTTTCAGGTCGCTAGCATGTATAGAAAAAAAGTTACTCACCGATATCCACGGAACAAACGAACGGAATTTGATTTCGTGGTTTGAGCAATATCAAAACAAAGACGACCGTTTCCGACGTAATTTGACGCGCTGAATGCGATGAAACAAGTTTTAGGTCGCTAGCATGTATAGAAAAAAAGTTACCAACCGATATCTGAAAAACAAACAAACGGACTTCGACTTCGTGTTTTGAGCAATACCAAAACAAAGACGACCGTTTCCGGCGTAATTCGACGGGCTGAATGCGATAAAACAAGTTTTTGGTCGCTAGCATGTATAGAAAAAAAGTTCCTCACCGATATCCACGAAACAAACGAACGGAATTCGACTCCGTGTTTTAAGCAATATCAGAACAAAGACGACCGTTTCCGGCGTAATTTGACGCGCTGGATGCGATGAAACAAGTTTTAGGTCGCTAGCATGTATAGAAAAAAAGTTACCAACCGATATCTGAAAAACAAACGAACGGAATTCGACTTCGTGTTTTGAGCAATACCAAAACAAAGACGACCGTTTCCGGCGTAATTTGACGGGCTGAATGCGATAAAACAAGTTTTAGGTCGCTAGCATGTATAGAAAAAAAGTTACTCACCGATATCCACAAAACAAACAAACGGATTTCGACTCCGTGTTTTGAGCAATATCAGAACAAAGACGACCGTTTCCGCCGTAATTTGACGCGCTGAATGCGATAAAACAAGTTTTAGGTCGCTAGCATGTATAGAAAAAAAGTTACTCACCGATATCCACAAAACAAACAAACGGAATTCGACTCCGTGTTTTAAGCAATATCAAAACAAAGACGACCGTTTCCGGCGTAATTTGACGCGCTGAATGCGATAAAACAAGTTTCAGGTCGCTAGCATGTATAGAAAAAAGGTACTCACCGATATCCACGAAACAAACGAACGGAATTCGACTTCGTGTTTTAAGCAATATCAAAACAAAGACGACCGTTTCCGGGGTAATTTGACGCGCTGAATGCGATAAAACAAGTTTCAGGTCGCTAGCATGTATAGAAAAAAAGTTACTCACCGATATCCACGAAACAAACGAACGGAATTCGACTTCGTGTTTTAAGCAATATCAAAACAAAGACGACCGTTTCCGGCGTAATTTGACGCGCTGAATGCGATAAAACAAGTTTTAGGTCGCTAGCATGTATAGAAAAAAAGTTACCTACCGATATCTGAAAAACAAACAAACGGACTTCGACTTCGTGTTTCGAGCAATATCAAAACAAAGACGGCCATTTCCGGCGTAATTTGACGCGCTGAATGCGATAAAACAAGTTTTAGGTCGCTAGCATGTATAGAAAAAAAGTTACTCACCGATATCCACGAAACAAACGAACGGAATTCGACTTCGTGTTTTAAGCAATATCAAAACAAAGACGACCGTTTCCGGCGTAATTTGACGCGCTGGATGCGATAAAACAAGTTTTAGGTCGCTAGCATGTATAGAAAAAAAGGTACTCACCGATATCCACGAAACAAACGAACGGAATTCGACTTCGTGTTTCAAGCAATATCAAAACAAAGACGACCGTTTCCGGCGTAATTTGACGCGCTGAATGCGATAAAACAAGTTTCAGGTCGCTAGCATGTATAGAAAAAAAGTTACCTACCGATATCTGAAAAACAAACAAACGGACTTCGACTTCGTGTTTCGAGCAATATTATAACAACGACGGCCGTTTCCGGCGTAATTTGACGCGCTGAATGCGATAAAACAAGTTTTAGGTCGCTAGCATGTATAGAAAAAAAGTTACTCACCGATATCCACGAAACAAACAAACGGAATTCGACTCCGTGTTTTGAGCAATATCAGAACAAAGACGACCGTTTCCGGCGTAATTTGACGCGCTGAATGCGATAAAACAAGTTTCAAGTCGCTAGCATGTATAGAAAGAAAGTTACCAACCGATATCTGAAAAACAAACAAACGGACTTCGACTTCGTGTTTCGAGCAATATCAAAACAAAGACGGCCGTTTCCGGCGTAATTTGACGCGCTGAATGCGATAAAACAAGTTTTAGGTCGCTAGCATGTATAAAAAAAAAGTTACCAACCGATATCTGAAAAACAAACAAACGGACTTCGACTTCGTGTTTCGAGCAATATCAAAACAAAGACGACCGTTTTCGGCGTAATTTGACGCGCTGAATGCGATAAAACAAGTCTTAGGTCGCTAGCATGTATAGAAAAAAAGTTACCAACCGAAATCTGAAAAACAAACAAACGGACTTCGACTTCGTGTTTCGAGCAATATCAAAACAAAGACGACCGTTTCCGGCGTAATTTGACGCGCTGAATGCGATCAAACAAGTTTTAGGCCGCTAGCATGTATAGAAAAAAAGTTACCAACCGATATCTGAAAAACAAACAAACGGAATTCGACTCCGTGTTTTAAGCAATATCAGAACAAAGACGACCGTTTCCGGCGTAATTTGACGCGCTGGATGCGATGAAACAAGTTTTAGGTCGCTAGCATGTATAGAAAAAAAGTTACCAACCGATATCTGAAAAACAAACGAACGGAAATCGACTTCGTGTTTTGAGCAATACCAAAACAAAGACGACCGTTTCCGGCGTAATTTGACGGGCTGAATGCGATAAAACAAGTTTTAGGTCGCTAGCATGTATAGAAAAAAAGTTACTCACCGATATCCACAAAACAAACAAACGGAATTCGACTCCGTGTTTTGAGCAATATCAGAACAAAGACGACCGTTTCCGGCGTAATTTGACGCGCTGAATGCGATAAAACAAGTTTTAGGTCGCTAGCATGTATAGAAAAAAAGTTACTAACCGATATCTGAAAAACAAACAAACGGACTCCGACTTCGTCTATCGAGCAATATCAAAACAAAGACGGCCGTTTCCGGCGTAATTTGACGCGCTGAATGCGATGAAACAAGTTTCAGGTCGCTAGCATGTATAGAAAAAAAGTTACTCACCGATATCCACGGAACAAACGAACGGAATTCGATTTCGTGGTTTGAGCAATATCAAAACAAAGACGACCGTTTCCGACGTAATTTGACGCGCTGAATGCGATGAAACAAGTTTTAGGTCGCTAGCATGTATAGAAAAAAAGTTACCAACCGATATCTGAAAAACAAACAAACGGACTTCGACTTCGTGTTTTGAGCAATACCAAAACAAAGACGACCGTTTCCGGCGTAATTCGACAGGCTGAATGCGATAAAACAAGTTTTTGGTCGCTAGCATGTATAGAAAAAAAGTTCCTCACCGATATCCACGAAACAAACGAACGGAATTCGACTCCGTGTTTTAAGCAATATCAGAACAAAGACGACCGTTTCCGGCGTAATTTGACGCGCTGGATGCGATGAAACAAGTTTTAGGTCGCTAGCATGTATAGAAAAAAAGTTACCAACCGATATCTGAAAAACAAACGAACGGAATTCGACTTCGTGTTTTAAGCAATACCAAAACAAAGACGACCGTTTCCGGCGTAATTTGACGGGCTGAATGCGATAAAACAAGTTTTAGGTCGCTAGCATGTATAGAAAAAAAGTTACTCACCGATATCCACAAAACAAACAAACGGATTTCGACTCCGTGTTTTGAGCAATATCAGAACAAAGACGACCGTTTTCGCCGTAATTTGACGCGCTGAATGCGATAAAACAAGTTTTAGGTCGCTAGCATGTATAGAAAAAAAGTTACTCACCGATATCCACGGAACAAACGAACGGAATTCGACTTCGTGGTTTGAGCAATATCAAAACAAAGACGACCGTTTCCGACGTAATTTGACGCGCTGAATGCGATGAAACAAGTTTCAGGTCGCTAGCATGTATAGAAAAAAAGTTACCTACCGATATCTGAAAAACAAACAAACGGACTTCGACTTCGTGTTTCGAGCAATATTATAACAACGACGGCCGTTTCCGGCGTAATTTGACGCGCTGAATGCGATAAAACAAGTTTTAGGTCGCTAGCATGTATAGAAAAAAAGTTACTCACCGATATCCACGAAACAAACAAACGGAATTCGACTCCGTGTTTTGAGCAATATCAGAACAAAGACGACCGTTTCCGGCGTAATTTGACGCGCTGAATGCGATAAAACAAGTTTCAAGTCGCTAGCATGTATAGAAAGAAAGTTACCAACCGATATCTGAAAAACAAACAAACGGACTTCGACTTCGTGTTTCGAGCAATATCAAAACAAAGACGGCCGTTTCCGGCGTAATTTGACGCGCTGAATGCGATAAAACAAGTTTTAGGTCGCTAGCATGTATAGAAAAAAAGTTACCAACCGATATCTGAAAAACAAACAAACGGACTTCGACTTCGTGTTTCGAGCAATATCAAAACAAAGACGACCGTTTCCGGCGTAATTTGACGCGCTGAATGCGATAAAACAAGTCTTAGGTCGCTAGCATGTATAGAAAAAAAGTTACCAACCGAAATCTGAAAAACAAACAAACGGACTTCGACTTCGTGTTTCGAGCAATATCAAAACAAAGACGACCGTTTCCGGCGTAATTTGACGCGCTGAATGCGATCAAACAAGTTTTAGGCCGCTAGCATGTATAGAAAAAAAGTTACCAACCGATATCTGAAAAACAAACAAACGGAATTCGACTCCGTGTTTTAAGCAATATCAGAACAAAGACGACCGTTTCCGGCGTAATTTGACGCGCTGGATGCGATGAAACAAGTTTTAGGTCGCTAGCATGTATAGAAAAAAAGTTACCAACCGATATCTGAAAAACAAACGAACGGAAATCGACTTCGTGTTTTGAGCAATACCAAAACAAAGACGACCGTTTCCGGCGTAATTTGACGGGCTGAATGCGATAAAACAAGTTTTAGGTCGCTAGCATGTATAGAAAAAAAGTTACTCACCGATATCCACAAAACAAACAAACGGAATTCGACTCCGTGTTTTGAGCAATATCAGAACAAAGACGACCGTTTCCGGCGTAATTTGACGCGCTGAATGCGATAAAACAAGTTTTAGGTCGCTAGCATGTATAGAAAAAAAGTTACTAACCGATATCTGAAAAACAAACAAACGGACTCCGACTTCGTCTATCGAGCAATATCAAAACAAAGACGGCCGTTTCCGGCGTAGTTTGACGCGCTGAATGCGATGAAACAAGTTTCAGGTCGCTAGCATGTATAGAAAAAAAGTTACTCACCGATATCCACGGAACAAACGAACGGAATTCGACTTCGTGGTTTGAGCAATATCAAAACAAAGACGACCGTTTCCGACGTAATTTGACGCGCTGAATGCGATGAAACAAGTTTCAGGTCGCTAGCATGTATAGAAAAAAAGTTACCTACCGATATCTGAAAAACAAACAAACGGACTTCGACTTCGTGTTTCGAGCAATATTATAACAACGACGGCCGTTTCCGGCGTAATTTGACGCGCTGAATGCGATAAAACAAGTTTTAGGTCGCTAGCATGTATAGAAAAAAAGTTACTCACCGATATCCACGAAACAAACAAACGGAATTCGACTCCGTGTTTTGAGCAATATCAGAACAAAGACGACCGTTTCCGGCGTAATTTGACGCGCTGAATGCGATAAAACAAGTTTCAAGTCGCTAGCATGTATAGAAAGAAAGTTACCAACCGATATCTGAAAAACAAACAAACGGACTTCGACTTCGTGTTTCGAGCAATATCAAAACAAAGACGGCCGTTTCCGGCGTAATTTGACGCGCTGAATGCGATAAAACAAGTTTTAGGTCGCTAGCATGTATAGAAAAAAAGTTACCAACCGATATCTGAAAAACAAACAAACGGACTTCGACTTCGTGTTTCGAGCAATATCAAAACAAAGACGACCGTTTCCGGCGTAATTTGACGCGCTGAATGCGATAAAACAAGTCTTAGGTCGCTAGCATGTATAGAAAAAAAGTTACCAACCGAAATCTGAAAAACAAACAAACGGACTTCGACTTCGTGTTTCGAGCAATATCAAAACAAAGACGACCGTTTCCGGCGTAATTTGACGCGCTGAATGCGATCAAACAAGTTTTAGGCCGCTAGCATGTATAGAAAAAAAGTTACCAACCGATATCTGAAAAACAAACAAACGGAATTCGACTCCGTGTTTTAAGCAATATCAGAACAAAGACGACCGTTTCCGGCGTAATTTGACGCGCTGGATGCGATGAAACAAGTTTTAGGTCGCTAGCATGTATAGAAAAAAAGTTACCAACCGATATCTGAAAAACAAACGAACGGAAATCGACTTCGTGTTTTGAGCAATACCAAAACAAAGACGACCGTTTCCGGCGTAATTTGACGGGCTGAATGCGATAAAACAAGTTTTAGGTCGCTAGCATGTATAGAAAAAAAGTTACTCACCGATATCCACAAAACAAACAAACGGAATTCGACTCCGTGTTTTGAGCAATATCAGAACAAAGACGACCGTTTCCGGCGTAATTTGACGCGCTGAATGCGATCAAACAAGTTTTAGGTCGCTAGCATGTATAGAAAAAAAGTTACTAACCGATATCTGAAAAACAAACAAACGGACTCCGACTTCGTCTATCGAGCAATATCAAAACAAAGACGGCCGTTTCCGGCGTAGTTTGACGCGCTGAATGCGATGAAACAAGTTTCAGGTCGCTAGCATGTATAGAAAAAAAGTTACTCACCGATATCCACGGAACAAACGAACGGAATTCGATTTCGTGGTTTGAGCAATATCAAAACAAAGACGACCGTTTCCGACGTAATTTGACGCGCTGAATGCGATGAAACAAGTTTTAGGTCGCTAGCATGTATAGAAAAAAAGTTACCAACCGATATCTGAAAAACAAACAAACGGACTTCGACTTCGTGTTTTGAGCAATACCAAAACAAAGACGACCGTTTCCGGCGTAATTCGACGGGCTGAATGCGATAAAACAAGTTTTTGGTCGCTAGCATGTATAGAAAAAAAGTTCCTCACCGATATCCACGAAACAAACGAACGGAATTCGACTCCGTGTTTTAAGCAATATCAGAACAAAGACGACCGTTTCCGGCGTAATTTGACGCGCTGGATGCGATGAAACAAGTTTTAGGTCGCTAGCATGTATAGAAAAAAAGTTACCAACCGATATCTGAAAAACAAACGAACGGAATTCGACTTCGTGTTTTGAGCAATACCAAAACAAAGACGACCGTTTCCGGCGTAATTTGACGGGCTGAATGCGATAAAACAAGTTTTAGGTCGCTAGCATGTATAGAAAAAAAGTTACTCACCGATATCCACAAAACAAACAAACGGATTTCGACTCCGTGTTTTGAGCAATATCAGAACAAAGACGACCGTTTCCGCCGTAATTTGACGCGCTGAATGCGATAAAACAAGTTTTAGGTCGCTAGCATGTATAGAAAGAAAGTTACTCACCGATATCCACGGAACAAACGAACGGAATTCGACTTCGTGGTTTGAGCAATATCAAAACAAAGACGACCGTTTCCGACGTAATTTGACGCGCTGAATGCGATGAAACAAGTTTTAGGTCGCTAGCATGTATAGAAAAAAAGTTACCAACCGATATCTGAAAAACAAACAAACGGACTTCGACTTCGTGTTTTGAGCAATACCAAAACAAAGACGACCGTTTCCGGCGTAATTTGACGGGCTGAATGCGATAAAACAAGTTTTTGGTCGCTAGCATGTATAGAAAAAAAGTTCCTCACCGATATCCACGAAACAAACGAACGGAATTCGACTCCGTGTTTTAAGCAATATCAGAACAAAGACGACCGTTTCCGGCGTAATTTGACGCGCTGTATGCGATGAAACAAGTTTTAGGTCGCTAGCATGTATAGAAAAAAAGTTACCAACCGATATCTGAAAAACAAACGAATGGAATTCGACTTCGTGTTTTGAGCAATACCAAAACAAAGACGACCGTTTCCGGCGTAATTTGACGGGCTGAATGCGATAAAACAAGTTTTAGGTCGCTAGCATGTATAGAAAAAAAGTTACTCACCGATATCCACAAAACAAACAAACGGAATTCGACTCCGTGTTTTGAGCAATATCAGAACAAAGACGACCGTTTCCGGCGTAATTTGACGGGCTGAATGCGATAAAACAAGTTTTAGGTCGCTAGCATGTATAGAAAAAAAGTTACTAACCGATATCTGAAAAACAAACAAACGGACTCCGACTTCGTCTATCGAGCAATATCAAAACAAAGACGGCCGTTTCCGGCGTAATTTGACGCGCTGAATGCGATGAAACAAGTTTCAGGTCGCTAGCATGTATAGAAAAAAAGTTACTCACCGATATCCACGAAACAAACGAACGGAATTCGACTTCGTGGTTTGAGCAATATCAAAACAAAGACGACCGTTTCCGACGTAATTTGACGCGCTGAATGCGATGAAACAAGTTTTAGGTCGCTAGCATGTATAGAAAAAAAGTTACCAACCGATATCTGACAAACAAACAAACGGACTTCGACTTCGTGTTTTGAGCAATACCAAAACAAAGACGACCGTTTCCGGCGTAATTCGACGGGCTGAATGCGATAAAACAAGTTTTTGGTCGCTAGCATGTATAGAAAAAAAGTTCCTCACCGATATCCACGAAACAAACGAACGGAATTCGACTCCGTGTTTTAAGCAATATCAGAACAAAGACGACCGTTTCCGGCGTAATTTGACGCGCTGGATGCGACGAAACAAGTTTTAGGTCGCTAGCATGTATAAAAAAAAAGTTACCAACCGATATCTGAAAAACAAACGAACGGAATTCGACTTCGTGTTTTGAGCAATACCAAAACAAAGACGACCGTTTCCGGCGTAATTTGACGGGCTGAATGTGATAAAACAAGTTTTAGGTCGCTAGCATGTATAGAAAAAAAGTTACTCACCGATATCCACAAAACAAACAAACGGATTTCGACTCCGTGTTTTGAGCAATATCAGAACAAAGACGACCGTTTCCGCCGTAATTTGACGCGCTGAATGCGATAAAACAAGTTTTAGGTCGCTAGCATGTATAGAAAAAAAGTTACTCACCGATATCCACGGAACAAACGAACGGAATTCGACTTCGTGGTTTGAGCAATATCAAAACAAAGACGACCGTTTCCGACGTAATTTGACGCGCTGAATGCGATGAAACAAGTTTTAGGTCGCTAGCATGTATAGAAAAAAAGTTACCAACCGATATCTGAAAAACAAACAAACGGACTTCGACTTCGTGTTTTGAGCAATACCAAAACAAAGACGACCGTTTCCGGCGTAATTTGACGGGCTGAATGCGATAAAACAAGTTTTTGGTCGCTAGCATGTATAGAAAAAAAGTTCCTCACCGATATCCACGAAACAAACGAACGGAATTCGACTCCGTGTTTTAAGCAATATCAGAACAAAGACGACCGTTTCCGGCGTAATTTGACGCGCTGTATGCGATGAAACAAGTTTTAGGTCGCTAGCATGTATAGAAAAAAAGTTACCAACCGATATCTGAAAAACAAACGAATGGAATTCGACTTCGTGTTTTGAGCAATACCAAAACAAAGACGACCGTTTCCGGCGTTATTTGACGGGCTGAATGCGATAAAACAAGTTTTAGGTCGCTAGCATGTATAGAAAAAAAGTTCCTCACCGATATCCACGGAACAAACGAACGGAATTCGACTCCGTGTTTTGAGCAATATCAGAACAAAGACGACCGTTTCCGGCGTAATTTGACGCGCCGAATGCGATAAAACAAGTTTTAGGTCGCTAGCATGTATAGAAGAAAAGTTACCAACCGATATCTGAAAAACAAACAAACGGACTTCGACTTCGTGTTTCGAGCAATATCAAAACAAAGACGGCCGTTTTCGGCGTAATTTGACGCGCTGAATGCGATGAAACAAGTTTTAGGTCGCTAGCATGTATAGGAAAAAAGTTACTAACCGATATCTGAAAAACAAACAAAATGACTCCGACTTCGTCCATCGAGCAATATCAGAACAAAGACGGCCGTTTCCGGCGTAATTTGACGCGCTGAATGCGATGAAACAAGTTTCAGGTCGCTAGCATGTATAGAAAAAAAGTTACTAACCGATATCTGAAAAACAAACAAAATGACTCCGACTTCGTCCATCGAGCAATATCAGAACAAAGACGGCCGTTTCCGGCGTAATTTGACGCGCTGAATGCGATGAAACAAGTTTCAGGTCGCTAGCATGTATAGAAAAAAAGTTACTCACCGATATCCACGAAACAAACGAACGGAATTCGACTTCGTGTTTTGAGCAATATCAAAACAAGGACGACCGTTTCCGGCGTAATTTGACGCGCTGAATGCGATGAAACAAGTTTTAGGTCGCTAGCATGTATAGAAAAAAAGTTACCAACCGATATCTGAAAAACAAACAAACGGACTTCGACTTCGTGTTCCGAGCAATATCAAAACTAAGACGGCCGTTTCCGGCGTAATTTGACGCGCTGAATGCGATAAAACAAGTTTTAGGTCGCTAGCATGTATAGAAAAAAAGTTCCTCACCGATATCCACGAAACAAACGAACGGAATTCGACTCCGTGTTTTGAGCAATATCAGAACAAAGACGACCGTTTCCGGCGTAATTTGACGCGCCGAATGCGATAAAACAAGTTTTAGGTCGCTAGCATGTATAGAAGAAAAGTTACCAACCGATATCTGAAAAACAAACAAACGGACTTCGACTTCGTGTTTCGAGCAATATCAAAACAAAGACGGCCGTTTTCGGCGTAATTTGACGCGCTGAATGCGATGAAACAAGTTTTAGGTCGCTAGCATGTATAGAAAAAAAGTTACTAACCGATATCTGAAAAACAAACAAAATGACTCCGACTTCGTCCATCGAGCAATATCAGAACAAAGACGGCCGTTTCCGGCGTAATTTGACGCGCTGAATGCGATGAAACAAGTTTCAGGTCGCTAGCATGTATAGAAAAAAAGTTACTCACCGATATCCACGAAACAAACGAACGGAATTCGACTTCGTGTTTTGAGCAATATCAAAACAAGGACGACCGTTTCCGGCGTAATTTGACGCGCTGAATGCGATGAAACAGGTTTTAGGTCGCTAGCATGTATAGAAAAAAAGTTACCAACCGATATCTGAAAAACAAACGAACGGAATTCGACTTTGTGTTTTAAGCAATATCAAAACAAAGACGACCGTTTCCGGCGTAATTTGACGGGCTGAATGCGATAAAACAAGTTTTAGGTCGCTAGCATGTATAGAAAAAAAGTTACTAACCGATATCTGAAAAACAAACAAAATGACTCCGACTTCGTCCATCGAGCAATATCAGAACAAAGACGGCCGTTTCCGGCGTAATTTGACGCGCTGAATGCGATGAAACAAGTTTCAGGTCGCTAGCATGTATAGAAAAAAAGTTACTCACCGATATCCACGAAACAAACGAACGGAATTCGACTTCGTGTTTTGAGCAATATCAAAACAAGGACGACCGTTTCCGGCGTAATTTGACGCGCTGAATGCGATGAAACAAGTTTTTGGTCGCTAGCATGTATAGAAAAAAAGTTCCTCACCGATATCCACGAAACAAACGAACGGAATTCGACTCCGTGTTTTAAGCAATATCAGAACAAAGACGACCGTTTCCGGCGTAATTTGACGCGCTGTATGCGATGAAACAAGTTTTAGGTCGCTAGCATGTATAGAAAAAAAGTTACCAACCGATATCTGAAAAACAAACGAATGGAATTCGACTTCGTGTTTTGAGCAATACCAAAACAAAGACGACCGTTTCCGGCGTAATTTGACGGGCTGAATGCGATAAAACAAGTTTTAGGTCGCTAGCATGTATAGAAAAAAAGTTCCTCACCGATATCCACGGAACAAACGAACGGAATTCGACTCCGTGTTTTGAGCAATATCAGAACAAAGACGACCGTTTCCGGCGTAATTTGACGCGCCGAATGCGATAAAACAAGTTTTAGGTCGCTAGCATGTATAGAAGAAAAGTTACCAACCGATATCTGAAAAACAAACAAACGGACTTCGACTTCGTGTTTCGAGCAATATTAAAACAAAGACGGCCGTTTTCGGCGTAATTTGACGCGCTGAATGCGATGAAACAAGTTTTAGGTCGCTAGCATGTATAGGAAAAAAGTTACTAACCGATATCTGAAAAACAAACAAAATGACTCCGACTTCGTCCATCGAGCAATATCAGAACAAAGACGGCCGTTTCCGGCGTAATTTGACGCGCTGAATGCGATGAAACAAGTTTCAGGTCGCTAGCATGTATAGAAAAAAAGTTACTAACCGATATCTGAAAAACAAACAAAATGACTCCGACTTCGTCCATCGAGCAATATCAGAACAAAGACGGCCGTTTCCGGCGTAATTTGACGCGCTGAATGCGATGAAACAAGTTTCAGGTCGCTAGCATGTATAGAAAAAAAGTTACTCACCGATATCCACGAAACAAACGAACGGAATTCGACTTCGTGTTTTGAGCAATATCAAAACAAGGACGACCGTTTCCGGCGTAATTTGACGCGCTGAATGCGATGAAACAACTTTTAGGTCGCTAGCATGTATAGAAAAAAAGTTACCAACCGATATCTGAAAAACAAACAAACGGACTTCGACTTCGTGTTCCGAGCAATATCAAAACTAAGACGGCCGTTTCCGGCGTAATTTGACGCGCTGAATGCGATAAAACAAGTTTTAGGTCGCTAGCATGTATAGAAAAAAAGTTCCTCACCGATATCCACGAAACAAACGAACGGAATTCGACTCCGTGTTTTGAGCAATATCAGAACAAAGACGACCGTTTCCGGCGTAATTTGACGCGCCGAATGCGATAAAACAAGTTTTAGGTCGCTAGCATGTATAGAAGAAAAGTTACCAACCGATATCTGAAAAACAAACAAACGGACTTCGACTTCGTGTTTCGAGCAATATCAAAACAAAGACGGCCGTTTCCGGCGTAATTTGACGCGCTGAATGCGATGAAACAAGTTTTAGGTCGCTAGCATGTATAGAAAAAAAGTTACCAACCGATATCTGAAAAACAAACGAACGGAATTCGACTTCGTGTTTCGAGCAATATCAAAACAAAGACGGCCGTTTTTGGCGTAATTTGACGCGCTGAATGCGATAAAACAAGTTTTAGGTCGCTAGCATGTATAGAAAAAAAGTAACTCACCGATATCCACGAAACAAACGAACGGAATTCGACTTCGTGTTTGAAGCAATATCAAAACAAAGACGACCGTTTCCGGCGTAATTTGACGGGCTGAATGCGATAAAACAAGTTTTAGGTCGCTAGCATGTATAGAAAAAAAGTTACTCACCGATATCCACAAAACAAACAAACGGAATTCGACTCCGTGTTTTGAGCAATATCAGAACAAAGACGACCGTTTCCGGCGTAATTTGACGCGCTGAATGCGATAAAACAAGTTTTAGGTCGCTAGCATGTATAGAAAAAAAGTTACGAACCGATATCTGAAAAACAAACAAAATGACTCCGACTTCGTCTATCGAGCAATATCAGAACAAAGACGGCCGTTTCCGGCGTAATTTGACGCGCTGAATGCGATGAAACAAGTTTCAGGTCGCTAGCATGTAAAGAAAAAAAGTTACTCACCGATATCCACGAAACAAACGAACGGAATTCGACTTCGTGTTTTGAGCAATATCAAAACAAGGACGACCGTTTCCGGCGTAATTTGACGCGCTGAATGCGATGAAACAAGTTTGAGGTCGCTAGCATGTATAGAAAAAAAGTTACCAACCGATATCTGAAAAACAAACAAACGGACTCCGACTTCGTGTTCCGAGCAATATCAAAACTAAGACGGCCGTTTCCGGCGTAATTTGACGCGCTGAATGCGATAAAACAAGTTTTAGGTCGCTAGCATGTATAGAAAAAAAGTTCCTCACCGATATCCACGAAACAAACGAACGGAATTCGACTCCGTGTTTTGAGCAATATCAGAACAAAGACGACCGTTTCCGGCGTAATTTGACGCGCTGAATGCGATGAAACAAGTTTTAGGTCGCCAGCATGTACAGAAAAAAAGTTACCAACCGATATCTGAAAAACAAACGAACGGAATTCGACTTCGTGTTTTGAGCAATACCAAAACAAAGACGACCGTTTCCGGCGTAATGTGACGCGCCGAATGCGATAAAACAAGTTTTAGGTCGCTAGTATGTATAGAAAATAAGTTACCAACCGATATCTGAAAAACAAACAAACGGACTTCGACTTCGTGTTTCGAGCAATATCAAAACAAAGACGACCGTTTCCGGCGTAATTTGACGCGCTGAATGCGATGAAACAAAATTCAGGTCGCTAGCATGTATAGAAAAAAAGTTACCAACCGATATCTGAAAAACAAACGAACGGAATTCGACTTCGTGTTTTGAGCAATACCAAAACAAAGACGACCGTTTCCGGCGTAATTTGACGCGCCGAATGCGATAAAACAAGTTTTAGGTCGCTAGCATGTATAGAAAAAAAGTTACCAACCGATATCTGAAAAACAAACAAACGGACTTCGACTTCGTGTTTCGAGCAATATCAAAACAAAGACGGCCGTTTTCGGCGTAATTTGACGCGCTGAATGCGATGAAACAAGTTTTAGGTCGCCAGCATGTATAGAAAAAAAGTTACCAACCGATATCTGAAAAACAAACGAACGGAATTCGACTTCGTGTTTCGAGCAATACCAAAACAAAGACGACCGTTTCCGGCGTAATTTGACGCGCCGAATGCGATAAAACAAGTTTTAGGTCGCTAGTATGTATAGAAAAAAAGTTACCAACCGATATCTGAAAAACAAACAAACGGACTTCGACTTCGTGTTCCGAGCAATATCAAAACAAAGACGACCGTTTCCGGCGTAATTTGACGCGCTGAATGCGATGAAACAAAATTCAGGTCGCTAGCATGTATAGAAAAAAAGTTACCAACCGATATCTGAAAAACAGACGAACGGAATTCGACTTCGTGTTTTGAGCAATACCAAAACAAAGACGACCGTTTCCGGCGTAATTTGACGCGCCGAATGCGATAAAACAAGTTTTAGGTCGCTAGCATGTATAGAAAAAAAGTTACCAACCGATATCTGAAAAACAAACAAACGGACTTCGACTTCGTGTTTCGAGCAATATCAAAACAAAGACGGCCGTTTTCGGCGTAATTTGACGCGCTGAATGCAATGAAACAAGTTTTAGGTCGCTAGCATGTATAGAAAAAAAGTTACTAACCGATATCCACGAAACAAACGAACGGAATTCGACTCCGTGTTTTGAGCAATATCAAAACAAGGACGACCGTTTCCGGCGTAATTTGACGCGCTGAATGCGATGAAACAGGTTTTAGGTCGCTAGCATGTATAGAAAAAAAGTTACCAACCGATATCTGAAAAACAAACGAACGGAATTCGACTTTGTGTTTTAAGCAATATCAAAACAAAGACGACCGTTTCCGGCGTAATTTGACGGGCTGAATGCGATAAAACAAGTTTTAGGTCGCTAGCATGTATAGAAAAAAAGTTACTAACCGATATCTGAAAAACAAACAAAATGACTCCGACTTCGTCCATCGAGCAATATCAGAACAAAGACGGCCGTTTCCGGCGTAATTTGACGCGCTGAATGCGATGAAACAAGTTTCAGGTCGCTAGCATGTATAGAAAAAAAGTTACTCACCGATATCCACGAAACAAACGAACGGAATTCGACTTCGTGTTTTGAGCAATATCAAAACAAGGACGACCGTTTCCGGCGTAATTTGACGCGCTGAATGCGATGAAACAAGTTTTTGGTCGCTAGCATGTATAGAAAAAAAGTTCCTCACCGATATCCACGAAACAAACGAACGGTATTCGACTCCGTGTTTTAAGCAATATCAGAACAAAGACGACCGTTTCCGGCGTAATTTGACGCGCTGTATGCGATGAAACAAGTTTTAGGTCGCTAGCATGTATAGAAAAAAAGTTACCAACCGATATCTGAAAAACAAACGAATGGAATTCGACTTCGTGTTTTGAGCAATACCAAAACAAAGACGACCGTTTCCGGCGTAATTTGACGGGCTGAATGCGATAAAACAAGTTTTAGGTCGCTAGCATGTATAGAAAAAAAGTTACTCACCGATATCCACAAAACAAACAAACGGAATTCGACTCCGTGTTTTGAGCAATATCAGAACAAAGACGACCGTTTCCGGCGTAATTTGACGCGCTGAATGCGATAAAACAAGTTTTAGGTCGCTAGCATGTATAGAAAAAAAGTTACGAACCGATATCTGAAAAACAAACAAAATGACTCCGACTTCGTCTATCGAGCAATATCAGAACAAAGACGGCCGTTTCCGGCGTAATTTGACGCGCTGAATGCGATGAAACAAGTTTCAGGTCGCTAGCATGTAAAGAAAAAAAGTTACTCACCGATATCCACGAAACAAACGAACGGAATTCGACTTCGTGTTTTGAGCAATATCAAAACAAGGACGACCGTTTCCGGCGTAATTTGACGCGCTGAATGCGATGAAACAAGTTTGAGGTCGCTAGCATGTATAGAAAAAAAGTTACCAACCGATATCTGAAAAACAAACAAACGGACTCCGACTTCGTGTTCCGAGCAATATCAAAACTAAGACGGCCGTTTCCGGCGTAATTTGACGCGCTGAATGCGATAAAACAAGTTTTAGGTCGCTAGCATGTATAGAAAAAAAGTTCCTCACCGATATCCACGAAACAAACGAACGGAATTCGACTCCGTGTTTTGAGCAATATCAGAACAAAGACGACCGTTTCCGGCGTAATTTGACGCGCTGAATGCGATGAAACAAGTTTTAGGTCGCCAGCATGTACAGAAAAAAAGTTACCAACCGATATCTGAAAAACAAACGAACGGAATTCGACTTCGTGTTTTGAGCAATACCAAAACAAAGACGACCGTTTCCGGCGTAATGTGACGCGCCGAATGCGATAAAACAAGTTTTAGGTCGCTAGTATGTATAGAAAATAAGTTACCAACCGATATCTGAAAAACAAACAAACGGACTTCGACTTCGTGTTTCGAGCAATATCAAAACAAAGACGACCGTTTCCGGCGTAATTTGACGCGCTGAATGCGATGAAACAAAATTCAGGTCGCTAGCATGTATAGAAAAAAAGTTACCAACCGATATCTGAAAAACAAACGAACGGAATTCGACTTCGTGTTTTGAGCAATACCAAAACAAAGACGACCGTTTCCGGCGTAATTTGACGCGCCGAATGCGATAAAACAAGTTTTAGGTCGCTAGCATGTATAGAAAAAAAGTTACCAACCGATATCTGAAAAACAAACAAACGGACTTCGACTTCGTGTTTCGAGCAATATCAAAACAAAGACGGCCGTTTTCGGCGTAATTTGACGCGCTGAATGCGATGAAACAAGTTTTAGGTCGCCAGCATGTATAGAAAAAAAGTTACCAACCGATATCTGAAAAACAAACGAACGGAATTCGACTTCGTGTTTCGAGCAATACCAAAACAAAGACGACCGTTTCCGGCGTAATTTGACGCGCCGAATGCGATAAAACAAGTTTTAGGTCGCTAGTATGTATAGAAAAAAAGTTACCAACCGATATCTGAAAAACAAACAAACGGACTTCGACTTCGTGTTCCGAGCAATATCAAAACAAAGACGACCGTTTCCGGCGTAATTTGACGCGCTGAATGCGATGAAACAAAATTCAGGTCGCTAGCATGTATAGAAAAAAAGTTACCAACCGATATCTGAAAAACAGACGAACGGAATTCGACTTCGTGTTTTGAGCAATACCAAAACAAAGACGACCGTTTCCGGCGTAATTTGACGCGCCGAATGCGATAAAACAAGTTTTAGGTCGCTAGCATGTATAGAAAAAAAGTTACCAACCGATATCTGAAAAACAAACAAACGGACTTCGACTTCGTGTTTCGAGCAATATCAAAACAAAGACGGCCGTTTTCGGCGTAATTTGACGCGCTGAATGCAATGAAACAAGTTTTAGGTCGCTAGCATGTATAGAAAAAAAGTTACTAACCGATATCCACGAAACAAACGAACGGAATTCGACTCCGTGTTTTGAGCAATATCAAAACAAGGACGACCGTTTCCGGCGTAATTTGACGCGCTGAATGCGATGAAACAGGTTTTAGGTCGCTAGCATGTATAGAAAAAAAGTTACCAACCGATATCTGAAAAACAAACGAACGGAATTCGACTTTGTGTTTTAAGCAATATCAAAACAAAGACGACCGTTTCCGGCGTAATTTGACGGGCTGAATGCGATAAAACAAGTTTTAGGTCGCTAGCATGTATAGAAAAAAAGTTACTAACCGATATCTGAAAAACAAACAAAATGACTCCGACTTCGTCCATCGAGCAATATCAGAACAAAGACGGCCGTTTCCGGCGTAATTTGACGCGCTGAATGCGATGAAACAAGTTTCAGGTCGCTAGCATGTATAGAAAAAAAGTTACTCACCGATATCCACGAAACAAACGAACGGAATTCGACTTCGTGTTTTGAGCAATATCAAAACAAGGACGACCGTTTCCGGCGTAATTTGACGCGCTGAATGCGATGAAACAAGTTTTTGGTCGCTAGCATGTATAGAAAAAAAGTTCCTCACCGATATCCACGAAACAAACGAACGGTATTCGACTCCGTGTTTTAAGCAATATCAGAACAAAGACGACCGTTTCCGGCGTAATTTGACGCGCTGTATGCGATGAAACAAGTTTTAGGTCGCTAGCATGTATAGAAAAAAAGTTACCAACCGATATCTGAAAAACAAACGAATGGAATTCGACTTCGTGTTTTGAGCAATACCAAAACAAAGACGACCGTTTCCGGCGTAATTTGACGGGCTGAATGCGATAAAACAAGTTTTAGGTCGCTAGCATGTATAGAAAAAAAGTTCCTCACCGATATCCACGGAACAAACGAACGGAATTCGACTCCGTGTTTTGAGCAATATCAGAACAAAGACGACCGTTTCCGGCGTAATTTGACGCGCCGAATGCGATAAAACAAGTTTTAGGTCGCTAGCATGTATAGAAGAAAAGTTACCAACCGATATCTGAAAAACAAACAAACGGACTTCGACTTCGTGTTTCGAGCAATATCAAAACAAAGACGGCCGTTTTCGGCGTAATTTGACGCGCTGAATGCGATGAAACAAGTTTTAGGTCGCTAGCATGTATAGGAAAAAAGTTACTAACCGATATCTGAAAAACAAACACAATGACTCCGACTTCGTCCATCGAGCAATATCAGAACAAAGACGGCCGTTTCCGGCGTAATTTGACGCGCTGAATGCGATGAAACAAGTTTCAGGTCGCTAGCATGTATAGAAAAAAAGTTACTAACCGATATCTGAAAAACAAACAAAATGACTCCGACTTCGTCCATCGAGCAATATCAGAACAAAGACGGCCGTTTCCGGCGTAATTTGACGCGCTGAATGCGATGAAACAAGTTTCAGGTCGCTAGCATGTATAGAAAAAAAGTTACTCACCGATATCCACGAAACAAACGAACGGAATTCGACTTCGTGTTTTGAGCAATATCAAAACAAGGACGACCGTTTCCGGCGTAATTTGACGCGCTGAATGCGATGAAACAAGTTTTAGGTCGCTAGCATGTATAGAAAAAAAGTTACCAACCGATATCTGAAAAACAAACAAACGGACTTCGACTTCGTGTTCCGAGCAATATCAAAACTAAGACGGCCGTTTCCGGCGTAATTTGACGCGCTGAATGCGATAAAACAAGTTTTAGGTCGCTAGCATGTATAGAAAAAAAGTTCCTCACCGATATCCACGAAACAAACGAACGGAATTCGACTCCGTGTTTTGAGCAATATCAGAACAAAGACGACCGTTTCCGGCGTAATTTGACGCGCCGAATGCGATAAAACAAGTTTTAGGTCGCTAGCATGTATAGAAGAAAAGTTACCAACCGATATCTGAAAAACAAACAAACGGACTTCGACTTCGTGTTTCGAGCAATATCAAAACAAAGACGGCCGTTTTCGGCGTAATTTGACGCGCTGAATGCGATGAAACAAGTTTTAGGTCGCTAGCATGTATAGAAAAAAAGTTACTAACCGATATCTGAAAAACAAACAAAATGACTCCGACTTCGTCCATCGAGCAATATCAGAACAAAGACGGCCGTTTCCGGCGTAATTTGACGCGCTGAATGCGATGAAACAAGTTTCAGGTCGCTAGCATGTATAGAAAAAAAGTTACTCACCGATATCCACGAAACAAACGAACGGAATTCGACTTCGTGTTTTGAGCAATATCAAAACAAGGACGACCGTTTCCGGCGTAATTTGACGCGCTGAATGCGATGAAACAGGTTTTAGGTCGCTAGCATGTATAGAAAAAAAGTTACCAACCGATATCTGAAAAACAAACGAACGGAATTCGACTTTGTGTTTTAAGCAATATCAAAACAAAGACGACCGTTTCCGGCGTAATTTGACGGGCTGAATGCGATAAAACAAGTTTTAGGTCGCTAGCATGTATAGAAAAAAAGTTACTAACCGATATCTGAAAAACAAACAAAATGACTCCGACTTCGTCCATCGAGCAATATCAGAACAAAGACGGCCGTTTCCGGCGTAATTTGACGCGCTGAATGCGATGAAACAAGTTTCAGGTCGCTAGCATGTATAGAAAAAAAGTTACTCACCGATATCCACGAAACAAACGAACGGAATTCGACTTCGTGTTTTGAGCAATATCAAAACAAGGACGACCGTTTCCGGCGTAATTTGACGCGCTGAATGCGATGAAACAAGTTTTAGGTCGCTAGCATGTATAGAAAAAAAGTTACCAACCGATATCTGAAAAACAAACAAACGGACTTCGACTTCGTGTTCCGAGCAATATCAAAACTAAGACGGCCGTTGCCGGCGTAATTTGACGCGCTGAATGCGATAAAACAAGTTTTAGGTCGCTAGCATGTATAGAAAAAAAGTTCCTCACCGATATCCACGAAACAAACGAACGGAATTCGACTCCGTGTTTTGAGCAATATCAGAACAAAGACGACCGTTTCCGGCGTAATTTGACGCGCTGAATGCGATGAAACAAGTTTTAGGTCGCTAGCATGTATAGAAAAAAAGTTACCAACCGATATCTGAAAAACAAACGAACGGAATTCGACTTCGTGTTTCGAGCAATATCAAAACAAAGACGACCGTTTCCGGCGTAATTTGACGGGCTGAATGCGATAAAACAAGTTTTAGGTCGCTAGCATGTATAGAAAAAAAGTTACTCACCGATATCCACAAAACAAACAAACGGAATTCGACTCCGTGTTTTGAGCAATATCAGAACAAAGACGACCGTTTCCGGCGTAATTTGACGCGCTGAATGCGATAAAACAAGTTTTAGGTCGCTAGCATGTATAGAAAAAAAGTTACTAACCGATATCTGAAAAACAAACAAAATGACTCCGACTTCGTCTATCGAGCAATATCAGAACAAAGACGGCCGTTTCCGGCGTAATTTGACGCGCTGAATGCGATGAAACAAGTTTCAGGTCGCTAGCATGTATAGAAAAAAAGTTACTCACCGATATCCACGAAACAAACGAACGGAATTCGACTTCGTGTTTTGAGCAATATCAAAACAAGGACGACCGTTTCCAGCGTAATTTGACGCGCTGAATGCGATGAAACAAGTTTTAGGTCGCTAGCATGTATAGAAAAAAAGTTACTAACCGATATCTGAAAAACAAACAAACGGACTTCGACTTCGTGTTCCGAGCAATATCAAAACTAAGACGGCCGTTTCCGGCGTAATTTGACGCGCTGAATGCGATAAAACAAGTTTTAGGTCGCTAGCATGTATAGAAAAAAAGTTCCTCACCGATATCCACGAAACAAACGAACGGAATTCGACTCCGTGTTTTGAGCAATATCAGAACAAAGACGACCGTTTCCGGCGTAATTTGACGCGCTGAATGCGATGAAACAAGTTTTAGGTCGCTAGCATGTATAGAAAAAAAGTTACCAACCGATATCTGAAAAACAAACGAACGGAATTCGACTTCGTGTTTTGAGCAATACCAAAACAAAGACGACCGTTTCCGGCGTAATTTGACGCGCCGAATGCGATAAAACAAGTTTTAGGTCGCTAGTATGTATAGAAAAAAAGTTACCAACCGATATCTGAAAAACAAACAAACGGACTTCGACTTCGTGTTTCGAGCAATATCAAAACAAAGACGACCGTTTCCGGCGTAATTTGACGCGCTGAATGCGATGAAACAAAATTCAGGTCGCTAGCATGTATAGAAAAAAAGTTACCAACCGATATCTGAAAAACAAACGAACGGAATTCGACTTCGTGTTTTGAGCAATACCAAAACAAAGACGACCGTTTCCGGCGTAATTTGACGCGCCGAATGCGATAAAACAAGTTTTAGGTCGCTAGCATGTATAGAAAAAAAGTTACCAACCAATATCTGAAAAACAAACAAACGGACTTCGACTTCGTGTTCCGAGCAATATCAAAACTAAGACGGCCGTTTCCGGCGTAATTTGACGCGCTGAATGCGGTAAAACAAGTTTTAGGTCGCTAGCATGTATAGAAAAAAAGTTCCTCACCGATATCCACGAAACAAACGAACGGAATTCGACTCCGTGTTTTGAGCAATATCAGAACAAAGACGACCGTTTCCGGCGTAATTTGACGCGCTGAATGCGATGAAACAAGTTTTAGGTCGCTAGCATGTATAGAAAAAAAGTTACCAACCGATATCTGAAAAACAAACGAACGGAATTCGACTTCGTGTTTCGAGCAATATCAAAACAAAGACGGCCGTTTTTGGCGTAATTTGACGCGCTGAATGCGATAAAACAAGTTTTAGGTCGCTAGCATGTATAGAAAAAAAGTAACTCACCGATATCCACGAAACAAACGAACGGAATTCGACTTCGTGTTTGAAGCAATATCAAAACAAAGACGACCGTTTCCGGCGTAATTTGACGGGCTGAATGCGATAAAACAAGTTTTAGGTCGCTAGCATGTATAGAAAAAAAGTTACTCACCGATATCCACAAAACAAACAAACGGAATTCGACTCCGTGTTTTGAGCAATATCAGAACAAAGACGACCGTTTCCGGCGTAATTTGACGCGCTGAATGCGATAAAACAAGTTTTAGGTCGCTAGCATGTATAGAAAAAAAGTTACGAACCGATATCTGAAAAACAAACAAAATGACTCCGACTTCGTCTATCGAGCAATATCAGAACAAAGACGGCCGTTTCCGGCGTAATTTGACGCGCTGAATGCGATGAAACAAGTTCCAGGTCGCTAGCATGTATAGAAAAAAAGTTACTCACCGATATCCACGAAACAAACGAACGGAATTCGACTTCGTGTTTTGAGCAATATCAAAACAAGGACGACCGTTTCCGGCGTAATTTGACGCGCTGAATGCGATGAAACAAGTTTTAGGTCGCTAGCATGTATAGAAAAAAAGTTACCAACCGATATCTGAAAAACAAACAAACGGACTTCGACTTCGTGTTCCGAGCAATATCAAAACTAAGACGGCCGTTTCCGGCGTAATTTGACGCGCTGAATGCGATAAAACAAGTTTTAGGTCGCTAGCATGTATAGAAAAAAAGTTCCTCACCGATATCCACGAAACAAACGAACGGAATTCGACTCCGTGTTTTGAGCAATATCAGAACAAAGACGACCGTTTCCGGCGTAATTTGACGCGCTGAATGCGATGAAACAAGTTTTAGGTCGCCAGCATGTACAGAAAAAAAGTTACCAACCGATATCTGAAAAATAAACGAACGGAATTCGACTTCGTGTTTTGAGCAATACCAAAACAAAGACGACCGTTTCCGGCGTAATGTGACGCGCCGAATGCGATAAAACAAGTTTTAGGTCGCTAGTATGTATAGAAAATAAGTTACCAACCGATATCTGAAAAACAAACAAACGGACTTCGACTTCGTGTTTCGAGCAATATCAAAACAAAGACGACCGTTTCCGGCGTAATTTGACGCGCTGAATGCGATGAAACAAAATTCAGGTCGCTAGCATGTATAGAAAAAAAGTTACCAACCGATATCTGAAAAACAAACGAACGGAATTCGACTTCGTGTTTTGAGCAATACCAAAACAAAGACGACCGTTTCCGGCGTAATTTGACGCGCCGAATGCGATAAAACAAGTTTTAGGTCGCTAGCATGTATAGAAAAAAAGTTACCAACCGATATCTGAAAAACAAACAAACGGACTTCGACTTCGTGTTTCGAGCAATATCAAAACAAAGACGGCCGTTTTCGGCGTAATTTGACGCGCTGAATGCGATGAAACAAGTTTTAGGTCGCCAGCATGTATAGAAAAAAAGTTACCAACCGATATCTGAAAAACAAACGAACGGAATTCGACTTCGTGTTTCGAGCAATACCAAAACAAAGACGACCGTTTCCGGCGTAATTTGACGCGCCGAATGCGATAAAACAAGTTTTAGGTCGCTAGTATGTATAGAAAAAAAGTTACCAACCGATATCTGAAAAACAAACAAACGGACTTCGACTTCGTGTTCCGAGCAATATCAAAACAAAGACGACCGTTTCCGGCGTAATTTGACGCGCTGAATGCGATGAAACAAAATTCAGGTCGCTAGCATGTATAGAAAAAAAGTTACCAACCGATATCTGAAAAACAGACGAACGGAATTCGACTTCGTGTTTTGAGCAATACCAAAACAAAGACGACCGTTTCCGGCGTAATTTGACGCGCTGAATGCGATAAAACAAGTTCTAGGTCGCTAGCATGCATAGAAAAAAAGTTACTCACCGATATCCACGAAACAAACGAACGGAATTGGACTTCGTGTTTTAAGTAATATCAAAACAAAGACGACCGTTTCCGGCGTAATTTGACGCGCTGAATGCGATAAAACAAGTTTCAGGTCGCTAGCATGTATAGAAAAAAAGTTACTCACCGATATCCACGAAACAAATAAACGGAATTCGACTCCGTGTTTTGAGCAATATCAGAACAAAGACGACCGCTTCCGGCGTAATTTGACGCGCTGAATGCGATAAAACAAGTTTTAGGTCGCTAGCATGCATAGAAAAAAAGTTACTCACCGATATCCACGAAACAAACGAACGGAATTGGACTTCGTGTTTTAAGTAATATCAAAACAAAGACGACCGTCTCCGGCGTAATTTGACGCGCTGAATGCGATAAAACAAGTTTTAGGTCGCTAGCATGTATAGAAAAAAAGTTACCTACCGATATCTGAAAAACAAACAAACGGACTTCGACTTCGTGTTTCGAGCAATATCAAAACAAAGACGGCCGTTTCCGGCGTAATTTGACGCGCTGAATGCGATAAAACAAGTTTTAGGTCGCTAGCATGTATAGAAAAAAAGTTACTTACCGATATCCACGAAACAAACGAACGGAATTCGACTTCGTGTTTTAAGCAATGTCAAAACAAAGACGACCGTTTCCGGCGTAATTTGACGCGCTGAATGCGATAAAACAAGTTTTAGGTCGCTAGCATGTATAGAAAAAAAGTTACCTACCGATATCTGAAAAACAAACAAACGGACTTCGACTTCGTGTTTCGAGCAATATCAAAACAAAGACGGCCGTTTCCGGCGTAATTTGACGCGCTGAATGCGACAAAACAAGTTTTAGGTCGCTAGCATGTATAGAAAAAAAGTTACCTACCGATATCTGAAAAACAAACAAACGGACTTCGACTTCGTGTTTTAAGCATTATCTAAACAAAGACGACCGTTTCCGGCGTAATTTGACGCGCTGAATGCGATAAAACAAGTTTTAGGTCGCTAGCATGTATAGAAAAAAAGTTACTCACCGATATCCACGAAACAAACAAACGGAATTCGACTCCGTGTTTTGAGCAATATCAGAACAAAGACGACCGTTTCCGGCGTAATTTGACGCGCTGAATGCGATAAAACAAGTTTTAGGTCGCTAGCATGTATAGAAAAAAAGTTACTCACCGATATCCACGAAACAAACGAACGGAATTCGACTTCGTGTTTTAAGCAATATCAAAACAAAGACGACCGTTTCCGGCGTAATTTGACGCGCTGAATGCGATAAAACAAGTTTTAGGTCGCTAGCATGTATAGAAAAAAAGTTACCTACCGATATCTGAAAAACAAACAAACGGACTTCGACTTCGTGTTTTAAGCATTATCAAAACAAAGATGACCGTTTCCGGCGTAATATGACGCGCTGAATGCGATAAAACAAGTTTTAGGTCGCTAGCATGCATAGAAAAAAAGTTACTCACCGATATCCACGAAACAAACGAACGGAATTGGACTTCGTGTTTTAAGTAATATCAAAACAAAGACGACCGTTTCCGGCGTAATTTGACGCGCTGAATGCGATAAAACAAGTTTCAGGTCGCTAGCATGTATAGAAAAAAAGTTACTCACCGATATCCACGAAACAAACAAACGGAATTCGACTCCGTGTTTTGAGCAATATCAGAACAAAGACGACCGTTTCCGGCGTAATTTGACGCGCTGAATGCGATAAAACAAGTTTTAGGTCGCTAGCATGCATAGAAAAAAAGTTACTCACCGATATCCACGAAACAAACGAACGGAATTGGACTTCGTGTTTTAAGTAATATCAAAACAAAGACGACCGTTTCCGGCGTAATTTGACGCGCTGAATGCGATTAAACAAGTTTTAGGTCGCTAGGATGTATAGAAAAAAAGTTACTCACCGATATCCACGAAACAAACGAACGGAATTCGACTCCGTGTTTTGAGCAATATCAGAACAAAGACGACCGTTTCCGGCGTAATTTGACGCGCTGAATGCGATAAAACAAGTTTTAGGTCGCTAGCATGTATAGAAAAAAAGTTACTCACCGATATCCACGAAACAAACAAACGGAATTCGACTCCGTGTTTCGAGCAATATCAGAACAAAGACGACCGTTTCCGGCGTAATTTGACGCGCTGAATGCGATAAAACAAGTTTTAGGTCGCCAGCATGTATAGAAAAAAAGTTACTCACCGATATCCACGAAACAAACGAACGGAATTCGACTTCGTGTTTTAAGCACAATCAAAACAAAGACGACCGTTTCCGGCGTAATTTGACGCGCTGAATGCGATAAAACAAGTTTTAGGTCGCTAGCATGTATAGAAAAAAAGTTACTCACCGATATCCACGAAACAAACGAACGGAATTCGACTTCGTGTTTTAAGCAATATCGAAACAAAGACGACCGTTTCCGGCGTAATTTGACGCGCTGAATGCGATTAAACAAGTTTTAGGTCGCTAGGATGTATAGAAAAAAAGTTACTCACCGATATCCACGAAACAAACAAACGGAATTCTACTCCGTGTTTTGAGCAATATCAGAACAAAGACGACCGTTTCCGGCGTAATTTGACGCGCTGAATGCGATAAAGCAAGTTTTAGGTCGCTAGCATGTATAGAAAAAAAGTTACTTACCGATATCCACGAAACAAACGAACGGAATTCGACTTCGTGTTTTAAGCAATGTCAAAACAAAGACGACCGTTTCCGGCGTAATTTGACGCGCTGAATGCGATAAAACAAGTTTTAGGTCGCTAGCATGTATAGAAAAAAAGTTACCTACCGATATCTGAAAAACAAACAAACGGACTTCGACTTCGTGTTTCGAGCAATATCAAAACAAAGACGGCCGTTTCCGGCGTAATTTGACGCGCTGAATGCGACAAAACAAGTTTTAGGTCGCTAGCATGTAAAGAAAAAAAGTTACCTACCGATATCTGAAAAACAAACAAACGGACTTCGACTTCGTGTTTTAGGCATTATCAAAACAAAGACGACCGTTTCCGGCGTAATTTGACGCGCTGAATGCGATAAAACAAGTTTTAGGTCGCTAGCATGTATAGAAAAAAAGTTACTCACCGATATCCACGAAACAAACAAACGGAATTCGACTCCGTGTTTTGAGCAATATCAGAACAAAGACGACCGTTTCCGGCGTAATTTGACGCGCTGAATGCGATAAAACAAGTTTTAGGTCGCTAGCGGGTATAGAAAAAAAGTTACTCACCGATATCCACGAAACAAACGAACGGAATTCGACTTCGTGTTTTAAGCAATATCAAAACAAAGACGACCGTTTCCGGCGTAATTTGACGCGCTGAATGCGATAAAACAAGTTTTAGGTCGCTAGCATGTATAGAAAAAAAGTTACCTACCGATATCTGAAAAACAAACAAACGGACTTCGACTTCGTGTTTCGAGCAATATCAAAACAAAGACGGCCGTTTCCGGCGTAATTTGACGCGCTGAATGCGATAAAACAAGTTTTAGGTCGCTAGCATGTATAGAAAAAAAGTTACCTACCGATATCTGAAAAACAAACAAACGGACTTCGACTTCGTGTTTTAAGCATTATCAAAACAAAGATGACCGTTTCCGGCGTAATATGACGCGCTGAATGCGATAAAACAAGTTTTAGGTCGCTAGCATGCATATAAAAAAAGTTACTCACCGATATCCACGAAACAAACGAACGGAATTGGACTTCGTGTTTTAAGTAATATCAAAACAAAGACGACCGTTTCCGGCGTAATTTGACGCGCTGAATGCGATAAAACAAGTTTCAGGTCGCTAGCATGTATAGAAAAAAAGTTACTCACCGATATCCACGAAACAAACAAACGGAATTCGACTCCGTGTTTTGAGCAATATCAGAACAAAGACGACCGTTTCCGGCGTAATTTGACGCGCTGAATGCGATAAAACAAGTTTTAGGTCGCTAGCATGCATAGAAAAAAAGTTACTCACCGATATCCACGAAACAAACGAACGGAATTGGACTTCGTGTTTTAAGTAATATCAAAACAAAGACGACCGTTTCCGGCGTAATTTGACGCGCTGAATGCGATTAAACAAGTTTTAGGTCGCTAGGATGTATAGAAAAAAAGTTACTCACCGATATCCACGAAACAAACGAACGGAATTCGACTCCGTGTTTTGAGCAATATCAGAACAAAGACGACCGTTTCCGGCGTAATTTGACGCGCTGAATGCGATAAAACAAGTTTTAGGTCGCTAGCATGTATAGAAAAAAAGTTACTCACCGATATCCACGAAACAAACAAACGGAATTCGACTCCGTGTTTCGAGCAATATCAGAACAAAGACGACCGTTTCCGGCGTAATTTGACGCGCTGAATGCGATAAAACAAGTTTTAGGTCGCCAGCATGTATAGAAAAAAAGTTACTCACCAATATCCACGAAACAAACGAACGGAATTCGACTTCGTGTTTTAAGCAATATCAAAACAAAGACGACCGTTTCCGGCGTAATTTGACGCGCTGAATGCGATAAAACAAGTTTTAGGTCGCTAGCATGTATAGAAAAAAAGTTACTCACCGATATCCACGAAACAAACGAACGGAATTCGACTTCGTGTTTTAAGCAATATCGAAACAAAGACGACCGTTTCCGGCGTAATTTGACGCGCTGAATGCGATTAAACAAGTTTTAGGTCGCTAGGATGTATAGAAAAAAAGTTACTCACCGATATCCACGAAACAAACAAACGGAATTCTACTCCGTGTTTTGAGCAATATCAGAACAAAGACGACCGTTTCCGGCGTAATTTGACGCGCTGAATGCGATAAAGCAAGTTTTAGGTCGCTAGCATGTATAGAAAAAAAGTTACCAACCGATATCTGAAAAACAAACAAACGGACTTCGACTTCGTGTTTTAAGCAATATCAAAACAAAGACGACCGTTTCCGGCGTAATCTGACGCGCTGAATGCGATAAAACAAGTTTTAGGTCGCTAGCATGTATAGAAAAAAAGTTACTCACCGATATCCACGAAACAAACGAACGGAATTCGACTTCGTGTTTTAAGCAATATCAAAACAAAGACGACCGTATCCGGCGTAATTTGACGCGCTGAATGCGATAAAACAAGTTTTAGGTCGCTAGCATGTATAGAAAAAAAGTTACTTACCGATATCCACGAAACAAACGAACGGAATTCGACTTCGTGTTTCAAGCAATATCAAAACAAAGACGACCGTTTCCGGCGTAATTTGACGCGCTGAATGCGATTAAACAAGTTTTAGGTCGCTAGGATGTATAGAAAAAAAGTTACTCACCGATATCCACGAAACAAACAAACGGAATTCTACTCCGTGTTTTAAGCAATATCAAAACAAAGACGACCGTTTCCGGCGTAATTTGACGCGCTGAATGCGATAAAACAAGTTTTAGGTCGCTAGCATGTATAGAAAAAAAGTTACTCACCGATATCCACGAAACAAACGAACGGAATTCGACTTCGTGTTTTAAGCAATATCGAAACAAAGACGACCGTTTCCGGCGTAATTTGACGCGCTGAATGCGATTAAACAAGTTTTAGGTCGCTAGGATGTATAGAAAAAAAGTTACTCACCGATATCCACGAAACAAACAAACGGAATTCTACTCCGTGTTTTGAGCAATATCAGAACAAAGACGACCGTTTCCGGCGTAATTTGACGCGCTGAATGCGATAAAGCAAGTTTTAGGTCGCTAGCATGTATAGAAAAAAAGTTACCAACCGATATCTGAAAAACAAACAAACGGACTTCGACTTCGTGTTTTAAGCAATATCAAAACAAAGACGACCGTTTCCGGCGTAATCTGACGCGCTGAATGCGATAAAACAAGTTTTAGGTCGCTAGGATGTATAGAAAAAAAGTTACTCACCGATATCCACGAAACAAACAAACGGAATTCTACTCCGTGTTTTGAGCAATATCAGAACAAAGACGACCGTTTCCGGCGTAATTTGACGCGCTGAATGCGATAAAGCAAGTTTTAGGTCGCTAGCATGTATAGAAAAAAAGTTACCAACCGATATCTGAAAAACAAACAAACGGACTTCGACTTCGTGTTTTAAGCAATATCAAAACAAAGACGACCGTTTCCGGCGTAATCTGACGCGCTGAATGCGATAAAACAAGTTTTAGGTCGCTAGCATGTATAGAAAAAAAGTTACTCACCGATATCCACGAAACAAACGAACGGAATTCGACTTCGTGTTTTAAGCAATATCAAAACAAAGACGACCGTATCCGGCGTAATTTGACGCGCTGAATGCGATAAAACAAGTTTTAGGTCGCTAGCATGTATAGAAAAAAAGTTACTTACCGATATCCACGAAACAAACGAACGGAATTCGACTTCGTGTTTCAAGCAATATCAAAACAAAGACGACCGTTTCCGGCGTAATTTGACGCGCTGAATGCGATTAAACAAGTTTTAGGTCGCTAGGATGTATAGAAAAAAAGTTACTCACCGATATCCACGAAACAAACAAACGGAATTCTACTCCGTGTTTTGAGCAATATCAGAACAAAGACGACCGTTTCCGGCGTAATTTGACGCGCTGAATGCGATAAAGCAAGTTTTAGGTCGCTAGCATGTATAGAAAAAAAGTTACTTACCGATATCCACGAAACAAACGAACGGAATTCGACTTCGTGTTTTAAGCAATGTCAAAACAAAGACGACCGTTTCCGGCGTAATTTGACGCGCTGAATGCGATAAAACAAGTTTTAGGTCGCTAGCATGTATAGAAAAAAAGTTACCTACCGATATCTGAAAAACAAACAAACGGACTTCGACTTCGTGTTTCGAGCAATATCAAAACAAAGACGGCCGTTTCCGGCGTAATTTGACGCGCTGAATGCGATAAAACAAGTTTTAGGTCGCTAGCATGTATAGAAAAAAAGTTACCTACCGATATCTGAAAAACAAACAAACGGACTTCGACTTCGTGTTTTAAGCATTATCAAAACAAAAATGACCGTTTCCGGCGTAATATGACGCGCTGAATGCGATAAAACAAGTTTTAGGTCGCTAGCATGCATATAAAAAAAGTTACTCACCGATATCCACGAAACAAACGAACGGAATTGGACTTCGTGTTTTAAGTAATATCAAAACAAAGACGACCGTTTCCGGCGTAATTTGACGCGCTGAATGCGATAAAACAAGTTTCAGGTCGCTAGCATGTATAGAAAAAAAGTTACTCACCGATATCCACGAAACAAACAAACGGAATTCGACTCTGTGTTTTGAGCAATATCAGAACAAAGACGACCGTTTCCGGCGTAATTTGACGCGCTGAATGCGATGAAACAAGTTTTAGGTCGCTAGCATGCATAGAAAAAAAGTTACTCACCGATATCCACGAAACAAACGAACGGAATTGGACTTCGTGTTTTAAGTAATATCAAAACAAAGACGACCGTTTCCGGCGTAATTTGACGCGCTGAATGCGATTAAACAAGTTTTAGGTCGCTAGGATGTATAGAAAAAAAGTTACTCACCGATATCCACGAAACAAACGAACGGAATTCGACTCCGTGTTTTGAGCAATATCAGAACAAAGACGACCGTTTCCGGCGTAATTTGACGCGCTGAATGCGATAAAACAAGTTTTAGGTCGCTAGCATGTATAGAAAAAAAGTTACTCACCGATATCCACGAAACAAACAAACGGAATTCGACTCCGTGTTTCGAGCAATATCAGAACAAAGACGACCGTTTCCGGCGTAATTTGACGCGCTGAATGCGATAAAACAAGTTTTAGGTCGCCAGCATGTATAGAAAAAAAGTTACTCACCGATATCCACGAAACAAACGAACGGAATTCGACTTCGTGTTTTAAGCAATATCAAAACAAAGACGACCGTTTCCGGCGTAATTTGACGCGCTGAATGCGATAAAACAAGTTTTAGGTCGCTAGCATGTATAGAAAAAAAGTTACTCACCGATATCCACGAAACAAACGAACGGAATTCGACTTCGTGTTTTAAGCAATATCGAAACAAAGACGACCGTTTCCGGCGTAATTTGACGCGCTGAATGCGATAAAACAAGTTTTAGGTCGCTAGCATGTATAGAAAAAAAGTTACTCACCGATATCCACGAAACAAACGAACGGAAATTGACTCCGTGTTTTGAGCAATATCAAAACAAAGACGACCGTTTCCGGCGTAATTTGACGCGCTGAATGCGATAAAACAAGTTTTAGGTCGCTAGCATGTATAGAAAAAAAGTTACCAACCGATATCTGAAAAACAAACAAACGGACTTCGATTTCGTGTTTCGAGCAATATCAAAACAAAGACGGCCGTTTCCGGCGTAATTTGACGCGCTGAATGCGATAAAACAAGTTTTAGGTCGCTAGCATGTATAGAAAAAAAGTTACTCACCGATATCCACGAAACAAACGTACGGAATTCGACTTCGTGTTTTGAGCAATATCAAAACAAAGACGACCGTTTCCGGCGTAATTTGACGCGCTGAATGCGATAAAACAAGTTTTGAGTCGCTAGCATGTATAGAAAAAAAGTTACTCACCGATATCCACGAAACAAACGAACGGAATTCGACTTCGTGTTTTGAGCGATATCAGAACAAAGACGACCGTTTCCGACGTAATGTGACGCGCTGAATGCGATGAAACAAGTTTTAGGTCGCTAGCATGTATAGAAAAAAAGTTACTCACCGATATCCACGAAACAAACAAACGGAATTCGACTCCGTGTTTTGAGCGATATCAGAACAAAGACGACCGTTTCCGACGTAATTTGACGCGCTGAATGCGATGAAACAAGTTTTAGGTCGCTAGCATGTATAGAAAAAAAGTTACTAACCGATATCTGAAAAACAAACAAACGGACTCCGACTTCGTCTATCGAGCAATATCAGAACAAAGACGACCGTTTCCGGCGTAATTTGACGGGCTGAATGCGATATAACAAGTTTTAGGTCGCTAGCATGTATAGAAAAAAAGTTACTCACCGATATCCACGAAACAAACGAACGGAAATTGACTCCGTGTTTTGAGCAATATCAAAACAAAGACGACCGTTTCCGGCGTAATTTGACGCGCTGAATGCGATAAAACAAGTTTCAGGTCGCTAGCATGTATAGAAAAAAAGTTACTCACCGATATCCACGAAACAAATAAACGGAATTCGACTCCGTGTTTTGAGCAATATCAGAACAAAGACGACCGTTTCCGGCGTAATTTGACGCGCTGAATGCGATGGAACAAGTTTTAGGTCGATAGCATGTATAGAAAAAAAGTTACCTACCGATATCTGAAAAACAAACAAACGGACTTCGACTTCGTGTTTTAAGCATTATCAAAACAAAGACGACCGTTTCCGGCGTAATATGACGCGCTGAATGCGATAAAACAAGTTCTAGGTCGCTAGCATGCATAGAAAAAAAGTTACTCACCGATATCCACGAAACAAACGAACGGAATTGGACTTCGTGTTTTAAGTAATATCAAAACAAAGACGACCGTTTCCGGCGTAATTTGACGCGCTGAATGCGATAAAACAAGTTTCAGGTCGCTAGCATGTATAGAAAAAAAGTTACTCACCGATATCCACGAAACAAATAAACGGAATTCGACTCCGTGTTTTGAGCAATATCAGAACAAAGACGACCGCTTCCGGCGTAATTTGACGCGCTGAATGCGATAAAACAAGTTTTAGGTCGCTAGCATGCATAGAAAAAAAGTTACTCACCGATATCCACGAAACAAACGAACGGAATTGGACTTCGTGTTTTAAGTAATATCAAAACAAAGACGACCGTCTCCGGCGTAATTTGACGCGCTGAATGCGATAAAACAAGTTTTAGGTCGCTAGCATGTATAGAAAAAAAGTTACCTACCGATATCTGAAAAACAAACAAACGGACTTCGACTTCGTGTTTCGAGCAATATCAAAACAAAGACGGCCGTTTCCGGCGTAATTTGACGCGCTGAATGCGATAAAACAAGTTTTAGGTCGCTAGCATGTATAGAAAAAAAGTTACTTACCGATATCCACGAAACAAACGAACGGAATTCGACTTCGTGTTTTAAGCAATGTCAAAACAAAGACGACCGTTTCCGGCGTAATTTGACGCGCTGAATGCGATAAAACAAGTTTTAGGTCGCTAGCATGTATAGAAAAAAAGTTACCTACCGATATCTGAAAAACAAACAAACGGACTTCGACTTCGTGTTTCGAGCAATATCAAAACAAAGACGGCCGTTTCCGGCGTAATTTGACGCGCTGAATGCGACAAAACAAGTTTTAGGTCGCTAGCATGTATAGAAAAAAAGTTACCTACCGATATCTGAAAAACAAACAAACGGACTTCGACTTCGTGTTTTAAGCATTATCAAAACAAAGACGACCGTTTCCGGCGTAATTTGACGCGCTGAATGCGATAAAACAAGTTTTAGGTCGCTAGCATGTATAGAAAAAAAGTTACTCACCGATATCCACGAAACAAACAAACGGAATTCGACTCCGTGTTTTGAGCAATATCAGAACAAAGACGACCGTTTCCGGCGTAATTTGACGCGCTGAATGCGATAAAACAAGTTTTAGGTCGCTAGCATGTATAGAAAAAAAGTTACTCACCGATATCCACGAAACAAACGAACGGAATTCGACTTCGTGTTTTAAGCAATATCAAAACAAAGACGACCGTTTCCGGCGTAATTTGACGCGCTGAATGCGATAAAACAAGTTTTAGGTCGCTAGCATGTATAGAAAAAAAGTTACCTACCGATATCTGAAAAACAAACAAACGGACTTCGACTTCGTGTTTTAAGCATTATCAAAACAAAGATGACCGTTTCCGGCGTAATATGACGCGCTGAATGCGATAAAACAAGTTTTAGGTCGCTAGCATGCATAGAAAAAAAGTTACTCACCGATATCCACGAAACAAACGAACGGAATTGGACTTCGTGTTTTAAGTAATATCAAAACAAAGACGACCGTTTCCGGCGTAATTTGACGCGCTGAATGCGATAAAACAAGTTTCAGGTCGCTAGCATGTATAGAAAAAAAGTTACTCACCGATATCCACGAAACAAACAAACGGAATTCGACTCCGTGTTTTGAGCAATATCAGAACAAAGACGACCGTTTCCGGCGTAATTTGACGCGCTGAATGCGATAAAACAAGTTTTAGGTCGCTAGCATGCATAGAAAAAAAGTTACTCACCGATATCCACGAAACAAACGAACGGAATTGGACTTCGTGTTTTAAGTAATATCAAAACAAAGACGACCGTTTCCGGCGTAATTTGACGCGCTGAATGCGATTAAACAAGTTTTAGGTCGCTAGGATGTATAGAAAAAAAGTTACTCACCGATATCCACGAAACAAACGAACGGAATTCGACTCCGTGTTTTGAGCAATATCAGAACAAAGACGACCGTTTCCGGCGTAATTTGACGCGCTGAATGCGATAAAACAAGTTTTAGGTCGCTAGCATGTATAGAAAAAAAGTTACTCACCGATATCCACGAAACAAACAAACGGAATTCGACTCCGTGTTTCGAGCAATATCAGAACAAAGACGACCGTTTCCGGCGTAATTTGACGCGCTGAATGCGATAAAACAAGTTTTAGGTCGCCAGCATGTATAGAAAAAAAGTTACTCACCGATATCCACGAAACAAACGAACGGAATTCGACTTCGTGTTTTAAGCAATATCAAAACAAAGACGACCGTTTCCGGCGTAATTTGACGCGCTGAATGCGATAAAACAAGTTTTAGGTCGCTAGCATGTATAGAAAAAAAGTTACTCACCGATATCCACGAAACAAACGAACGGAATTCGACTTCGTGTTTTAAGCAATATCGAAACAAAGACGACCGTTTCCGGCGTAATTTGACGCGCTGAATGCGATTAAACAAGTTTTAGGTCGCTAGGATGTATAGAAAAAAAGTTACTCACCGATATCCACGAAACAAACAAACGGAATTCTACTCCGTGTTTTGAGCAATATCAGAACAAAGACGACCGTTTCCGGCGTGATTTGACGCGCTGAATGCGATAAAGCAAGTTTTAGGTCGCTAGCATGTATAGAAAAAAAGTTACCAACCGATATCTGAAAAACAAACAAACGGACTTCGACTTCGTGTTTTAAGCAATATCAAAACAAAGACGACCGTTTCCGGCGTAATCTGACGCGCTGAATGCGATAAAACAAGTTTTAGGTCGCTAGCATGTATAGAAAAAAAGTTACTCACCGATATCCACGAAACAAACGAACGGAATTCGACTTCGTGTTTTAAGCAATATCAAAACAAAGACGACCGTATCCGGCGTAATTTGACGCGCTGAATGCGATAAAACAAGTTTTAGGTCGCTAGCATGTATAGAAAAAAAGTTACTTACCGATATCCACGAAACAAACGAACGGAATTCGACTTCGTGTTTCAAGCAATATCAAAACAAAGACGACCGTTTCCGGCGTAATTTGACGCGCTGAATGCGATAAAACAAGTTTTAGGTCGCTAGGATGTATAGAAAAAAAGTTACTCACCGATATCCACGAAACAAACGAACGGAATTCGACTCCGTGTTTTGAGCAATATCAGAACAAAGACGACTGTTTCCGGCGTAATTTGACGCGCTGAATGCGATAAAACAAGTTTTAGGTCGCTAGCATGTATAGAAAAAAAGTTACTCACCGATATCCACGAAACAAACAAACGGAATTCGACTCCGTGTTTCGAGCAATATCAAAACAAAGACGACCGTTTCCGGCGTAATTTGACGCGCTGAATGCGATAAAACAAGTTTTAGGTCGCTAGCAAGTATAGAAAAAAAGTTACTCACCGATATCCACGAAACAAACGAACGGAATTCGACTTCGTGTTTTAAGCAATATCGAAACAAAGACGACCGTTTCCGGCGTAATTTGACGCGCTGAATGCGATAAAACAAGTTTTAGGTCGCTAGGATGTATAGAAAAAAAGTTACTCACCGATATCCACGAAACAAACAAACGGAATTCTACTCCGTGTTTTGAGCAATATCAGAACAAAGACGACCGTTTCCGGCGTAATTTGACGCGCTGAATGCGATAAAGCAAGTTTTAGGTCGCTAGCATGTATAGAAAAAAAGTTACCAACCGATATCTGAAAAACAAACAAACGGACTTCGACTTCGTGTTTTAAGCAATATCAAAACAAAGACGACCGTTTCCGGCGTAATTTGACGCGCTGAATGCGATTAAACAAGTTTTAGGTCGCTAGGATGTATAGAAAAAAAGTTACTCACCGATATCCACGAAACAAACGAACGGAATTCGACTTCGTGTTTTAAGCAATATCGAAACAAAGACGACCGTTTCCGGCGTAATTTGACGCGCTGAATGCGATTAAACAAGTTTTAGGTCGCTAGGATGTATAGAAAAAAAGTTACTCACCGATATCCACGAAACAAACAAACGGAATTCTACTCCGTGTTTTGAGCAATATCAGAACAAAGACGACCGTTTCCGGCGTAATTTGACGCGCTGAATGCGATAAAGCAAGTTTTAGGTCGCTAGCATGTATAGAAAAAAAGTTACTCACCGATATCCACGAAACAAACGAACGGAATTCGACTTCGTGTTTTAAGCAATATCAAAACAAAGACGACCGTATCCGGCGTAATTTGACGCGCTGAATGCGATAAAACAAGTTTTAGGTCGCTAGCATGTATAGAAAAAAAGTTACTTACCGATATCCACGAAACAAACGAACGGAATTCGACTTCGTGTTTCAAGCAATATCAAAACAAAGACGACCGTTTCCGGCGTAATTTGACGCGCTGAATGCGATTAAACAAGTTTTAGGTCGCTAGGATGTATAGAAAAAAAGTTACTCACCGATATCCACGAAACAAACAAACGGAATTCTACTCCGTGTTTTGAGCAATATCAGAACAAAGACGACCGTTTCCGGCGTAATTTGACGCGCTGAATGCGATAAAGCAAGTTTTAGGTCGCTAGCATGTATAGAAAAAAAGTTACTTACCGATATCCACGAAACAAACGAACGGAATTCGACTTCGTGTTTTAAGCAATGTCAAAACAAAGACGACCGTTTCCGGCGTAATTTGACGCGCTGAATGCGATAAAACAAGTTTTAGGTCGCTAGCATGTATAGAAAAAAAGTTACCTACCGATATCTGAAAAACAAACAAACGGACTTCGACTTCGTGTTTTAAGCATTATCAAAACAAAAATGACCGTTTCCGGCGTAATATGACGCGCTGAATGCGATAAAACAAGTTTTAGGTCGCTAGCATGCATATAAAAAAAGTTACTCACCGATATCCACGAAACAAACGAACGGAATTGGACTTCGTGTTTTAAGTAATATCAAAACAAAGACGACCGTTTCCGGCGTAATTTGACGCGCTGAATGCGATAAAACAAGTTTCAGGTCGCTAGCATGTATAGAAAAAAAGTTACTCACCGATATCCACGAAACAAACAAACGGAATTCGACTCTGTGTTTTGAGCAATATCAGAACAAAGACGACCGTTTCCGGCGTAATTTGACGCGCTGAATGCGATAAAACAAGTTTTAGGTCGCTAGCATGCATAGAAAAAAAGTTACTCACCGATATCCACGAAACAAACGAACGGAATTGGACTTCGTGTTTTAAGTAATATCAAAACAAAGACGACCGTTTCCGGCGTAATTTGACGCGCTGAATGCGATTAAACAAGTTTTAGGTCGCTAGGATGTATAGAAAAAAAGTTACTCACCGATATCCACGAAACAAACGAACGGAATTCGACTCCGTGTTTTGAGCAATATCAGAACAAAGACGACCGTTTCCGGCGTAATTTGACGCGCTGAATGCGATAAAACAAGTTTTAGGTCGCTAGCATGTATAGAAAAAAAGTTACTCACCGATATCCACGAAACAAACAAACGGAATTCGACTCCGTGTTTCGAGCAATATCAGAACAAAGACGACCGTTTCCGGCGTAATTTGACGCGCTGAATGCGATAAAACAAGTTTTAGGTCGCCAGCATGTATAGAAAAAAAGTTACTCACCGATATCCACGAAACAAACGAACGGAATTCGACTTCGTGTTTTAAGCAATATCAAAACAAAGACGACCGTTTCCGGCGTAATTTGACGCGCTGAATGCGATAAAACAAGTTTTAGGTCGCTAGCATGTATAGAAAAAAAGTTACTCACCGATATCCACGAAACAAACGAACGGAATTCGACTTCGTGTTTTAAGCAATATCGAAACAAAGACGACCGTTTCCGGCGTAATTTGACGCGCTGAATGCGATTAAACAAGTTTTAGGTCGCTAGGATGTATAGAAAAAAAGTTACTCACCGATATCCACGAAACAAACAAACGGAATTCTACTCCGTGTTTTGAGCAATATCAGAACAAAGACGACCGTTTCCGGCGTGATTTGACGCGCTGAATGCGATAAAGCAAGTTTTAGGTCGCTAGCATGTATAGAAAAAAAGTTACCAACCGATATCTGAAAAACAAACAAACGGACTTCGACTTCGTGTTTTAAGCAATATCAAAACAAAGACGACCGTTTCCGGCGTAATCTGACGCGCTGAATGCGATAAAACAAGTTTTAGGTCGCTAGCATGTATAGAAAAAAAGTTACTCACCGATATCCACGAAACAAACGAACGGAATTCGACTTCGTGTTTTAAGCAATATCAAAACAAAGACGACCGTATCCGGCGTAATTTGACGCGCTGAATGCGATAAAACAAGTTTTAGGTCGCTAGCATGTATAGAAAAAAAGTTACTCACCGATATCCACGAAACAAACGAACGGAATTCGACTTCGTGTTTCAAGCAATATCAAAACAAAGACGACCGTTTCCGGCGTAATTTGACGCGCTGAATGCGATAAAACAAGTTTTAGGTCGCTAGGATGTATAGAAAAAAAGTTACTCACCGATATCCACGAAACAAACAAACGGAATTCTACTCCGTGTTTTGAGCAATATCAGAACAAAGACGACCGTTTCCGGCGTGATTTGACGCGCTGAATGCGATAAAGCAAGTTTTAGGTCGCTAGCATGTATAGAAAAAAAGTTACCAACCGATATCTGAAAAACAAACAAACGGACTTCGACTTCGTGTTTTAAGCAATATCAAAACAAAGACGACCGTTTCCGGCGTAATCTGACGCGCTGAATGCGATAAAACAAGTTTTAGGTCGCTAGCATGTATAGAAAAAAAGTTACTCACCGATATCCACGAAACAAACGAACGGAATTCGACTTCGTGTTTTAAGCAATATCAAAACAAAGACGACCGTATCCGGCGTAATTTGACGCGCTGAATGCGATAAAACAAGTTTTAGGTCGCTAGCATGTATAGAAAAAAAGTTACTTACCGATATCCACGAAACAAACGAACGGAATTCGACTTCGTGTTTCAAGCAATATCAAAACAAAGACGACCGTTTCCGGCGTAATTTGACGCGCTGAATGCGATAAAACAAGTTTTAGGTCGCTAGGATGTATAGAAAAAAAGTTACTCACCGATATCCACGAAACAAACGAACGGAATTCGACTCCGTGTTTTGAGCAATATCAGAACAAAGACGACTGTTTCCGGCGTAATTTGACGCGCTGAATGCGATAAAACAAGTTTTAGGTCGCTAGCATGTATAGAAAAAAAGTTACTCACCGATATCCACGAAACAAACAAACGGAATTCGACTCCGTGTTTCGAGCAATATCGAAACAAAGACGACCGTTTCCGGCGTAATTTGACGCGCTGAATGCGATAAAACAAGTTTTAGGTCGCTAGCATGTATAGAAAAAAAGTTACTCACCGATATCCACGAAACAAACGAACGGAATTCGACTTCGTGTTTTAAGCAATATCGAAACAAAGACGACCGTTTCCGGCGTAATTTGACGCGCTGAATGCGATAAAACAAGTTTTAGGTCGCTAGGATGTATAGAAAAAAAGTTACTCACCGATATCCACGAAACAAACAAACGGAATTCTACTCCGTGTTTTGAGCAATATCAGAACAAAGACGACCGTTTCCGGCGTAATTTGACGCGCTGAATGCGATAAAGCAAGTTTTAGGTCGCTAGCATGTATAGAAAAAAAGTTACCAACCGATATCTGAAAAACAAACAAACGGACTTCGACTTCGTGTTTTAAGCAATATCAAAACAAAGACGACCGTTTCCGGCGTAATTTGACGCGCTGAATGCGATTAAACAAGTTTTAGGTCGCTAGGATGTATAGAAAAAAAGTTACTCACCGATATCCACGAAACAAACGAACGGAATTCGACTTCGTGTTTTAAGCAATATCGAAACAAAGACGACCGTTTCCGGCGTAATTTGACGCGCTGAATGCGATTAAACAAGTTTTAGGTCGCTAGGATGTATAGAAAAAAAGTTACTCACCGATATCCACGAAACAAACAAACGGAATTCTACTCCGTGTTTTGAGCAATATCAGAACAAAGACGACCGTTTCCGGCGTAATTTGACGCGCTGAATGCGATAAAGCAAGTTTTAGGTCGCTAGCATGTATAGAAAAAAAGTTACCAACCGATATCTGAAAAACAAACAAACGGACTTCGACTTCGTGTTTTAAGCAATATCAAAACAAAGACGACCGTTTCCGGCGTAATCTGACGCGCTGAATGCGATAAAACAAGTTTTAGGTCGCTAGCATGTATAGAAAAAAAGTTACTCACCGATATCCACGAAACAAACGAACGGAATTCGACTTCGTGTTTTAAGCAATATCAAAACAAAGACGACCGTATCCGGCGTAATTTGACGCGCTGAATGCGATAAAACAAGTTTTAGGTCGCTAGCATGTATAGAAAAAAAGTTACTTACCGATATCCACGAAACAAACGAACGGAATTCGACTTCGTGTTTCAAGCAATATCAAAACAAAGACGACCGTTTCCGGCGTAATTTGACGCGCTGAATGCGATTAAACAAGTTTTAGGTCGCTAGGATGTATAGAAAAAAAGTTACTCACCGATATCCACGAAACAAACAAACGGAATTCTACTCCGTGTTTTGAGCAATATCAGAACAAAGACGACCGTTTCCGGCGTAATTTGACGCGCTGAATGCGATAAAGCAAGTTTTAGGTCGCTAGCATGTATAGAAAAAAAGTTACTTACCGATATCCACGAAACAAACGAACGGAATTCGACTTCGTGTTTTAAGCAATGTCAAAACAAAGACGACCGTTTCCGGCGTAATTTGACGCGCTGAATGCGATAAAACAAGTTTTAGGTCGCTAGCATGTATAGAAAAAAAGTTACCTACCGATATCTGAAAAACAAACAAACGGACTTCGACTTCGTGTTTTAAGCATTATCAAAACAAAAATGACCGTTTCCGGCGTAATATGACGCGCTGAATGCGATAAAACAAGTTTTAGGTCGCTAGCATGCATATAAAAAAAGTTACTCACCGATATCCACGAAACAAACGAACGGAATTGGACTTCGTGTTTTAAGTAATATCAAAACAAAGACGACCGTTTCCGGCGTAATTTGACGCGCTGAATGCGATAAAACAAGTTTCAGGTCGCTAGCATGTATAGAAAAAAAGTTACTCACCGATATCCACGAAACAAACAAACGGAATTCGACTCTGTGTTTTGAGCAATATCAGAACAAAGACGACCGTTTCCGGCGTAATTTGACGCGCTAAATGCGATAAAACAAGTTTTAGGTCGCTAGCATGCATAGAAAAAAAGTTACTCACCGATATCCACGAAACAAACGAACGGAATTGGACTTCGTGTTTTAAGTAATATCAAAACAAAGACGACCGTTTCCGGCGTAATTTGACGCGCTGAATGCGATTAAACAAGTTTTAGGTCGCTAGGATGTATAGAAAAAAAGTTACTCACCGATATCCACGAAACAAACGAACGGAATTCGACTCCGTGTTTTGAGCAATATCAGAACAAAGACGACCGTTTCCGGCGTAATTTGACGCGCTGAATGCGATAAAACAAGTTTTAGGTCGCTAGCATGTATAGAAAAAAAGTTACTCACCGATATCCACGAAACAAACAAACGGAATTCGACTCCGTGTTTCGAGCAATATCAGAACAAAGACGACCGTTTCCGGCGTAATTTGACGCGCTGAATGCGATAAAACAAGTTTTAGGTCGCCAGCATGTATAGAAAAAAAGTTACTCACCGATATCCACGAAACAAACGAACGGAATTCGACTTCGTGTTTTAAGCAATATCAAAACAAAGACGACCGTTTCCGGCGTAATTTGACGCGCTGAATGCGATAAAACAAGTTTTAGGTCGCTAGCATGTATAGAAAAAAAGTTACTCACCGATATCCACGAAACAAACGAACGGAATTCGACTTCGTGTTTTAAGCAATATCGAAACAAAGACGACCGTTTCCGGCGTAATTTGACGCGCTGAATGCGATTAAACAAGTTTTAGGTCGCTAGGATGTATAGAAAAAAAGTTACTCACCGATATCCACGAAACAAACAAACGGAATTCTACTCCGTGTTTTGAGCAATATCAGAACAAAGACGACCGTTTCCGGCGTGATTTGACGCGCTGAATGCGATAAAGCAAGTTTTAGGTCGCTAGCATGTATAGAAAAAAAGTTACCAACCGATATCTGAAAAACAAACAAACGGACTTCGACTTCGTGTTTTAAGCAATATCAAAACAAAGACGACCGTTTCCGGCGTAATCTGACGCGCTGAATGCGATAAAACAAGTTTTAGGTCGCTAGCATGTATAGAAAAAAAGTTACTCACCGATATCCACGAAACAAACGAACGGAATTCGACTTCGTGTTTTAAGCAATATCAAAACAAAGACGACCGTATCCGGCGTAATTTGACGCGCTGAATGCGATAAAACAAGTTTTAGGTCGCTAGCATGTATAGAAAAAAAGTTACTTACCGATATCCACGAAACAAACGAACGGAATTCGACTTCGTGTTTCAAGCAATATCAAAACAAAGACGACCGTTTCCGGCGTAATTTGACGCGCTGAATGCGATAAAACAAGTTTTAGGTCGCTAGGATGTATAGAAAAAAAGTTACTCACCGATATCCACGAAACAAACGAACGGAATTCGACTCCGTGTTTTGAGCAATATCAGAACAAAGACGACTGTTTCCGGCGTAATTTGACGCGCTGAATGCGATAAAACAAGTTTTAGGTCGCTAGCATGTATAGAAAAAAAGTTACTCACCGATATCCACGAAACAAACAAACGGAATTCGACTCCGTGTTTCGAGCAATATCAAAACAAAGACGACCGTTTCCGGCGTAATTTGACGCGCTGAATGCGATAAAACAAGTTTTAGGTCGCTAGCATGTATAGAAAAAAAGTTACTCACCGATATCCACGAAACAAACGAACGGAATTCGACTTCGTGTTTTAAGCAATATCGAAACAAAGACGACCGTTTCCGGCGTAATTTGACGCGCTGAATGCGATAAAACAAGTTTTAGGTCGCTAGGATGTATAGAAAAAAAGTTACTCACCGATATCCACGAAACAAACAAACGGAATTCTACTCCGTGTTTTGAGCAATATCAGAACAAAGACGACCGTTTCCGGCGTAATTTGACGCGCTGAATGCGATAAAGCAAGTTTTAGGTCGCTAGCATGTATAGAAAAAAAGTTACCAACCGATATCTGAAAAACAAACAAACGGACTTCGACTTCGTGTTTTAAGCAATATCAAAACAAAGACGACCGTTTCCGGCGTAATTTGACGCGCTGAATGCGATTAAACAAGTTTTAGGTCGCTAGGATGTATAGAAAAAAAGTTACTCACCGATATCCACGAAACAAACGAACGGAATTCGACTCCGTGTTTTGAGCAATATCAGAACAAAGACGACCGTTTCCGGCGTAATTTGACGCGCTGAATGCGATAAAACAAGTTTTAGGTCGCTAGCATGTATAGAAAAAAAGTTACTCACCGATATCCACGAAACAAACAAACGGAATTCGACTCCGTGTTTCGAGCAATATCAGAACAAAGACGACCGTTTCCGGCGTAATTTGACGCGCTGAATGCGATAAAACAAGTTTTAGGTCGCCAGCATGTATAGAAAAAAAGTTACTCACCGATATCCACGAAACAAACGAACGGAATTCGACTTCGTGTTTTAAGCAATATCAAAACAAAGACGACCGTTTCCGGCGTAATTTGACGCGCTGAATGCGATAAAACAAGTTTTAGGTCGCTAGCATGTATAGAAAAAAAGTTACTCACCGATACCCACGAAACAAACGAACGGAATTCGACTTCGTGTTTTAAGCAATATCGAAACAAAGACGACCGTTTCCGGCGTAATTTGACGCGCTGAATGCGATTAAACAAGTTTTAGGTCGCTAGGATGTATAGAAAAAAAGTTACTCACCGATATCCACGAAACAAACAAACGGAATTCTACTCCGTGTTTTGAGCAATATCAGAACAAAGACGACCGTTTCCGGCGTAATTTGACGCGCTGAATGCGATAAAGCAAGTTTTAGGTCGCTAGCATGTATAGAAAAAAAGTTACCAACCGATATCTGAAAAACAAACAAACGGACTTCGACTTCGTGTTTTAAGCAATATCAAAACAAAGACGACCGTTTCCGGCGTAATCTGACGCGCTGAATGCGATAAAACAAGTTTTAGGTCGCTAGCATGTATAGAAAAAAAGTTACTCACCGATATCCACGAAACAAACGAACGGAATTCGACTTCGTGTTTTAAGCAATATCAAAACAAAGACGACCGTATCCGGCGTAATTTGACGCGCTGAATGCGATAAAACAAGTTTTAGGTCGCTAGCATGTATAGAAAAAAAGTTACTTACCGATATCCACGAAACAAACGAACGGAATTCGACTTCGTGTTTCAAGCAATATCAAAACAAAGACGACCGTTTCCGGCGTAATTTGACGCGCTGAATGCGATAAAACAAGTTTTAGGTCGCTAGGATGTATAGAAAAAAAGTTACTCACCGATATCCACGAAACAAACGAACGGAATTCGACTCCGTGTTTTGAGCAATATCAGAACAAAGACGACTGTTTCCGGCGTAATTTGACGCGCTGAATGCGATAAAACAAGTTTTAGGTCGCTAGCATGTATAGAAAAAAAGTTACTCACCGATATCCACGAAACAAACAAACGGAATTCGACTCCGTGTTTCGAGCAATATCAGAACAAAGACGACCGTTTCCGGCGTAATTTGACGCGCTGAATGCGATAAAACAAGTTTTAGGTCGCCAGCATGTATAGAAAAAAAGTTACTCACCGATATCCACGAAACAAACGAACGGAATTCGACTTCGTGTTTTAAGCAATATCAAAACAAAGACGACCGTTTCCGGCGTAATTTGACGCGCTGAATGCGATAAAACAAGTTTTAGGTCGCTAGCATGTATAGAAAAAAAGTTACTCACCGATATCCACGAAACAAACGGACGGAATTCGACTTCGTGTTTTAAGCAATATCGAAACAAAGACGACCGTTTCCGGCGTAATTTGACGCGCTGAATGCGATAAAACAAGTTTTAGGTCGCTAGGATGTATAGAAAAAAAGTTACTCACCGATATCCACGAAACAAACAAACGGAATTCGACTTCGTGTTTTAAGCAATACCGAAACAAAGACGACCGTTTCCGGCGTAATTTGACGCGCTGAATGCGATAAAACAAGTTTTAGGTCGCTAGCATGTATAGAAAAAAAGTTACCTACCGATATCTGAAAAACAAACAAACGGACTTCGACTTCGTGTTTCGAGCAATATCAAAACAAAGACGGCCGTTGCCGGCGTAATTTGACGCGCTGAATGCGATGAAACAAGTTTTAGGTCGCTAGCATGCATAGAAAAAAAGTTACTCACCGATATCCACGAAACAAACGAACGGAATTGGACTTCGTGTTTTAAGTAATATCAAAACAAAGACGACCGTTTCCGGCGTAATTTGACGCGCTGAATGCGATAAAACAAGTTTCAGGTCGCTAGCATGTATAGAAAAAAAGTTACTCACCGATATCCACGAAACAAACAAACGGAATTCGACTCCGTGTTTTGAGCAATATCAGAACAAAGACGACCGTTTCCGGCGTAATTTGACGCGCTGAATGCGATAAAACAAGTTTTAGGTCGCTAGCATGCATAGAAAAAAAGTTACTCACCGATATCCACGAAACAAACGAACGGAATTGGACTTCGTGTTTTAAGTAATATCAAAACAAAGACGACCGTTTCCGGCGTAATTTGACGCGCTGAATGCGATTAAACAAGTTTTAGGTCGCTAGGATGTATAGAAAAAAAGTTACTCACCGATATCCACGAAACAAACGAACGGAATTCGACTCCGTGTTTTGAGCAATATCAGAACAAAGACGACCGTTTCCGGCGTAATTTGACGCGCTGAATGCGATAAAACAAGTTTTAGGTCGCTAGCATGTATAGAAAAAAAGTTACTCACCGATATCCACGAAACAAACAAACGGAATTCGACTCCGTGTTTCGAGCAATATCAGAACAAAGACGACCGTTTCCGGCGTAATTTGACGCGCTGAATGCGATAAAACAAGTTTTAGGTCGCCAGCATGTATAGAAAAAAAGTTACTCACCGATATCCACGAAACAAACGAACGGAATTCGACTTCGTGTTTTAAGCAATATCAAAACAAAGACGACCGTTTCCGGCGTAATTTGACGCGCTGAATGCGATAAAACAAGTTTTAGGTCGCTAGCATGTATAGAAAAAAAGTTACTCACCGATATCCACGAAACAAACGAACGGAATTCGACTTCGTGTTTTAAGCAATATCGAAACAAAGACGACCGTTTCCGGCGTAATTTGACGCGCTGAATGCGATTAAACAAGTTTTAGGTCGCTAGGATGTATAGAAAAAAAGTTACTCACCGATATCCACGAAACAAACAAACGGAATTCTACTCCGTGTTTTGAGCAATATCAGAACAAAGACGACCGTTTCCGGCGTAATTTGACGCGCTGAATGCGATAAAGCAAGTTTTAGGTCGCTAGCATGTATAGAAAAAAAGTTACTTACCGATATCCACGAAACAAACGAACGGAATTCGACTTCGTGTTTTAAGCAATGTCAAAACAAAGACGACCGTTTCCGGCGTAATTTGACGCGCTGAATGCGATAAAACAAGTTTTAGGTCGCTAGCATGTATAGAAAAAAAGTTACCTACCGATATCTGAAAAACAAACAAACGGACTTCGACTTCGTGTTTCGAGCAATATCAAAACAAAGACGGCCGTTTCCGGCGTAATTTGACGCGCTGAATGCGATAAAACAAGTTTTAGGTCGCTAGCATGTATAGAAAAAAAGTTACCTACCGATATCTGAAAAACAAACAAACGGACTTCGACTTCGTGTTTTAAGCATTATCAAAACAAAGATGACCGTTTCCGGCGTAATATGACGCGCTGAATGCGATAAAACAAGTTTTAGGTCGCTAGCATGCATATAAAAAAAGTTACTCACCGATATCCACGAAACAAACGAACGGAATTGGACTTCGTGTTTTAAGTAATATCAAAACAAAGACGACCGTTTCCGGCGTAATTTGACGCGCTGAATGCGATAAAACAAGTTTCAGGTCGCTAGCATGTATAGAAAAAAAGTTACTCACCGATATCCACGAAACAAACAAACGGAATTCGACTCCGTGTTTTGAGCAATATCAGAACAAAGACGACCGTTTCCGGCGTAATTTGACGCGCTGAATGCGATAAAACAAGTTTTAGGTCGCTAGCATGCATAGAAAAAAAGTTACTCACCGATATCCACGAAACAAACGAACGGAATTGGACTTCGTGTTTTAAGTAATATCAAAACAAAGACGACCGTTTCCGGCGTAATTTGACGCGCTGAATGCGATTAAACAAGTTTTAGGTCGCTAGGATGTATAGAAAAAAAGTTACTCACCGATATCCACGAAACAAACGAACGGAATTCGACTCCGTGTTTTGAGCAATATCAGAACAAAGACGACCGTTTCCGGCGTAATTTGACGCGCTGAATGCGATAAAACAAGTTTTAGGTCGCTAGCATGTATGGAAAAAAAGTTACTCACCGATATCCACGAAACAAACAAACGGAATTCGACTCCGTGTTTCGAGCAATATCAGAACAAAGACGACCGTTTCCGGCGTAATTTGACGCGCTGAATGCGATAAAACAAGTTTTAGGTCGCCAGCATGTATAGAAAAAAAGTTACTCACCGATATCCACGAAACAAACGAACGGAATTCGACTTCGTGTTTTAAGCAATATCAAAACAAAGACGACCGTTTCCGGCGTAATTTGACGCGCTGAATGCGATAAAACAAGTTTTAGGTCGCTAGCATGTATAGAAAAAAAGTTACTCACCGATATCCACGAAACAAACGAACGGAATTCGACTTCGTGTTTTAAGCAATATCGAAACAAAGACGACCGTTTCCGGCGTAATTTGACGCGCTGAATGCGATTAAACAAGTTTTAGGTCGCTAGGATGTATAGAAAAAAAGTTACTCACCGATATCCACGAAACAAACAAACGGAATTCTACTCCGTGTTTTGAGCAATATCAGAACAAAGACGACCGTTTCCGGCGTAATTTGACGCGCTGAATGCGATAAAGCAAGTTTTAGGTCGCTAGCATGTATAGAAAAAAAGTTACCAACCGATATCTGAAAAACAAACAAACGGACTTCGACTTCGTGTTTTAAGCAATATCAAAACAAAGACGACCGTTTCCGGCGTAATCTGACGCGCTGAATGCGATAAAACAAGTTTTAGGTCGCTAGCATGTATAGAAAAAAAGTTACTCACCGATATCCACGAAACAAACGAACGGAATTCGACTCCGTGTTTTGAGCAATATCAGAACAAAGACGACTGTTTCCGGCGTAATTTGACGCGCTGAATGCGATAAAACAAGTTTTAGGTCGCTAGCATGTATAGAAAAAAAGTTACTCACCGATATCCACGAAACAAACAAACGGAATTCGACTCCGTGTTTCGAGCAATATCAAAACAAAGACGACCGTTTCCGGCGTAATTTGACGCGCTGAATGCGATAAAACAAGTTTTAGGTTGCTAGCATGTATAGAAAAAAAGTTACTCACCGATATCCACGAAACAAACGAACGGAATTCGACTTCGTGTTTTAAGCAATATCGAAACAAAGACGACCGTTTCCGGCGTAATTTGAGGCGCTGAATGCGATAAAACAAGTTTCAGGTCGCTAGCATGTATAGAAAAAAAGTTACTCACCGATATCCACGAAACAAACAAACGGAATTCGACTCCGTGTTTTGAGCAATATCAGAACAAAGACGACCGTTTCCGGCGTAATTTGACGCGCTGAATGCGATAAAACAAGTTTTAGTTCGCTAGCATGTATAGAAAAAAAGTTACTTACCGATATCCACGAAACAAACGAACGGAATTCGACTTCGTGTTTTAAGCAATATCAAAACAAAGACGACCGTTTCCGGCGTAATTTGACGCGCTGAATGCGATAAAACAAGTTTTAGGTCGCTAGCATGTATAGAAAAAAAGTTACCTACCGATATCTGAAAAACAAACAAACGGACTTCGACTTCGTGTTTCGAGCAATATCAAAACAAAGACGGCCGTTTCCGGCGTAATTTGACGCGCTGAATGCGATAAAACAAGTTTTAGGTCGCTAGCATGTATAGAAAAAAAGTTACTCACCGATATCCACGGAACAAACAAACGGAATTCGACTCCGTGTTTCGAGCAATATCAGAACAAAGACGACCGTTTCCGGCGTAATTTGACGCGCTGAATGCGATAAAACAAGTTTTAGGTCGCCAGCATGTATAGAAAAAAAGTTACTCACCGATATCCACGAAACAAACGAACGGAATTCGACTTCGTGTTTTAAGCAATATCAAAACAAAGACGACCGTTTCCGGCGTAATTTGACGCGCTGAATGCCATAAAACAAGTTTTAGGTCGCTAGCATGTATAGAAAAAAAGTTACTTACCGATATCCACGAAACAAACGAACGGAATTCGACTCCGTGTTTTGAGCAATATCAGAACAAAGACGACCGTTTCCGGCGTAATTTGACGCGCTGAATGCAATAAAACAAGTTTCAGGTCGCTAGCATGTATAGAAAAAAAGTTACTCACCGATATCCACGAAACAAACGAACGGAATTCGACTTCGTGTTTTAAGCAATATCAAAACAGAGACGACCGTTTCCGGCGTAATTTGACGCGCTGAATGCGATAAAACAAGTTTTAGGTCGCTAGCATGTATAGAAAAAAAGTTACTCACCGATATCCACGAAACAAACGAACGGAATTGGACTTCGTGTTTTAAGTAATATCAAAACAAAGACGACCGTTTCCGGCGTAATTTGAGGCGCTGAATGCGATAAAACAAGTTTCAGGTCGCTAGCATGTATAGAAAAAAAGTTACTCACCGATATCCACGAAACAAACAAACGGAATTCGACTCCGTGTTTTGAGCAATATCAGAACAAAGACGACCGTTTCCGGCGTAATTTGACGCGCTGAATGCGATAAAACAAGTTTTAGTTCGCTAGCATGCATAGAAAAAAAGTTACTCACCGATATCCACGAAACAAACGAACGGAATTGGACTTCGTGTTTTAAGTAATATCAAAACAAAGACGACCGTTTCCGGCGTAATTTGACGCGCTGAATGCGATAAAACAAGTTTCAGGTCGCTAGCATGTATAGAAAAAAAGTTACTCACCGGAATCCACGAAACAAACAAACGGAATTCGACTCCGTGTTTTGAGCAATATCAGAACAAAGACGACCGTTTCCGGCGTAATTTGACGCGCTGAATGCGATCAAACAAGTTTTAGGTCGCTAGCATGTATAGAAAAAAAGTTACTTACCGATATCCACGAAACAAACGAACGGAATTCGACTTCGTGTTTTAAGCAATGTCAAAACAAAGACGACCGTTTCCGGCGTAATTTGACGCGCTGAATGCGATAAAACAAGTTTTAGGTCGCTAGCATGTATAGAAAAAAAGTTACCTACCGATATCTGAAAAACAAACAAACGGACTTCGACTTCGTGTTTCGAGCAATATCAAAACAAAGACGGCCGTTACCGGCGTAATTTGACGCGCTGAATGCGATAAAACAAGTTTTAGGTCGCTAGCATGTATAGAAAAAAAGTTACCTACCGATATCTGAAAAACAAACAAACGGACTTCGACTTCGTGTTTTAAGCATTATCAAAACAAAGACGACCGTTTCCGGCGTAATTTGACGCGCTGAATGCGATAAAACAAGTTTTAGGTCGCTAGCATGTATAGAAAAAAAGTTACTCACCGATATCCACGAAACAAACAAACGGAATTCGACTCCGTGTTTTGAGCAATATCAGAACAAAGACGACCGTTTCCGGCGTAATTTGACGGGCTGAATGCGATAAAACAAGTTTTAGGTCGCTAGCATGTATAGAAAAAAAGTTACTCACCGATATCCACGAAACAAACGAACGGAATTCGACTTCGTGTTTTAAGCAATATCAAAACAAAGACGACCGTTTCCGGCGTAATTTGACGCGCTGAATGCGATAAAACAAGTTTTAGGTCGCTAGCATGTATAGAAAAAAAGTTACCTACCGATATCTGAAAAACAAACAAACGGACTTCGACTTCGTGTTTCGAGCAATATCAAAACAAAGACGGCCGTTTCCGGCGTAATTTGACGCGCTGAATGCGATAAAACAAGTTTTAGGTCGCTAGCATGTATAGAAAAAAAGTTACCTACCGATATCTGAAAAACAAACAAACGGACTTCGACTTCGTGTTTTAAGCATTATCAGAACAAAGACGACCGTTTCCGGCGAAATATGACGCGCTGAATGCGATAAAACAAGTTCTAGGTCGCTAGCATGCATAGAAATAAAGTTACTCACCGATATCCACGAAACAAACGAACGGAATTGGACTTCGTGTTTTAAGTAATATCAAAACAAAGACGACCGTTTCCGGCGTAATTTGACGCGCTGAATGCGATAGAACAAGTTTCAGGTCGCTAGCATGTATAGAAAAAAAGTTACTCACCGATATCCACGAAACAAACAAACGGAATTCGACTCCGTGTTTTGAGCAATATCAGAACAAAGACGACCGTTTCCGGCGTAATTTAACGCGCTGAATGCGATAAAACAAGTTTTAGGTCGCTAGCATGCATAGAAAAAAAGTTACTCACCGATATCCACGAAACAAACGAACGGAATTGGACTCCGTGTTTTAAGTAATATCAAAACAAAGACGACCGTTTCCGGCGTAATTTGACGCGCTGAATGCGATAAAACAAGTTTTAGGTCGCTAGCATGTATAGAAAAAAAGTTACCTACCGATATCCGAAAAACAAACAAACGGACTTCGACTTCGTGTTTCGAGCAATATCAAAACAAAGACGGCCGTTTCCGGCGTAATTTGACGCGCTGAATGCGATAAAACAAGTTTTAGGTCGCTAGCATGTATAGAAAAAAAGTTACTTACCGATATCCACGAAACAAACGAACGGAATTCGACTTCGTGTTTTAAGCAATGTCAAAACAAAGACGACCGTTTCCGGCGTAATTTGACGCGCTGAATGCGATAAAACAAGTTTTAGGTCGCTAGCATGTATAGAAAAAAAGTTACCTACCGATATCTGAAAAACAAACAAACGGACTTCGACTTCGTGTTTTAAGCATTATCAAAACAAAGACGACCGTTTCCGGCGTAATATGACGCGCTGAATGCGATAAAACAAGTTCTAGGTCGCTAGCATGCATAGAAAAAAAGTTACTCACCGATATCCACGAAACAAACGAACGGAATTGGACTTCGTGTTTTAAGTAATATCAAAACAAAGACGACCGTTTCCGGCGTAATTTGACGCGCTGAATGCGATAAAACAAGTTTCAGGTCGCTAGCATGTATAGAAAAAAAGTTACTCACCGATATCCACGAAACAAACAAACGGAATTCGACTCCGTGTTTTGAGCAATATCAGAACGAAGACGACCGTTTCCGGCGTAATTTGACGCGCTGAATGCGATAAAACAAGTTTTAGGTCGCTAGCATGCATAGAAAAAAAGTTACTCACCGATATCCACGAAACAAACGAACGGAATTGGACTTCGTGTTTTAAGTAATATCAAAACAAAGACGACCGTTTCCGGCGTAATTTGACGCGCTGAATGCGATAAAACAAGTTTTAGGTCGCTAGCATGTATAGAAAAAAAGTTACCTACCGATATCTGAAAAACAAACAAACGGACTTCGACTTCGTGTTTCGAGCAATATCAAAACAAAGACGGCCGTTTCCGGCGTAATTTGACGCGCTGAATGCGATAAAACAAGTTTTAGGTCGCTAGCATGTATAGAAAAAAAGTTACTCACCGATATCCACGAAACAAACGAACGGAATTCGACTTCGTGTTTTAAGCAATATCAAAACAAAGACGACCGTATCCGGCGTAATTTGACGCGCTGAATGCGATAAAACAAGTTTTAGGTCGCTAGCATGTATAGAAAAAAAGTTACTTACCGATATCCACGAAACAAACGAACGGAATTCGACTTCGTGTTTCAAGCAATATCAAAACAAAGACGACCGTTTCCGGCGTAATTTGACGCGCTGAATGCGATAAAACAAGTTTTAGGTCGCTAGGATGTATAGAAAAAAAGTTACTCACCGATATCCACGAAACAAACGAACGGAATTCGACTCCGTGTTTTGAGCAATATCAGAACAAAGACGACCGTTTCCGGCGTAATTTGACGCGCTGAATGCGATAAAACAAGTTTTAGGTCGCTAGCATGTATAGAAAAAAAGTTACTCACCGATATCCACGAAACAAACAAACGGAATTCGACTCCGTGTTTCGAGCAATATCAGAACAAAGACGACCGTTTCTGGCGTAATTTGACGCGCTGAATGCGATAAAACAAGTTTTAGGTCGCCAGCATGTATAGAAAAAAAGTTACTCACCGATATCCACGAAACAAACGAACGGAATTCGACTTCGTGTTTTAAGCAATATCAAAACAAAGACGACCGTTTCCGGCGTAATTTGACGCGCTGAATGCGATAAAACAAGTTTTAGGTCGCTAGGATGTATAGAAAAAAAGTTACTCACCGATATCCACGAAACAAACAAACGGAATTCTACTCCGTGTTTTGAGCAATATCAGAACAAAGACGACCGTTTCCGGCGTGATTTGACGCGCTGAATGCGATAAAGCAAGTTTTAGGTCGCTAGCATGTATAGAAAAAAAGTTACCAACCGATATCTGAAAAACAAACAAACGGACTTCGACTTCGTGTTTTAAGCAATATCAAAACAAAGACGACCGTTTCCGGCGTAATTTGACGCGCTGAATGCGATAAAACAAGTTTTAGGTCGCTAGCATGTATAGAAAAAAAGTTACTCACCGATATCCACGAAACAAACGAACGGAATTCGACTTCGTGTTTTAAGCAATATCAAAACGAAGACGACCGTATCCGGCGTAATTTGACGCGCTCAATGCGATAAAACAAGTTTTAGGTCGCTAGCATGTATAGAAAAAAAGTTACTCACCGATATCCACGAAACAAACAAACGGAATTCGACTCCGTGTTTTGAGCAATATCAGAACAAAGACGACCGTTTCCGGCGTAATATGACGCGCTGAATGCAATAAAACAAGTTTTAGGTCGCTAGCATGTATAGAAAAAAAGTTACTTACCGATATCCACGAAACAAACGAACGGAATTCGACTTCGTGTTTCAAGCAATATCAAAACAAAGACGACCGTTTCCGGCGTAATTTGACGCGCTGAATGCGATAAAACAAGTTTTAGGTCGCTAGCATGTATAGAAAAAGAGTTACCTACCGATATCTGAAAAACAAACAAACGGACTTCGACTTCGTGTTTTGAGCATTATCAAAACAAAGACGACCGTTTCCGGCGTAATTTGACGCGCTGAATGCGATAAAACAAGTTTTAGGTCGCTAGGATGTATAGAAAAAAAGTTACTCACCGATATCCACGAAACAAACGAACGGAATTGGACTTCGTGTTTTAAGTAATATCAAAACAAAGACGACCGTTTCCGGCGTAATTTGAGGCGCTGAATGCGATAAAACAAGTTTCAGGTCGCCAGCATGTATAGAAAAAAAGTTACTCACCGATATCCACGAAACAAACGAACGGAATTCGACTTCGTGTTTCAAGCAATATCAAAACAAAGACGACCGTTTCCGGCGTAATTTGACGCGCTGAATGCGATAAAACAAGTTTTAGGTCGCTAGGATGTATAGAAAAAAAGTTACTCACCGATATCCACGAAACAAACGAACGGAATTGGACTTCGTGTTTTAAGTAATATCAAAACAAAGACGACCGTTTCCGGCGTAATTTGAGGCGCTGAATGCGATAAAACAAGTTTCAGGTCGCTAGCATGTATAGAAAAAAAGTTACTCACCGATATCCACGAAACAAACAAACGGAATTCGACTCCGTGTTTTGAGCAATATCAGAACAAAGACGACCGTTTCCGGCGTAATTTGACGCGCTGAATGCGATAAAACAAGTTTTAGTTCGCTAGCATGTATAGAAAAAAAGTTACTTACCGATATCCACGAAACAAACGAACGGAATTCGACTTCGTGTTTTAAGCAATATCAAAACAAAGACGACCGTTTCCGGCGTAATTTGACGCGCTGAATGCGATAAAACAAGTTTTAGGTCGCCAGCATGTATAGAAAAAAAGTTACTCACCGATATCTGAAAAACAAACAAACGGACTTCGACTTCGTGTTTCGAGCAATATCAAAACAAAGACGGCCGTTTCCGGCGTAATTTGACGCGCTGAATGCGATAAAACAAGTCTTAGGTCGCTAGCATGTATAGAAAAAAAGTTACCTACCGATATCTGAAAAACAAACAAACGGACTTCGACTTCGTGTTTTAAGCATTATCAAAACAAAGACGACCGTTTCCGGCGTAATTTGACGCGCTGAATGCGATAAAACAAGTTTTAGGTCGCTAGCATGTATAGAAAAAAAGTTACTCACCGATATCCACGAAACAAACAAACGGAATTCGACTCCGTGTTTTGAGCAATATCAGAACAAAGACGACCGTTTCCGGCGTAATTTGACGGGCTGAATGCGATAAAACAAGTTTTAGGTCGCTAGCATGTATAGAAAAAAAGTTACTCACCGATATCCACGAAACAAACGAACGGAATTCGACTTCGTGTTTTAAGCAATATCAAAACAAAGACGACCGTTTCCGGCGTAATTTGACGCGCTGAATGCGATAAAACAAGTTTTAGGTCGCTAGCATGTATAGAAAAAAAGTTACCTACCGATATCTGAAAAACAAACAAACGGACTTCGACTTCGTGTTTCGAGCAATATCAAAACAAAGACGGCCGTTTCCGGCGTAATTTGACGCGCTGAATGCGATAAAACAAGTTTTAGGTCGCTAGCATGTATAGAAAAAAAGTTACCTACCGATATCTGAAAAACAAACAAACGGAATTCGACTCCGTGTTTTGAGCAATATCAGAACAAAGACGACCGTTTCCGGCGTAATTTGACGGGCTGAATGCGATAAAACAAGTTTTAGGTCGCTAGCATGTATAGAAAAAAAGTTACTCACCGATATCCACGAAACAAACGAACGGAATTCGACTTCGTGTTTTAAGCAATATCAAAACAAAGACGACCGTTTCCGGCGTAATTTGACGCGCTGAATGCGATAAAACAAGTTTTAGGTCGCTAGCATGTATAGAAAAAAAGTTACCTACCGATATCTGAAAAACAAACAAACGGACTTCGACTTCGTGTTTCGAGCAATATCAAAACAAAGACGGCCGTTTCCGGCGTAATTTGACGCGCTGAATGCGATAAAACAAGTTTTAGGTCGCTAGCATGTATAGAAAAAAAGTTACCCACCGATATCTGAAAAACAAACAAACGGACTTCGACTTCGTGTTTCGAGCAATATCAAAACAAAGACGGCCGTTTCCGGCGTAATTTGACGCGCTGAATGCGATAAAACAAGTTTTAGGTCGCTAGCATGTATAGAAAAAAAGTTACTTACCGATATCCACGAAACAAACGAACGGAATTCGACTTTGTGTTTTAAGCAATGTCAAAACAAAGACGACCGTTTCCGGCGTAATTTGACGCGCTGAATGCGATAAAACAAGTTTTAGGTCGCTAGCATGTATAGAAAAAAAGTTACCTACCGATATCTGAAAAACAAACAAACGGACTTCGACTTCGTGTTTCGAGCAATATCAAAACAAAGACGGCCGTTTCCGGCGTAATTTGACGCGCTGAATGCGATAAAACAAGTTTTAGGTCGCTAGCATGTATAGAAAAAAAGTTACTCACCGATATCCACGAAACAAACGAACGGAATTCGACTCCGTGTTTCGAGCAATATCAGAACAAAGACGACCGTTTCCGGCGTAATTTGACGCGCTGAATGCGATAAAACAAGTTTTAGGTCGCTAGCATGTATAGAAAAAAAGTTACTCACCGATATCCACGAAACAAACAAACGGAATTCGACTCCGTGTTTCGAGCAATATCAGAACAAAGACGACCGTTTCCGGCGTAATTTGACGCGCTGAATGCGATAAAACAAGTTTTAGGTCGCTAGGATGTATAGAAAAAAAGTTACTCACCGATATCCACGAAACAAACGAACGGAATTGGACTTCGTGTTTTAAGTAATATCAAAACAAAGACGACCGTTTCCGGCGTAATTTGAGGCGCTGAATGCGATAAAACAAGTTTCAGGTCGCTAGCATGTATAGAAAAAAAGTTACTCACCGATATCCACGAAACAAACAAACGGAATTCGACTCCGTGTTTTGAGCAATATCAGAACAAAGACGACCGTTTCCGGCGTAATTTGACGCGCTGAATGCGATAAAACAAGTTTTAGTTCGCTAGCATGTATAGAAAAAAAGTTACTTACCGATATCCACGAAACAAACGAACGGAATTCGACTTCGTGTTTTAAGCAATATCAAAACAAAGACGACCGTTTCCGGCGTAATTTGACGCGCTGAATGCGATAAAACAAGTTTTAGGTCGCCAGCATGTATAGAAAAAAAGTTACTCACCGATATCTGAAAAACAAACAAACGGACTTCGACTTCGTGTTTCGAGCAATATCAAAACAAAGACGGCCGTTTCCGGCGTAATTTGACGCGCTGAATGCGATAAAACAAGTCTTAGGTCGCTAGCATGTATAGAAAAAAAGTTACCCACCGATATCTGAAAAACAAACAAACGGACTTCGACTTCGTGTTTTAAGCATTATCAAAACAAAGACGACCGTTTCCGGCGTAATTTGACGCGCTGAATGCGATAAAACAAGTTTTAGGTCGCTAGCATGTATAGAAAAAAAGTTACTCACCGATATCCACGAAACAAACAAACGGAATTCGACTCCGTGTTTTGAGCAATATCAGAACAAAGACGACCGTTTCCGGCGTAATTTGACGGGCTGAATGCGATAAAACAAGTTTTAGGTCGCTAGCATGTATAGAAAAAAAGTTACTCACCGATATCCACGAAACAAACGAACGGAATTCGACTTCGTGTTTTAAGCAATATCAAAACAAAGACGACCGTTTCCGGCGTAATTTGACGCGCTGAATGCGATAAAACAAGTTTTAGGTCGCTAGCATGTATAGAAAAAAAGTTACCTACCGATATCTGAAAAACAAACAAACGGACTTCGACTTCGTGTTTCGAGCAATATCAAAACAAAGACGGCCGTTTCCGGCGTAATTTGACGCGCTGAATGCGATAAAACAAGTTTTAGGTCGCTAGCATGTATAGAAAAAAAGTTACCTACCGATATCTGAAAAACAAACAAACGGAATTCGACTCCGTGTTTTGAGCAATATCAGAACAAAGACGACCGTTTCCGGCGTAATTTGACGGGCTGAATGCGATAAAACAAGTTTTAGGTCGCTAGCATGTATAGAAAAAAAGTTACTCACCGATATCCACGAAACAAACGAACGGAATTCGACTTCGTGTTTTAAGCAATATCAAAACAAAGACGACCGTTTCCGGCGTAATTTGACGCGCTGAATGCGATAAAACAAGTTTTAGGTCGCTAGCATGTATAGAAAAAAAGTTACCTACCGATATCTGAAAAACAAACAAACGGACTTCGACTTCGTGTTTCGAGCAATATCAAAACAAAGACGGCCGTTTCCGGCGTAATTTGACGCGCTGAATGCGATAAAACAAGTTTTAGGTCGCTAGCATGTATAGAAAAAAAGTTACCCACCGATATCTGAAAAACAAACAAACGGACTTCGACTTCGTGTTTCGAGCAATATCAAAACAAAGACGGCCGTTTCCGGCGTAATTTGACGCGCTGAATGCGATAAAACAAGTTTTAGGTCGCTAGCATGTATAGAAAAAAAGTTACTTACCGATATCCACGAAACAAACGAACGGAATTCGACTTTGTGTTTTAAGCAATGTCAAAACAAAGACGACCGTTTCCGGCGTAATTTGACGCGCTGAATGCGATAAAACAAGTTTTAGGTCGCTAGCATGTATAGAAAAAAAGTTACCTACCGATATCTGAAAAACAAACAAACGGACTTCGACTTCGTGTTTCGAGCAATATCAAAACAAAGACGGCCGTTTCCGGCGTAATTTGACGCGCTGAATGCGATAAAACAAGTTTTAGGTCGCTAGCATGTATAGAAAAAAAGTTACTCACCGATATCCACGAAACAAACGAACGGAATTCGACTCCGTGTTTCGAGCAATATCAGAACAAAGACGACCGTTTCCGGCGTAATTTGACGCGCTGAATGCGATAAAACAAGTTTTAGGTCGCTAGCATGTATAGAAAAAAAGTTACTCACCGATATCCACGAAACAAACAAACGGAATTCGACTCCGTGTTTCGAGCAATATCAGAACAAAGACGACCGTTTCCGGCGTAATTTGACGCGCTGAATGCGATAAAACAAGTTTTAGGTCGCTAGCATGTATAGAAAAAAAGTTACCTACCGATATCTGAAAAACAAACAAACGGACTTCGACTTCGTGTTTCGAGCAATATCAAAACAAAGACGGCCGTTTCCGGCGTAATTTGACGCGCTGAATGCGATAAAACAAGTTTTAGGTCGCTAGCATGTATAGAAAAAAAGTTACCCACCGATATCTGAAAAACAAACAAACGGACTTCGACTTCGTGTTTTAAGCATTATCAAAACAAAGACGACCGTTTCCGGCGTAATATGACGCGCTGAATGCGATAAAACAAGTTCTAGGTCGCTAGCATGCATAGAAAAAAAGTTACTCACCGATATCCACGAAACAAACGAACGGAATTGGACTTCGTGTTTTAAGTAATATCAAAACAAAGACGACCGTTTCCGGCGTAATTTGACGCGCTGAATGCGATAAAACAAGTTTCAGGTCGCTAGCATGTATAGAAAAAAAGTTACTCACCGATATCCACGAAACAAACAAACGGAATTCGACTCCGTGTTTTGAGCAATATCAGAACAAAGACGACCGTTTCCGGCGTAATTTGACGCGCTGAACGCGATAAAACAAGTTTTAGGTCGCTAGCATGCATAGAAAAAAAGTTACTCACCGATATCCACGAAACAAACGAACGGAATTGGACTTCGTGTTTTAAGTAATATCAAAACAAAGACGACCGTTTCCGGCGTAATTTGACGCGCTGAATGCGATAAAACAAGTTTTAGGTCGCTAGCATGTATAGAAAAAAAGTTACCTACCGATATCTGAAAATCAAACAAACGGACTTCGACTTCGTGTTTCGAGCAATATCAAAACAAAGACGGCCGTTTCCGGCGTAATTTGACGCGCTGAATGCGATAAAACAAGTTTTAGGTCGCTAGCATGTATAGAAAAAAAGTTACTTACCGATATCCACGAAACAAACGAACGGAATTCGACTTTGTGTTTTAAGCAATGTCAAAACAAAGACGACCGTTTCCGGCGTAATTTGACGCGCTGAATGCGATAAAACAAGTTTTAGGTCGCTAGCATGTATAGAAAAAAAGTTACCTACCGATATCTGAAAAACAAACAAACGGACTTCGACTTCGTGTTTCGAGCAATATCAAAACAAAGACGGCCGTTTCCGGCGTAATTTGACGCGCTGAATGCGATAAAACAAGTTTTAGGTCGCTAGCATGTATAGAAAAAAAGTTACTCACCGATATCCACGAAACAAACGAACGGAATTCGACTCCGTGTTTCGAGCAATATCAGAACAAAGACGACCGTTTCCGGCGTAATTTGACGCGCTGAATGCGATAAAACAAGTTTTAGGTCGCTAGCATGTATAGAAAAAAAGTTACTTACCGATATCCACGAAACAAACGAACGGAATTCGACTTTGTGTTTTAAGCAATGTCAAAACAAAGACGACCGTTTCCGGCGTAATTTGACGCGCTGAATGCGATAAAACAAGTTTTAGGTCGCTAGCATGTATAGAAAAAAAGTTACCTACCGATATCTGAAAAACAAACAAACGGACTTCGACTTCGTGTTTCGAGCAATATCAAAACAAAGACGGCCGTTTCCGGCGTAATTTGACGCGCTGAATGCGATAAAGCAAGTTTTAGGTCGCTAGCATGTATAGAAAAAAAGTTACCTACCGATATCTGAAAAACAAACAAACGGACTTCGACTTCGTGTTTTAAGCATTATCAAAACAAAGACGACCGTTTCCGGCGTAATTTGACGCGCTGAATGCGATAAAACAAGTTTTAGGTCGCTAGCATGTATAGAAAAAAAGTTACTCACCGATATCCACGAAACAAACAAACGGAATTCGACTCCGTGTTTTGAGCAATATCAGAACAAAGACGACCGTTTCCGGCGTAATTTGACGCGCTGAATGCGATAAAACAAGTTTTAGGTCGCTGGCATGTATAGAAAAAAAGTTACCTACCGATATCTGAAAAACAAACAAACGGACTTCGACTTCGTGTTTCGAGCAATATCAAAACAAAGACGGCCATTTCCGGCGTAATTTGACGCGCTGAATATGATAAAACAAGTTTTAGGTCGCTAGCATGTATAGAAAAAAAGTTACTTACCGATATCCACGAACCAAACGAACGGAATTCGACTTCGTGTTTTAAGCAATATCAAAACAAAGACGACCGTTTCCGGCGTAATTTGACGCGCTGAATGCGATTAAACAAGTTTTAGGTCGCTAGGATGTATAGAAAAAAAGTTACTCACCGATATCCACGAAACAAACAAACGGAATTCTACTCCGTGTTTTGAGCAATATCAGAACAAAGACGACCGTTTCCGGCGTAATTTGACGCGCTGAATGCGATAAAGCAAGTTTTAGGTCGCTAGCATGTATAGAAAAAAAGTTACCAACCGATATCTGAAAAACAAACAAACGGACTTCGACTTCGTGTTTTAAGCAATATCAAAACAAAGACGACCGTTTCCGGCGTAATTTGACGCGCTGAATGCGATAAAACAAGTTTTAGGTCGCTAGCATGTATAGAAAAAAAGTTACTCACCGATATCCACGAAACAAACGAACGGAATTCGACTTCGTGTTTTAAGCAATATCAAAACAAAGACGACCGTATCCGGCGTAATTTGACGCGCTGAATGCGATAAAACAAGTTTTAGGTCGCTAGCATGTATAGAAAAAAAGTTACTTACCGATATCCACGAAACAAACGAACGGAATTCGACTTCGTGTTTCAAGCAATATCAAAACAAAGACGACCGTTTCCGGCGTAATTTGACGCGCTGAATGCGATAAAACAAGTTTTAGGTCGCTAGGATGTATAGAAAAAAAGTTACTCACCGATATCCACGAAACAAACGAACGGAATTCGACTTCGTGTTTTAAGCAATATCAAAACAAAGACGACCGTTTCCGGCGTAATTTGACGCGCTGAATGCGATAAAACAAGTTTTAGGTCGCTATTATGTATAGAAAAAAAGTTACTCACCGATATCCGAGAAACAAACGAACGGAATTCGACTTCGTGTTTTAAGCAATATCGAAACAAAGACGACCGTTTCCGGCGTAATTTGACGGGCTGAATGCGATAAAACAAGTTTTAGGTCGCTAGGATGTATAGAAAAAAAGTTACTCACCGATATCCACGAAACAAACAAACGGAATTCTACTCCGTGTTTTGAGCAATATCAGAACAAAGACGACCGTTTCCGGCGTAATTTGACGCGCTGAATGCGATAAAACAAGTTTTAGGTCGCTAGCATGTATAGAAAAAAAGTTACTTACCGATATCCACGAAACAAACGAACGGAATTCGACTTTGTGTTTTAAGCAATGTCAAAACAAAGACGACCGTTTCCGGCGTAATTTGACGCGCTGAATGCGATAAAACAAGTTTTAGGTCGCTAGCATGTATAGAAAAAAAGTTACCTACCGATATCTGAAAAACAAACAAACGGACTTCGACTTCGTGTTTCGAGCAATATCAAAACAAAGACGGCCGTTTCCGGCGTAATTTGACGCGCTGAATGCGATAAAGCAAGTTTTAGGTCGCTAGCATGTATAGAAAAAAAGTTACCTACCGATATCTGAAAAACAAACAAACGGACTTCGACTTCGTGTTTTAAGCATTATCAAAACAAAGACGACCGTTTCCGGCGTAATTTGACGCGCTGAATGCGATAAAACAAGTTTTAGGTCGCTAGCATGTATAGAAAAAAAGTTACTCACCGATATCCACGAAACAAACAAACGGAATTCGACTCCGTGTTTTGAGCAATATCAGAACAAAGACGACCGTTTCCGGCGTAATTTGACGCGCTGAATGCGATAAAACAAGTTTTAGGTCGCTGGCATGTATAGAAAAAAAGTTACCTACCGATATCTGAAAAACAAACAAACGGACTTCGACTTCGTGTTTCGAGCAATATCAAAACAAAGACGGCCATTTCCGGCGTAATTTGACGCGCTGAATATGATAAAACAAGTTTTAGGTCGCTAGCATGTATAGAAAAAAAGTTACTTACCGATATCCACGAAACAAACGAACGGAATTCGACTTCGTGTTTTAAGCAATATCAAAACAAAGACGACCGTTTCCGGCGTAATTTGACGCGCTGAATGCGATTAAACAAGTTTTAGGTCGCTAGGATGTATAGAAAAAAAGTTACTCACCGATATCCACGAAACAAACAAACGGAATTCTACTCCGTGTTTTGAGCAATATCAGAACAAAGACGACCGTTTCCGGCGTAATTTGACGCGCTGAATGCGATAAAGCAAGTTTTAGGTCGCTAGCATGTATAGAAAAAAAGTTACCAACCGATATCTGAAAAACAAACAAACGGACTTCGACTTCGTGTTTTAAGCAATATCAGAACAAAGACGACCGTTTCCGGCGTAATTTGACGCGCTGAATGCGATAAAACAAGTTTTAGGTCGCTAGCATGTATAGAAAAAAAGTTACTCACCGATATCCACGAAACAAACGAACGGAATTCGACTTCGTGTTTTAAGCAATATCAAAACAAAGACGACCGTATCCGGCGTAATTTGACGCGCTGAATGCGATAAAACAAGTTTTAGGTCGCTAGCATGTATAGAAAAAAAGTTACTTACCGATATCCACGAAACAAACGAACGGAATTCGACTTCGTGTTTCAAGCAATATCAAAACAAAGACGACCGTTTCCGGCGTAATTTGACGCGCTGAATGCGATAAAACAAGTTTTAGGTCGCTAGCATGTATAGAAAAAAAGTTACCAACCGATATCTGAAAAACAAACAAACGGACTTCGACTTCGTGTTTTAAGCAATATCAAAACAAAGACGACCGTTTCCGGCGTAATTTGACGCGCTGAATGCGATAAAACAAGTTTTAGGTCGCTAGCATGTATAGAAAAAAAGTTACTTACCGATATCCACGAAACAAACGAACGGAATTCGACTTCGTGTTTTAAGCAATATCAAAACAAAGACGACCGTATCCGGCGTGATTTGACGCGCTGAATGCGATAAAACAAGTTTTAGGTCGCTAGCATGTATAGAAAAAAAGTTACTCACCGATATCCACGAAACAAACGAACGGAATTCGACTTCGTGTTTTAAGCAATATCAAAACAAAGACGACCGTATCCGGCGTAATTTGACGCGCTGAATGCGATAAAACAAGTTTTAGGTCGCTAGCATGTATAGAAAAAAAGTTACTTACCGATATCCACGAAACAAACGAACGGAATTCGACTTCGTGTTTCAAGCAATATCAAAACAAAGACGACCGTTTCCGGCGTAATTTGACGCGCTGAATGCGATAAAACAAGTTTTAGGTCGCTAGCATGTATAGAAAAAAAGTTACCAACCGATATCTGAAAAACAAACAAACGGACTTCGACTTCGTGTTTTAAGCAATATCAAAACAAAGACGACCGTTTCCGGCGTAATTTGACGCGCTGAATGCGATAAAACAAGTTTTAGGTCGCTAGCATGTATAGAAAAAAAGTTACTTACCGATATCCACGAAACAAACGAACGGAATTCGACTTCGTGTTTTAAGAAATATCAAAACAAAGACGACCGTATCCGGCGTGATTTGACGCGCTGAATGCGATAAAACAAGTTTTAGGTCGCTAGCATGTATAGAAAAAAAGTTACTCACCGATATCCACGAAACAAACGAACGGAATTCGACTTCGTGTTTTAAGCAATATCAAAACAAAGACGACCGTATCCGGCGTAATTTGACGCGCTAAATGCGATAAAACAAGTTTTAGGTCGCTAGCATGTATAGAAAAAAAGTTACTTACCGATATCCACGAAACAAACGAACGGAATTCGACTTCGTGTTTCAAGCAATATCAAAACAAAGACGACCGTTTCCGGCGTAATTTGACGCGCTGAATGCGATAAAACAAGTTTTAGGTCGCTAGCATGTATAGAAAAAAAGTTACCAACCGATATCTGAAAAACAAACAAACGGACTTCGACTTCGTGTTTTAAGCAATATCAAAACAAAGACGACCGTTTCCGGCGTAATTTGACGCGCTGAATGCGATAAAACAAGTTTTAGGTCGCTAGCATGTATAGAAAAAAAGTTACTTACCGATATCCACGAAACAAACGAACGGAATTCGACTTCGTGTTTTAAGCAATATCAAAACAAAGACGACCGTATCCGGCGTGATTTGACGCGCTGAATGCGATAAAACAAGTTTTAGGTCGCTAGCATGTATAGAAAAAAAGTTACTCACCGATATCCACGAAACAAACAAACGGAATTCGACTCCGTGTTTTGAGCAATATCAGAACAAAGACGACCGTTTCCGGCGTAATTTGACGCGCTGAATGCAATAAAACAAGTTTTAGGTCGCTAGCATGTATAGAAAAAAAGTTACTTACCGATATCCACGAAACAAACGAACGGAATTCGACTTCGTGTTTCAAGCAATATCAAAACAAAGACGACCGTTTCCGGCGTAATTTGACGCGCTGAATGCGATAAAACAAGTTTTAGGTCGCTAGCATGTATAGAAAAAGAGTTACCTACCGATATCTAAAAAACAAACAAACGGACTTCGACTTCGTGTTTTGAGCATTATCAAAACAAAGACGACCGTTTCCGGCGTAATTTGACGCGCTGAATGCGATAAAACAAGTTTTAGGTCGCTAGCATGTATAGAAAAAAAGTTACTCACCGATATCCACGAAACAAACAAACGGAATTCGACTCCGTGTTTTGAGCAATATCAGAACAAAGACGACCGTTTCCGGCGTAATTTGACGCGCTGAATGCAATAAAACAAGTTTTAGGTCGCTGGCATGTATAGAAAAAAAGTTACTTACCGATATCTACGAAACAAACGAACGGAATTCGACTTCGTGTTTCAAGCAATATCAAAACAAAGACGACCGTTTCCGGCGTAATTTGACGCGCTGAATGCGATAAAACAAGTTTTAGGTCGCTAGCATGTATAGAAAAAGAGTTACCTACCGATATCTGAAAAACAAACAAACGGACTTCGACTTCGTGTTTTGAGCATTATCAAAACAAAGACGACCGTTTCCGGCGTAATTTGACGCGCTGAATGCGATAAAACAAGTTTTAGGTCGCTGGCATGTATAGAAAAAAAGTTACTCACCGATATCCACGAAACAAACGAACGGAATTGGACTTCGTGTTTTAAGTAATATCAAAACAAAGACGACCGTTTCCGGCGTAATTTGAGGCGCTGAATGCGATAAAACAAGTTTCAGGTCGCTAGCATGTATAGAAAAAAAGTTACTCACCGATATCCACGAAACAAACAAACGGAATTCGACTCCGTGTTTTGAGCAATATCAGAACAAAGACGACCGTTTCCGGCGTAATTTGACGCGCTGAATGCGATAAAACAAGTTTTAGTTCGCTAGCATGTATAGAAAAAAAGTTACTCACCGATATCCACGAAACAAACGAACGGAATTCGACTTCGTGTTTTAAGCAATATCAAAACAAAGACGACCGTTTCCGGCGTAAGTTGACGCGCTGAATGCGATAAAACAAGTTTTAGGTCGCTAGCATGTATAGAAAAAAAGTTACCTACCGATATCTGAAAAACAAACAAACGGACTTCGACTTCGTGTTTCGAGCAATATCAAAACAAAGACGGCCGTTTCCGGCGTAATTTGACGCGCTGAATGCGATAAAACAAGTTTTAGGTCGCTAGCATGTATAGAAAAAAAGTTACTCACCGATATCCACGAAACAAACGAACGGAATTGGACTTCGTGTTTTAAGTAATATCAAAACAAAGACGACCGTTTCCGGCGTAATTTGAGGCGCTGAATGCGATAAAACAAGTTTCAGGTCGCTAGCATGTATAGAAAAAAAGTTACTCACCGATATCCACGAAACAAACAAACGGAATTCGACTCCGTGTTTTGAGCAATATCAGAACAAAGACGACCGTTTCCGGCGTAATTTGACGCGCTGAATGCGATAAAACAAGTTTTAGTTCGCTAGCATGTATAGAAAAAAAGTTACTTACCGATATCCACGAAACAAACGAACGGAATTCGACTTCGTGTTTTAAGCAATATCAAAACAAAGACGACCGTTTCCGGCGTAATTTGACGCGCTGAATGCGATAAAACAAGTTTTAGTTCGCTAGCATGTATAGAAAAAAAGTTACTTACCGATATCCACGAAACAAACGAACGGAATTAGACTTCGTGTTTTAAGTAATATCAAAACAAAGACGACCGTTTCCGGCGTAATTTGAGGCGCTGAATGCGATAAAACAAGTTTCAGGTCGCTAGCATGTATAGAAAAAAAAATACTCACCGATATCCACGAAACAAACAAACGGAATTCGACTCCGTGTTTTGAGCAATATCAGAACAAAGACGACCGTTTCCGGCGTAATTTGACGCGCTGAATGCGATAAAACAAGTTTTAGTTCGCTAGCATGTATAGAAAAAAAGTTACTTACCGATATCCACGAAACAAACGAACGGAATTCGACTTCGTGTTTTAAGCAATATCAAAACAAAGACGACCGTTTCCGGCGTAATTTGACGCGCTGAATGCGATAAAACAAGTTTTAGGTCGCCAGCATGTATAGAAAAAAAGTTACTCACCGATATCCACGAAACAAACGAACGGAATTCGACTCCGTGTTTCGAGCAATATCAGAACAAAGACGACCGTTTCCGGCGTAATTTGACGCGCTGAATGCGATAAAACAAGTTTTAGGTCGCCAGCATGTATAGAAAAAAAGTTACTCACCGATATCCACGAAACAAACGAACGGAATTCGACTTCGTGTTTTAAGCAATATCAAAACAAAGACGACCGTTTCCGGCGTAATTTGACGCGCTGAATGCGATAAAACAAGTTTTAGGTCGCTAGCATGTATAGAAAAAAAGTTACTCACCGATATCCACGAAACAAACGAACGGAATTCGACTTCGTGTTTTAAGCAATATCGAAACAAAGACGACCGTTTCCGGCGTAATTTGACGCGCTGAATGCGATAAAACAAGTTTTAGGTCGCTAGGATGTATAGAAAAAAAGTTACTCACCGATGTCCACGAAACAAACAAACGGAATTCTACTCCGTGTTTTGAGCAATATCAGAACAAAGACGACCGTTTCCGGCGTAATTTGACGCGCTGAATGCGATAAAGCAAGTTTTAGGTCGCTAGCATGTATAGAAAAAAAGTTACCAACCGATATCTGAAAAACAAACAAACGGACTTCGACTTCGTGTTTTAAGCAATATCAAAACAAAGACGACCGTTTCCGGCGTAATTTGACGCGCTGAATGCGATAAAACAAGTTTTAGGTCGCTAGCATGTATAGAAAAAAAGTTACTCACCGATATCCACGAAACAAACGAACGGAATTCGACTTCGTGTTTTGAGCAATATCAAAACAAAGACGACCGTATCCGGCGTAATTTGACGCGCTGAATGCGATAAAACAATTTTCAGGTCGCTAGCATGTATAGAAAAAAAGTTACTTGCCGATATCCACGAAACAAACGAACGGAATTCGACTTCGTGTTTCAAGCAATATCAAAACAAAGACGACCGTTTCCGGCGTAATTTGACGCGCTGAATGTGATAAAACAAGTTTTAGGTCGCTAGGATGTATAGAAAAAAAGTTACTCACCGATATCCACGAAACAAACGAACGGAATTCGACTCCGTGTTTTGAGCAATATCAGAACAAAGACGACCGTTTCCGGCGTAATTTGACGCGCTGAATGCGATAAAACAAGTTTTAGGTCGCTAGCATGTATAGAAAAAAAGTTACTCACCGATATCCACGAAACAAACGAACGGAATTCGACTTCGTGTTTTAAGCAATATCAAAACAAAGACGACCGTTTCCGGCGTAATTTGACGCGCTGAATGCGATAAAACAAGTTTTAGGTCGCTAGCATGTATAGAAAAAAAGTTACTCACCGATATCCACGAAACAAACGAACGGAATTCGACTTCGTGTTTTAAGCAATATCGAAACAAAGACGACCGTTGCCGGCGTCATTTGACGCGCTGAATGCGATAAAACAAGTTTTAGGTCGCTAGGATGTATAGAAAAAAAGTTACTCACCGATATCCACGAAACAAACAAACGGAATTCTACTCCGTGTTTTGAGCAATATCAGAACAAAGACGACCGTTTCCGGCGTAATTTGACGCGCTGAATGCGATAAAGCAAGTTTTAGGTCGCTAGCATGTATAGAAAAAAAGTTACCAACCGATATCTGAAAAACAAACAAACGGACTTCGACTTCGTGTTTTAAGCAATATCAAAACGAAGACGACCGTTTCCGGCGTAATTTGACGCGCTGAATGCGATAAAACAAGTTTTAGGTCGCTAGCATGTATAGAAAAAAAGTTACTCACCGATATCCACGAAACAAACGAACGGAATTCGACTTCGTGTTTTAAGCAATATCAAAACAAAGACGACCGTATCCGGCGTAATTTGACGCGCTGAATGCGATAAAACAAGTTTTAGGTCGCTAGCATGTATAGAAAAAAAGTTACTTACCGATATCCACGAAACAAACGAACGGAATTCGACTTCGTGTTTCAAGCAATATCAAAACAAAGACGACCGTTTCCGGCGTAATTTGACGCGCTGAATGCGATAAAACAAGTTTTAGGTCGCTAGCATGTATAGAAAAAGAGTTACCTACCGATATCTGAAAAACAAACAAACGGACTTCGACTTCGTGTTTTGAGCATTATCAAAACAAAGACGACCGTTTCCGGCGTAATTTGACGCGCTGAATGCGATAAAACAAGTTTTAGGTCGCTAGCATGTATAGAAAAAAAGTTACTCACCGATATCCACGAAACAAACGAACGGAATTCGACTTCGTGTTTTAAGCAATATCAAAACAAAGACGACCGTATCCGGCGTAATTTGACGCGCTGAATGCGATGAAACAAGTTTTAGGTCGCTAGCATGTATAGAAAAAAAGTTACTCACCGATATCCACGAAACAAACAAACGGAATTCGACTCCGTGTTTTGAGCAATATCAGAACAAAGACGACCGTTTCCGGCGTAATTTGACGCGCTGAATGCAATAAAACAAGTTTTAGGTCGCTAGCATGTATAGAAAAAAAGTTACTTACCGATATCCACGAAACAAACGAACGGAATTCGACTTCGTGTTTCAAGCAATATCAAAACAAAGACGACCGTTTCCGGCGTAATTTGACGCGCTGAATGCGATAAAACAAGTTTTGGGTCGCTAGCATGTATAGAAAAAGAGTTACCTACCGATATCTGAAAAACAAACAAACGGACTTCGACTTCGTGTTTTGAGCATTATCAAAACAAAAACGACCGTTTCCGGCGTAATTTGACGCGCTGAATGCGATAAAACAAGTTTTAGGTCGCTAGCATGTATAGAAAAAAAGTTACTCACCGATATCCACGAAACAAACGAACGGAATTGGACTTCGTGTTTTAAGTAATATCAAAACAAAGACGACCGTTTCCGGCGTAATTTGAGGCGCTGAATGCGATAAAACAAGTTTCAGGTCGCTAGCATGTATAGAAAAAAAAATACTCACCGATATCCACGAAACAAACAAACGAAATTCGACTCCGTGTTTTGAGCAATATCAGAACAAAGACGACCGTTTCCGGCGTAATTTGACGCGCTGAATGCGATAAAACAAGTTTTAGTTCGCTAGCATGTATAGAAAAAAAGTTACTTACCGATATCCACGAAACAAACGAACGGAATTCGACTTCGTGTTTTAAGCAATATCAAAACAAAGACGACCGTTTCCGGCGTAATTTGACGCGCTGAATGCGATAAAACAAGTTTTAGGTCGCTAGCATGTATAGAAAAAAAGTTACTCACCGATATCCACGAAACAAACGAACGGAATTCGACTCCGTGTTTCGAGCAATATCAGAACAAAGACGACCGTTTCCGGCGTAATTTGACGCGCTGAATGCGATAAAACAAGTTTTAGGTCGCCAGCATGTATAGAAAAAAAGTTACTCACCGATATCCACGAAACAAACGAACGGAATTCGACTTCGTGTTTTAAGCAATATCAAAACAAAGACGACCGTTTCCGGCGTAATTTGACGCGCTGAATGCGATAAAACAAGTTTTAGGTCGCTAGCATGTATAGAAAAAAAGTTACTCACCGATATCCACGAAACAAACGAACGGAATTCGACTTCGTGTTTTAAGCAATATCGAAACAAAGACGACCGTTTCCGGCGTAATTTGACGCGCTGAATGCGATAAAACAAGTTTTAGGTCGCTAGGATGTATAGAAAAAAAGTTACTCACCGATATCCACGAAACAAACAAACGGAATTCTACTCCGTGTTTTGAGCAATATCAGAACAAAGACGACCGTTTCCGGCGTAATTTGACGCGCTGAATGCGATAAAGCAAGTTTTAGGTCGCTAGCATGTATAGAAAAAAAGTTACCAACCGATATCTGAAAAACAAACAAACGGACTTCGACTTCGTGTTTTAAGCAATATCAAAACAAAGACGACCGTTTCCGGCGTAATTTGACGCGCTGAATGCGATAAAGCAAGTTTTAGGTCGCTAGCATGTATAGAAAAAAAGTTACTCACCGATATCCACGAAACAAACGAACGGAATTCGACTTCGTGTTTTAAGCAATATCAAAACAAAGACGACCGTATCCGGCGTAATTTGACGCGCTGAATGCGATAAAACAAGTTTTAGGTCGCTAGCATGTATAGAAAAAAAGTTACTTACCGATATCCACGAAACAAACGAACGGAATTCGACTTCGTGTTTCAAGCAATATCAAAACAAAGACGACCGTTTCCGGCGTAATTTGACGCGCTGAATGCGATAAAACAAGTTTTAGGTCGCTAGGATGTATAGAAAAAAAGTTACTCACCGATATCCACGAAACAAACGAACGGAATTCGACTCCGTGTTTTGAGCAATATCAGAACAAAGACGACCGTTTCCGGCGTAATTTGACGCGCTGAATGCGATAAAACAAGTTTTAGGTCGCTAGCATGTATAGAAAAAAAGTTACTCACCGATATCCACGAAACAAACGAACGGAATTCGACTTCGTGTTTTAAGCAATATCAAAACAAAGACGACCGTTTCCGGCGTAATTTGACGCGCTGAATGCGATAAAACAAGTTTTAGGTCGCTAGCATGTATAGAAAAAAAGTTACTCACCGATATCCACGAAACAAACGAACGGAATTCGACTTCGTGTTTTAAGCAATATCGAAACAAAGACGACCGTTGCCGGCGTCATTTGACGCGCTGAATGCGATAAAACAAGTTTTAGGTCGCTAGGATGTATAGAAAAAAAGTTACTCACCGATATCCACGAAACAAACAAACGGAATTCTACTCCGTGTTTTGAGCAATATCAGAACAAAGACGACCGTTTCCGGCGTAATTTGACGCGCTGAATGCGATAAAGCAAGTTTTAGGTCGCTAGCATGTATAGAAAAAAAGTTACCAACCGATATCTGAAAAACAAACAAACGGACTTCGACTTCGTGTTTTAAGCAATATCAAAACAAAGACGACCGTTTCCGGCGTAATTTGACGCGCTGAATGCGATAAAACAAGTTTTAGGTCGCTAGCATGTATAGAAAAAAAGTTACTCACCGATATCCACGAAACAAACGAACGGAATTCGACTTCGTGTTTTAAGCAATATCAAAACAAAGACGACCGTATCCGGCGTAATTTGACGCGCTGAATGCGATAAAACAAGTTTTAGGTCGCTAGCATGTATAGAAAAAAAGTTACTTACCGATATCCACGAAACAAACGAACGGAATTCGACTTCGTGTTTCAAGCAATATCAAAACAAAGACGACCGTTTCCGGCGTAATTTGACGCGCTGAATGCGATAAAACAAGTTTTAGGTCGCTAGCATGTATAGAAAAAGAGTTACCTACCGATATCTGAAAAACAAACAAACGGACTTCGACTTCGTGTTTTGAGCATTATCAAAACAAAGACGACCGTTTCCGGCGTAATTTGACGCGCTGAATGCGATAAAACAAGTTTTAGGTCGCTAGCATGTATAGAAAAAAAGTTACTCACCGATATCCACGAAACAAACGAACGGAATTCGACTTCGTGTTTTAAGCAATATCAAAACAAAGACGACCGTATCCGGCGTAATTTGACGCGCTGAATGCGATGAAACAAGTTTTAGGTCGCTAGCATGTATAGAAAAAAAGTTACTCACCGATATCCACGAAACAAACAAACGGAATTCGACTCCGTGTTTTGAGCAATATCAGAACAAAGACGACCGTTTCCGGCGTAATTTGACGCGCTGAATGCAATAAAACAAGTTTTAGGTCGCTAGCATGTATAGAAAAAAAGTTACTTACCGATATCCACGAAACAAACGAACGGAATTCGACTTCGTGTTTCAAGCAATATCAAAACAAAGACGACCGTTTCCGGCGTAATTTGACGCGCTGAATGCGATAAAACAAGTTTTGGGTCGCTAGCATGTATAGAAAAAGAGTTACCTACCGATATCTGAAAAACAAACAAACGGACTTCGACTTCGTGTTTTGAGCATTATCAAAACAAAAACGACCGTTTCCGGCGTAATTTGACGCGCTGAATGCGATAAAACAAGTTTTAGGTCGCTAGCATGTATAGAAAAAAAGTTACTCACCGATATCCACGAAACAAACGAACGGAATTGGACTTCGTGTTTTAAGTAATATCAAAACAAAGACGACCGATTCCGGCGTAATTTGAGGCGCTGAATGCGATAAAACAAGTTTCAGGTCGCTAGCATGTATAGAAAAAAAGTTACTCACCGATATCCACGAAACAAACAAACGGAATTCGACTCCGTGTTTTGAGCAATATCAGAACAAAGACGACCGTTTCCGGCGTAATTTGACGCGCTGAATGCAATAAAACAAGTTTTAGGTCGCTAGCATGTATAGAAAAAAAGTTACTTACCGATATCCACGGAACAAACGAACGGAATTCGACTTCGTGTTTCAAGCAATATCAAAACAAAGACGACCGTTTCCGGCGTAATTTGACGCGCTGAATGCGATAAAACAAGTTTTAGGTCGCTAGCATGTATAGAAAAAGAGTTACCTACCGATATCTGAAAAACAAACAAACGGACTTCGACTTCGTGTTTTGAGCATTATCAAAACAAAGACGACCGTTTCCGGCGTAATTTGACGCGCTGAATGCGATAAAACAAGTTTTAGGTCGCTAGCATGTATAGAAAAAAAGTTACTCACCGATATCCACGAAACAAACGAACGGAATTGGACTTCGTGTTTTAAGTAATATCAAAACAAAGACGACCGTTTCCGGCGTAATTTGAGGCGCTGAATGCGATAAAACAAGTTTCAGGTCGCTAGCATGTATAGAAAAAAAGTTACTCACCGATATCCACGAAACAAACAAACGGAATTCGACTCCGTGTTTTGAGCAATATCAGAACAAAGACGACCGTTTCCGGCGTAATTTGACGCGCTGAATGCGATAAAACAAGTTTTAGGTCGCTAGCATGTATAGAAAAAAAGTTACTCACCGATATCCACGAAACAAACGAACGGAATTCGACTTCGTGTTTTAAGCAATATCAAAACAGAGACGACCGTTTCCGGCGTAATTTGACGCGCTGAATGCGATAAAACAAGTTTTAGGTCGCTAGCATGTATAGAAAAAAAGTTACTCACCGATATCCACGAAACAAACGAACGGAATTGGACTTCGTGTTTTAAGTAATATCAAAACAAAGACGACCGTTTCCGGCGTAATTTGAGGCGCTGAATGCGATAAAACAAGTTTCAGGTCGCTAGCATGTATAGAAAAAAAGTTACTCACCGATATCCACGAAACAAACAAACGGAATTCGACTCCGTGTTTTGAGCAATATCAGAACAAAGACGACCGTTTCCGGCGTAATTTGACGCGCTGAATGCGATAAAACAAGTTTTAGTTCGCTAGCATGTATAGAAAAAAAGTTACTTACCGATATCCACGAAACAAACGAACGGAATTGGACTTCGTGTTTTAAGTAATATCAAAACAAAGACGACCGTTTCCGGCGTAATTTGAGGCGCTGAATGCGATAAAACAAGTTTCAGGTCGCTAGCATGTATAGAAAAAAAAATACTCACCGATATCCACGAAACAAACAAACGGAATTCGACTCCGTGTTTTGAGCAATATCAGAACAAAGACGACCGTTTCCGGCGTAATTTGACGCGCTGAATGCGATAAAACAAGTTTTAGTTCGCTAGCATGTATAGAAAAAAAGTTACTTACCGATATCCACGAAACAAACGAACGGAATTCGACTTCGTGTTTTAAGCAATATCAAAACAAAGACGACCGTTTCCGGCGTAATTTGACGCGCTGAATGCGATGAAACAAGTTTTAGGTCGCTAGCATGTATAGAAAAAAAGTTACTCACCGATATCCACGAAACAAACGAACGGAATTCGACTCCGTGTTTCGAGCAATATCAGAACAAAGACGACCGTTTCCGGCGTAATTTGACGCGCTGAATGCGATAAAACAAGTTTTAGGTCGCCAGCATGTATAGAAAAAAAGTTACTCACCGATATCCACGAAACAAACGAACGGAATTCGACTTCGTGTTTTAAGCAATATCAAAACAAAGACGACCGTTTCCGGCGTAATTTGACGCGCTGAATGCGATAAAACAAGTTTTAGGTCGCTAGCATGTATAGAAAAAAAGTTACTCACCGATATCCACGAAACAAACAAACGGAATTCTACTCCGTGTTTTGAGCAATATCAGAACAAAGACGACCGTTTCCGGCGTAATTTGACGCGCTGAATGCGATAAAGCAAGTTTTAGGTCGCCAGCATGTATAGAAAAAAAGTTATTCACCGATATCCACGAAACAAACGAACGGAATTCGACTCCGTGTTTTAAGCAATATCAAAACAAAGACGACCGTTTCCGGCGTAATTTGACGCGCTGAATGCGATAAAACAAGTTTTAGGTCGCTAGCATGTATAGAAAAAAAGTTACTTACCGATATCCACGAAACAAACGAACGGAATTCGACTTCGTGTTTCAAGCAATATCAAAACAAAGACGACCGTTTCCGGCGTAATTTGACGCGCTGAATGCGATAAAACAAGTTTCAGGTCGCTAGGATGTATAGAAAAAAAGTTACTCACCGATATCCACGAAACAAACGAACGGAATTCGACTCCGTGTTTTGAGCAATATCAGAACAAAGACGACCGTTTCCGGCGTAATTTGACGCGCTGAATGCGATAAAACAAGTTTTAGGTCGCTAGCATGTATAGAAAAAAAGTTACTCACCGATATCCACGAAACAAACAAACGGAGTTCGACTCCGTGTTTCGAGCAATATCAGAACAAAGACGACCGTTTCCGGCGTAATTTGACGCGCTGAATGCGATAAAACAAGTTTTAGGTCGCCAGCATGTATAGAAAAAAAGTTACTCACCGATATCCACGAAACAAACGAACGGAATTCGACTTCGTGTTTTAAGCAATATCAAAACAAAGACGACCGTTTCCGGCGTAATTTGACGCGCTGAATGCGATAAAACAAGTTTTAGGTCGCTAGCATGTATAGAAAAAAAGTTACTCACCGATATCCACGAAACAAACGAACGGAATTCGACTTCGTGTTTTAAGCAATATCGAAACAAAGACGACCGTTGCCAGCGTCATTTGACGCGCTGAATGCGATAAAACAAGTTTTAGGTCGCTAGGATGTATAGAAAAAAAGTTACTCACCGATATCCACGAAACAAACAAACGGAATTCTACTCCGTGTTTTGAGCAATATCAGAACAAAGACGACCGTTTCCGGCGTAATTTGACGCGCTGAATGCGATAAAGCAAGTTTTAGGTCGCTAGCATGTATAGAAAAAAAGTTACCAACCGATATCTGAAAAACAAACAAACGGACTTCGACTTCGTGTTTTAAGCAATATCAAAACAAAGACGACCGTTTCCGGCGTAATTTGACGCGCTGAATGCGATAAAACAAGTTTTAGGTCGCTAGCATGTATAGAAAAAAAGTTACTCACCGATATCCACGAAACAAACGAACGGAATTCGACTTCGTGTTTTAAGCAATATCAAAACAAAGACGACCGTATCCGGCGTAATTTGACGCGCTGAATGCGATAAAACAAGTTTTAGGTCGCTAGCATGTATAGAAAAAAAGTAACTCACCGATATCCACGAAACAAACGAACGGAATTGGACTTCGTGTTTTAAGTAATATCAAAACAAAGACGACCGTTTCCGGCGTAATTTGAGGCGCTGAATGCGATAAAACAAGTTTCAGGTCGCTAGCATGTATAGAAAAAAAGTTACTCACCGATATCCACGAAACAAACAAACGGAATTCGACTCCGTGTTTTGAGCAATATCAGAACAAAGACGACCGTTTCCGGCGTAATTTGACGCGCTGAATGCAATAAAACAAGTTTTAGGTCGCTAGCATGTATAGAAAAAAAGTTACTTACCGATATCCACGGAACAAACGAACGGAATTCGACTTCGTGTTTCAAGCAATATCAAAACAAAGACGACCGTTTCCGGCGTAATTTGACGCGCTGAATGCGATAAAACAAGTTTTAGGTCGCTAGCATGTATAGAAAAAGAGTTACCTACCGATATCTGAAAAACAAACAAACGGACTTCGACTTCGTGTTTTGAGCATTATCAAAACAAAGACGACCGTTTCCGGCGTAATTTGACGCGCTGAATGCGATAAAACGAGTTTTAGGTCGCTAGCGTGTATAGAAAAAAAGTTGGTCACCGATATCCACGAAACAAACAAACGGAATTCGACTCCGTGTTTTGAGCAATATCAGAACAAAGACGACCGTTTCCGGCGTAATTTGACGCGCTGAATGCGATAAAACAAGTTTTAGGTCGCTAGCATGTATAGAAAAAAAGTTACTCACCGATATCCACGAAACAAACAAACGGAATTCGACTCCGTGTTTTAAGCAATATCAGAACAAAGACGACCGTTTCCGGCGTAATTTGACGCGCTGAATGCGATAAAACGAGTTTTAGGTCGCTAGCGTGTATAGAAAAAAAGTTGGTCACCGATATCCACGAAACAAACAAACGGAATTCGACTCCGTGTTTTGAGCAATATCAGAACAAAGACGACCGTTTCCGGCGTAATTTGACGCGCTGAATGCCATAAAACAAGTTTTAGGTCGCTAGCATGTATAGAAAAAAAGTTACTCACCGATATCCACGAAACAAACGAACGGAATTCGACTTCGTGTTTTAAGCAATATCAAAACAAAGACGACCGTTTCCGGCGTAATTTGACGCGCTGAATGCGATAAAACAAGTTTTAGGTCGCTAGCATGTATAGAAAAAAAGTTACTCACCGATATCTGAAAAACAAACAAACGGAATTCGACTCCGTGTTTTGAGCAATATCAGAACAAAGACGACCGTTTCCGGCGTAATTTGACGCGCTGAATGCGATAAAACAAGTTTTAGTTCGCTAGCATGTATAGAAAAAAAGTTACTTACCGATATCCACGAAACAAACGAACGGAATTCGACTTCGTGTTTTAAGCAATATCAAAACAAAGACGACCGTTTCCGGCGTAATTTGACGCGCTGAATGCGATAAAACAAGTTTTAGGTCGCTAGGATGTATAGAAAAAGAGTTACTCACCGATATCCACGAAACAAACGAACGGAATTCGACTCCGTGTTTTGAGCAATATCAGAACAAAGACGACCGTTTCCGGCGTAATTTGACGCGCTGAATGCGATAAAACAAGTTTTAGGTCGCCAGCATGTATAGAAAAAAAGTTACTCACCGATATCCACGAAACAAACGAACGGAATTCGACTTCGTGTTTTGAGCAATATCAGAACAAAGACGACCGTTTCCGGCGTAATTTGACGCGCTGAATGCGATAAAACAAGTTTTAGTTCGCTAGCATGTATAGAAAAAAAGTTACTTACCGATATCCACGAAACAAACGAACGGAATTGGACTTCGTGTTTTAAGTAATATCAAAACAAAGACGACCGTTTCCGGCGTAATTTGAGGCGCTGAATGCGATAAAACAAGTTTCAGGTCGCTAGCATGTATAGAAAAAAAGTTACTCACCGATATCCACGAAACAAACAAACGGAATTCGACTCCGTGTTTTGAGCAATATCAGAACAAAGACGACCGTTTCCGGCGTAATTTGACGCGCTGAATGCGATAAAACAAGTTTTAGTTCGCTAGCATGTATAGAAAAAAAGTTACTTACCGATATCCACGAAACAAACGAACGGAATTCGACTTCGTGTTTTAAGCAATATCAAAACAAAGACGACCGTTTCCGGCGTAATTTGACGCGCTGAATGCGATAAAACAAGTTTTAGGTCGCTAGCATGTATAGAAAAAAAGTTACTCACCGATATCCACGAAACAAACGAACGGAATTCGACTCCGTGTTTCGAGCAATATCAGAACAAAGACGACCGTTTCCGGCGTAATTTGACGCGCTGAATGCGATAAAACAAGTTTTAGGTCGCCAGCATGTATAGAAAAAAAGTTACTCACCGATATCCACGAAACAAACGAACGGAATTCGACTTCGTGTTTTAAGCAATATCAAAACAAAGACGACCGTTTCCGGCGTAATTTGACGCGCTGAATGCGATAAAACAAGTTTTAGGTCGCTAGCATGTATAGAAAAAAAGTTACTCACCGATATCCACGAAACAAACAAACGGAATTCTACTCCGTGTTTTGAGCAATATCAGAACAAAGACGACCGTTTCCGGCGTAATTTGACGCGCTGAATGCGATAAAGCAAGTTTTAGGTCGCCAGCATGTATAGAAAAAAAGTTATTCACCGATATCCACGAAACAAACGAACGGAATTCGACTCCGTGTTTTAAGCAATATCAAAACAAAGACGACCGTATCCGGCGTAATTTGACGCGCTGAATGCGATAAAACAAGTTTTAGGTCGCTAGCATGTATAGAAAAAAAGTTACTTACCGATATCCACGAAACAAACGAACGGAATTCGACTTCGTGTTTCAAGCAATATCAAAACAAAGACGACCGTTTCCGGCGTAATTTGACGCGCTGAATGCGATAAAACAAGTTTCAGGTCGCTAGGATGTATAGAAAAAAAGTTACTCACCGATATCCACGAAACAAACGAACGGAATTCGACTCCGTGTTTTGAGCAATATCAGAACAAAGACGACCGTTTCCGGCGTAATTTGACGCGCTGAATGCGATAAAACAAGTTTTAGGTCGCTAGCATGTATAGAAAAAAAGTTACTCACCGATATCCACGAAACAAACAAACGGAGTTCGACTCCGTGTTTCGAGCAATATCAGAACAAAGACGACCGTTTCCGGCGTAATTTGACGCGCTGAATGCGATAAAACAAGTTTTAGGTCGCCAGCATGTATAGAAAAAAAGTTACTCACCGATATCCACGAAACAAACGAACGGAATTCGACTTCGTGTTTTAAGCAATATCAAAACAAAGACGACCGTTTCCGGCGTAATTTGACGCGCTGAATGCGATAAAACAAGTTTTAGGTCGCTAGCATGTATAGAAAAAAAGTTACTCACCGATATCCACGAAACAAACGAACGGAATTCGACTTCGTGTTTTAAGCAATATCGAAACAAAGACGACCGTTGCCAGCGTCATTTGACGCGCTGAATGCGATAAAACAAGTTTTAGGTCGCTAGGATGTATAGAAAAAAAGTTACTCACCGATATCCACGAAACAAACAAACGGAATTCTACTCCGTGTTTTGAGCAATATCAGAACAAAGACGACCGTTTCCGGCGTAATTTGACGCGCTGAATGCGATAAAGCAAGTTTTAGGTCGCTAGCATGTATAGAAAAAAAGTTACCAACCGATATCTGAAAAACAAACAAACGGACTTCGACTTCGTGTTTTAAGCAATATCAAAACAAAGACGACCGTTTCCGGCGTAATTTGACGCGCTGAATGCGATGAAACAAGTTTTAGGTCGCTAGCATGTATAGAAAAAAAGTTACTCACCGATATCCACGAAACAAACGAACGGAATTCGACTTCGTGTTTTAAGCAATATCAAAACAAAGACGACCGTATCCGGCGTAATTTGACGCGCTGAATGCGATAAAACAAGTTTTAGGTCGCTAGCATGTATAGAAAAAAAGTAACTCACCGATATCCACGAAACAAACGAACGGAATTGGACTTCGTGTTTTAAGTAATATCAAAACAAAGACGACCGTTTCCGGCGTAATTTGAGGCGCTGAATGCGATAAAACAAGTTTCAGGTCGCTAGCATGTATAGAAAAAAAGTTACTCACCGATATCCACGAAACAAACAAACGGAATTCGACTCCGTGTTTTGAGCAATATCAGAACAAAGACGACCGTTTCCGGCGTAATTTGACGCGCTGAATGCAATAAAACAAGTTTTAGGTCGCTAGCATGTATAGAAAAAAAGTTACTTACCGATATCCACGGAACAAACGAACGGAATTCGACTTCGTGTTTCAAGCAATATCAAAACAAAGACGACCGTTTCCGGCGTAATTTGACGCGCTGAATGCGATAAAACAAGTTTTAGGTCGCTAGCATGTATAGAAAAAGAGTTACCTACCGATATCTGAAAAACAAACAAACGGACTTCGACTTCGTGTTTTGAGCATTATCAAAACAAAGACGACCGTTTCCGGCGTAATTTGACGCGCTGAATGCGATAAAACGAGTTTTAGGTCGCTAGCGTGTATAGAAAAAAAGTTGGTCACCGATATCCACGAAACAAACAAACGGAATTCGACTCCGTGTTTTGAGCAATATCAGAACAAAGACGACCGTTTCCGGCGTAATTTGACGCGCTGAATGCGATAAAACAAGTTTTAGGTCGCTAGCATGTATAGAAAAAAAGTTACTCACCGATATCCACGAAACAAACAAACGGAATTCGACTCCGTGTTTTGAGCAATATCAGAACAAAGACGACCGTTTCCGGCGTAATTTGACGCGCTGAATGCCATAAAACAAGTTTTAGGTCGCTAGCATGTATAGAAAAAAAGTTACTCACCGATATCCACGAAACAACCGAACGGAATTCGACTTCGTGTTTTAAGCAATATCAAAACAAAGACGACCGTTTCCGGCGTAATTTGACGCGCTGAATGCGATAAAACAAGTTTTAGGTCGCTAGCATGTATAGAAAAAAAGTTACTCACCGATATCTGAAAAACAAACAAACGGAATTCGACTCCGTGTTTTGAGCAATATCAGAACAAAGACGACCGTTTCCGGCGTAATTTGACGCGCTGAATGCGATAAAACAAGTTTTAGTTCGCTAGCATGTATAGAAAAAAAGTTACTTACCGATATCCACGAAACAAACGAACGGAATTCGACTTCGTGTTTTAAGCAATATCAAAACAAAGACGACCGTTTCCGGCGTAATTTGACGCGCTGAATGCGATAAAACAAGTTTTAGGTCGCTAGGATGTATAGAAAAAGAGTTACTCACCGATATCCACGAAACAAACGAACGGAATTCGACTCCGTGTTTTGAGCAATATCAGAACAAAGACGACCGTTTCCGGCGTAATTTGACGCGCTGAATGCGATAAAACAAGTTTTAGGTCGCCAGCATGTATAGAAAAAAAGTTACTCACCGATATCCACGAAACAAACGAACGGAATTCGACTTCGTGTTTTAAGCAATATCAGAACAAAGACGACCGTTTCCGGCGTAATTTGACGCGCTGAATGCGATAAAACAAGTTTTAGTTCGCTAGCATGTATAGAAAAAAAGTTACTTACCGATATCCACGAAACAAACGAACGGAATTGGACTTCGTGTTTTAAGTAATATCAAAACAAAGACGACCGTTTCCGGCGTAATTTGAGGCGCTGAATGCGATAAAACAAGTTTCAGGTCGCTAGCATGTATAGAAAAAAAGTTACTCACCGATATCCACGAAACAAACAAACGGAATTCGACTCCGTGTTTTGAGCAATATCAGAACAAAGACGACCGTTTCCGGCGTAATTTGACGCGCTGAATGCGATAAAACAAGTTTTAGTTCGCTAGCATGTATAGAAAAAAAGTTACTTACCGATATCCACGAAACAAACGAACGGAATTCGACTTCGTGTTTTAAGCAATATCAAAACAAAGACGACCGTTTCCGGCGTAATCCGACGCGCTGAATGCGATAAAACAAGTTTTAGGTCGCTAGCATGTATAGAAAAAAAGTTACCTACCGATATCTGAAAAACAAACAAACGGACTTCGACTTCGTGTTTCGAGCAATATCAAAACAAAGACGGCCGTTTCCGGCGTAATTTGACGCGCTGAATGCGATAAAACAAGTTTTAGGTCGCTAGCATGTATAGAAAAAAAGTTACTCACCGATATCCACGGAACAAACAAACGGAATTCGACTCCGTGTTTCGAGCAATATCAGAACAAAGACGACCGTTTCCGGCGTAATTTGACGCGCTGAATGCGATAAAACAAGTTTCAGGTCGCCAGCATGTATAGAAAAAAAGTTACTCACCGATATCCACGAAACAAACGAACGGAATTCGACTTCGTGTTTTAAGCAATATCAAAACAAAGACGACCGTTTCCGGCGTAATTTGACGCGCTGAATGCGATAAAACAAGTTTTAGGTCGCTAGCATGTATAGAAAAAAAGTTACTTACCGATATCCACGAAACAAACGAACGGAATTCGACTCCGTGTTTTGAGCAATATCAGAACAAAGACGACCGTTTCCAGCGTAATTTGACGCGCTGAATGCGATAAAGCAAGTTTTAGGTCGCTAGCATGTATAGAAAAAAAGTTACCAACCGATATCTGAAAAACAAACAAACGGACTTCGACTTCGTGTTTTAAGCAATATCGAAACAAAGACGACCGTTTCCGGCGTAATTTGACGCGCTGAATGCGATAAAACAAGTTTTAGGTCGCTAGGATGTATAGAAAAAGAGTTACTCACCGATATCCACGAAACAAACGAACGGAATTCGACTCCGTGTTTTGAGCAATATCAGAACAAAGACGACCGTTTCCGGCGTAATTTGACGCGCTGAATGCGATAAAACAAGTTTTAGGTCGCCAGCATGTATAGAAAAAAAGTTACTCACCGATATCCACAAAACAAACGAACGGAATTCGACTTCGTGTTTTAAGCAATATCAAAACAAAGACGACTGTTTCCGGCGTAATTTGACGCGCTGAATGCGATAAAACAAGTTTTAGGTCGCTAGCGTGTATAGAAAAAAAGTTACTCACCGATATCCACGAAACAAACGAACGGAATTCGACTTCGTGTTTTAAGCAATATCGAAACAAAGACGACCGTTTCCGGCGTAATTTGACGCGCTGAATGCGATAAAACAAGTTTTAGGTCGCTAGGATGTATAGAAAAAAAGTTACTCACCGATATCCACGAAACAAACAAACGGAATTCGACTCCGTGTTTTGAGCAATATCAGAACAAAGACGACCGTTTCCGGCGTAATTTGACGCGCTGAATGCGATAAAACAAGTTTTAGTTCGCTAGCATGTATAGAAAAAAAGTTACTTACCGATATCCACGAAACAAACGAACGGAATTCGACTTCGTGTTTTAAGCAATATCAAAACAAAGACGACCGTTTCCGGCGTAATTTGACGCGCTGAATGCGATAAAACAAGTTTTAGGTCGCTAGCATGTATAGAAAAAAAGTTACCTATCGATATCTGAAAAACAAACAAACGGACTTCGACTTCGTGTTTCGAGCAATATCAAAACAAAGACGGCCGTTTCCGGCGTAATTTGACGCGCTGAATGCGATAAAACAAGTTTTAGGTCGCTAGCATGTATAGAAAAAAAGTTACTCACCGATATCCACGGAACAAACAAACGGAATTCGACTCCGTGTTTCGAGCAATATCAGAACAAAGACGACCGTTTCCGGCGTAATTTGACGCGCTGAATGCGATAAAACAAGTTTTAGGTCGCCAGCATGTATAGAAAAAAAGTTACTCACCGATATCCACGAAACAAACGAACGGAATTCGACTTCGTGTTTTAAGCAATATCAAAACAAAGACGACCGTTTCCGGCGTAATTTGACGCGCTGAATGCGATAAAACAAGTTTTAGGTCGCTAGCATGTATAGAAAGAAAGTTACTTACCGATATCCACGAAACAAACGAACGGAATTCGACTCCGTGTTTTGAGCAATATCAGAACAAAGACGACCGTTTCCGGCGTAATTTGACGCGCTGAATGCGATAAAACAAGTTTTAGGTCGCTAGCATGTATAGAAAAAAAGTTACTTACCGATATCCACGAAACAAACGAACGGAATTCGACTTCGTGTTTTAAGCAATGTCAAAACAAAGACGACCGTTTCCGGCGTAATTTGACGCTCTGAATGCGATAAAACAAGTTTTAGGTCGCTAGCATGTATAGAAAAAAAGTTACCTACCGATATCTGAAAAACAAACAAACGGACTTCGACTTCGTGTTTCGAGCAATATCAAAACAAAGACGGCCGTTTCCGGCGTAATTTGACGCGCTGAATGCGATAAAACAAGTTTTAGGTCGCTAGCATGTATAGAAAAAAAGTTACCTACCGATATCTGAAAAACAAACAAACGGACTTCGACTTCGTGTTTTAAGCATTATCAAAACAAAGACGACCGTTTCCGGCGTAATTTGACGCGCTGAATGCGATAAAACAAGTTTTAGGTCGCTAGCATGTATAGAAAAAAAGTTACTCACCGATATCCACGAAACAAACAAACGGAATTCGACTCCGTGTTTTGAGCAATATCAGAACAAAGACGACCGTTTCCGGCGTAATTTAACGCGCTGAATGCGATAAAACAAGTTTTAGGTCGCTAGCATGCATAGAAAAAAAGTTACTCACCGATATCCACGAAACAAACGAACGGAATTCGACTTCGTGTTTTAAGCAATATCAAAACAAAGACGACCGTTTCCGGCGTAATTTGACGCGCTGAATGCGATAAAACAAGTTTTAGGTCGCTAGCATGTATAGAAAAAAAGTTACCTACCGATATCTGAAAAACAAACAAACGGACTTCGACTTCGTGTTTCGAGCAATATCAAAACAAAGACGGCCGTTTCCGGCGTAATTTGACGCGCTGAATGCGATAAAACAAGTTTTAGGTCGCTAGCTTGTATAGAAAAAAAGTTACCTACCGATATCTGAAAAACAAACAAACGGACTTCGACTTCGTGTTTTAAGCATTATCAAAACAAAGACGACCGTTTCCGACGTAATATGACGCGCTGAATGCGATAAAACAAGTTTTAGGTCGCTAGCATGCATAGAAAAAAAGTTACTCACCGATATCCACGAAACAAACGAACGGAATTGGACTTCGTGTTTTAAGTAATATCAAAACAAAGACGACCGTTTCCGGCGTAATTTGACGCGCTGAATGCGATAAAACAAGTTTCAGGTCGCTAGCATGTATAGAAAAAAAGTTACTCACCGATATCCACGAAACAAACAAACGGAATTCGACTCCGTGTTTTGAGCAATATCAGAACAAAAACGACCGTTTCCGGCGTAATTTGACGCGCTGAATGCGATAAAACAAGTTTTAGGTCGCTAGCATGCATAGAAAAAAAGTTACTCACCGATATCCACGAAACAAACGAACGGAATTGGACTTCGTGTTTCAAGTAATATCAAAACAAAGACGACCGTTTCCGGCGTAATTTGACGCGCTGAATGCGATAAAACAAGTTTTAGGTCGCTAGCATGTATAGAAAAAAAGTTACCTACCGATATCTGAAAAACAAACAAACGGACTTCGACTTCGTGTTTCGAGCAATATCAAAACAAAGACGGCCGTTTCCGGCGTAATTTGACGCGCTGAATGCGATAAAACAAGTTTTAGGTCGCTAGCATGTATAGAAAAAAAGTTACTCACCGATATCCACGAAACAAACGAACGGAATTCGACTTCGTGTTTTAAGCAATATCAAAACAAAGACGACCGTTTCCGGCGTAAATTGACGCGCTGAATGCGATAAAACAAGTTTTAGGTCGCTAGCATGTATAGAAAAAAAGTTACTCACCGATATCCACGAAACAAACGAACGGAATTCGACTTCGTGTTTTAAGCAATATCAAAACAAAGACGACCGTTTCCGGCGTAATTTGACGCGCTGAATGCGATAAAACAAGTTTTAGGTCGCTAGCATGTATAGAAAAAAAGTTACCTACCGATATCTGAAAAACAAACAAACGGACTTCGACTTCGTGTTTCGAGCAATATCAAAACAAAGACGGCCGTTTCCGGCGTAATTTGACGCGCTGAATGCGATAAAACAAGTTTTAGGTCGCTAGCATGTATAGAAAAAAAGTTACTTACCGATATCCACGAAACAAACGAACGGAATTCGACTTCGTGTTTTAAGCAATGTCAAAACAAAGACGACCGTTTCCGGCGTAATTTGACGCTCTGAATGCGATAAAACAAGTTTTAGGTCGCTAGCATGTATAGAAAAAAAGTTACCTACCGATATCTGAAAAACAAACAAACGGACTTCGACTTCGTGTTTCGAGCAATATCAAAACAAAGACGGCCGTTTCCGGCGTAATTTGACGCGCTGAATGCGATAAAACAAGTTTTAGGTCGCTAGCATGTATAGAAAAAAAGTTACCTACCGATATCTGAAAAACAAACAAACGGACTTCGACTTCGTGTTTTAAGCATTATCAAAACAAAGACGACCGTTTCCGGCGTAATATGACGCGCTGAATGCGATAAAACAAGTTTTAGGTCGCTAGCATGCATAGAAAAAAAGTTACTCACCGATATCCACGAAACAAACGAACGGAATTGGACTTCGTGTTTTAAGTAATATCAAAACAAAGACGACCGTTTCCGGCGTAATTTGACGCGCTGAATGCGATAAAACAAGTTTCAGGTCGCTAGCATGTATAGAAAAAAAGTTACTCACCGATATCCACGAAACAAACAAACGGAATTCGACTCCGTGTTTTGAGCAATATCAGAACAAAGACGACCGTTTCCGGCGTAATTTGACGCGCTGAATGCGATAAAACAAGTTTTAGGTCGCTAGCATGCATAGAAAAAAAGTTACTCACCGATATCCACGAAACAAACGAACGGAATTGGACTTCGTGTTTCAAGTAATATCAAAACAAAGACGACCGTTTCCGGCGTAATTTGACGCGCTGAATGCGATAAAACAAGTTTTAGGTCGCTAGCATGTATAGAAAAAAAGTTACCTACCGATATCTGAAAAACAAACAAACGGACTTCGACTTCGTGTTTCGAGCAATATCAAAACAAAGACGGCCGTTTCCGGCGTAATTTGACGCGCTGAATGCGATAAAACAAGTTTTAGGTCGCTAGCATGTATAGAAAAAAAGTTACTCACCGATATCCACGAAACAAACGAACGGAATTCGACTTCGTGTTTTAAGCAATATCAAAACAAAGACGACCGTTTCCGGCGTAATTTGACGCGCTGAATGCGATAAAACAAGTTTTAGGTCGCTAGCATGTATAGAAAAAAAGTTACCAACCGATATCTGAAAAACAAACAAACGGACTTCGACTTCGTGTTTCGAGCAATATTAAAACAACGACGGCCGTTTCCGGCGTAATTTGACGCGCTGAATGCGATAAAACAAGTTTTAGGTCGCTAGCATGTATAGAAAAAAAGTTACCTACCGATATCTGAAAAACAAACAAACGGACTTCGACTTCGTGTTTTAAGCAATATCGAAACAAAGACGACCGTTTCCGGCGTAATTTGACGCGCTGAATGCGATAAAACAAGTTTTAGGTCGCTAGCATGTATAGAAAAAAAGTTACTCACCGATATCCACGGAACAAACAAACGGAATTCGACTCCGTGTTTCGAGCAATATCAGAACAAAGACGACCGTTTCCGGCGTAATTTGACGCGCTGAATGCGATAAAACAAGTTTCAGGTCGCCAGCATGTATAGAAAAAAAGTTACTCACCGATATCCACGAAACAAACGAACGGAATTCGACTTCGTGTTTTAAGCAATATCAAAACAAAGACGACCGTTTCCGGCGTAATTTGACGCGCTGAATGCGATAAAACAAGTTTTAGGTCGCTAGCATGTATAGAAAAAAAGTTACTTACCGATATCCACGAAACAAACGAACGGAATTCGACTCCGTGTTTTGAGCAATATCAGAACAAAGACGACCGTTTCCAGCGTAATTTGACGCGCTGAATGCGATAAAGCAAGTTTTAGGTCGCTAGCATGTATAGAAAAAAAGTTACCAACCGATATCTGAAAAACAAACAAACGGACTTCGACTTCGTGTTTTAAGCAATATCGAAACAAAGACGGCCGTTTCCGGCGTAATTTGACGCGCTGAATGCGATAAAACAAGTTTTAGGTCGCTAGCATGTATAGAAAAAAAGTTACTCACCGATATCCACGAAACAAACGAACGGAATTCGACTTCGTGTTTTAAGCAATATCAAAACAAAGACGACCGTTTCCGGCGTAATTTGACGCGCTGAATGCGATAAAACAAGTTTTAGGTCGCTAGCATGTATAGAAAAAAAGTTACCAACCGATATCTGAAAAACAAACAAACGGACTTCGACTTCGTGTTTCGAGCAATATTAAAACAACGACGGCCGTTTCCGGCGTAATTTGACGCGCTGAATGCGATAAAACAAGTTTTAGGTCGCTAGCATGTATAGAAAAAAAGTTACTCACCGATATCCACGAAACAAACGAACGGAATTCGACTTCGTGTTTTAAGCAATATCGAAACAAAGACCACCGTTTTCGGCGTAATTTGACGCGCTGAATGCGATAAAACAGGTTTTAGGTCGCTAGCATGTATAGAAAAAAAGTTACTCACCGATATCCACGAAACAAACAAACGGAATTTGACTCCGTGTTTTGAGCAATATCAGAACAAAGACAGCCGTTTCCGGCGTAATACGACGCGCTGAATGCGATAAAACAAGTTTTAGGTCGCTAGCATGTATAGAAAAAAAGTTACTCACCGATATCCACGAAACAAACGAACGGAATTCGACTTCGTGTTTTAAGCAATATCGAAACAAAGACCACCGTTTTCGGCGTAATTTGACGCGCTGAATGCGATAAAACAGGTTTTAGGTCGCTAGCATGTATAGAAAAAAAGTTACTCACCGATATCCACGAAACAAACAAACGGAATTCGACTCCGTGTTTTGAGCAATATCAGAACAACGACGGCCGTTTCCGGCGTAATTTGACGCGCTGAATGCGATAAAACAAGTTTTAGGTCGCTAGCATGTATAGAAAAAAAGTTACTCACCGATATCCACGAAACAAACGAACGGAATTCGACTTCGTGTTTTAAGCAATATCAAAACAAAGACGACCGTTTCCGGCGTTATTTGACGCGCTGAATGCGATAAAACAAGTTTTAGGTCGCTAGCATGTATAGAAAAAAAGTTACCAACCGATATCTGAAAAACAAACAAACGGACTTCGACTTCGTGTTTCGAGCAATATTAAAACAACGACGGCCGTTTCCGGCGTAATTTGACGCGCTGAATGCGATAAAACAAGTTTTAGGTCGCTAGCATGTATAGAAAAAAAGTTACTCACCGATATCCACGAAACAAACAAACGGAATTCGACTCCGTGTTTTGAGCAATATCAGAACAAAGACGGCCGTTTCCGGCGTAATTTGACGCGCTGAATGCGATAAAACAAGTTTTAGGTCGCTAGCATGTATAGAAAAAAAGTTACTCACCGATATCCACGAAACAAACGAACGGAATTCGACTTCGTGTTTTAAGCAATATCGAAACAAAGACCACCGTTTTCGGCGTAATTTGACGCGCTGAATGCGATAAACCAGGTTTTAGGTCGCTAGCATGTATAGAAAAAAAGTTACTCACCGATATCCACGAAACAAACAAACGGAATTCGACTCCGTGTTTTGAGCAATATCAGAACAAAGACGGCCGTTTCCGGCGTAATTTGACGCGCTGAATGCGATAAAACAAGTTTTAGGTCGCTAGCATGTATAGAAAAAAAGTTACTCACCGATATCCACGAAACAAACGAACGGAATTCGACTTCGTGTTTTAAGCAATATCGAAACAAAAACCACCGTTTTCGGCGTAATTTGACGCGCTGAATGCGATAAAACAGGTTTTAGGTCGCTAGCATGTATAGAAAAAAAGTTACTCACCGATATCCACGAAACAAACAATGGGAATTCGACTCCGTGTTTTGAGCAATATCAGAACAACGACGGCCGTTTCCGGCGTAATTTGACGCGCTGAATGCGATAAAACAAGTTTTAGGTCGCTAGCATGTATAGAAAAAAAGTTACTCACCGATATCCACGAAACAAACAAACGGAATTCAACTCCGTGTTTTGAGCAATATCAGAATAAAGACGACCGTTTCCGGCGTAATTTGACGCGCTGAATGCGATAAAACAAGTTTTAGGTCGCTAGCATGTATAGAAAAAAAGTTACTCACCGATATCCACGAAACAAACAAACGGAATTCGACTCCGTGTTTTAAGCAATATCAGAACAAAGACGACCGTTTCCGGCGTAATTTGACGCGCTGAATGCGATAAAACGAGTTTTAGGTCGCTAGCGTGTATAGAAAAAAAGTTGGTCACCGATATCCACGAAACAAACAAACGGAATTCGACTCCGTGTTTTGAGCAATATCAGAACAAAGACGACCGTTTCCGGCGTAATTTGACGCGCTGAATGCGATAAAACAAGTTTTAGGTCGCTAGCATGTATAGAAAAAAAGTTACTCACCGATATCCACGAAACAAACGAACGGAATTCGACTTCGTGTTTTAAGCAATATCAAAACAAAGACGACCGTTTCCGGCGTAATTTGACGCGCTGAATGCGATAAAACAAGTTTTAGGTCGCTAGCATGTATAGAAAAAAAGTTACCTACCGATATCTGAAAAACAAACAAACGGACTTCGACTTCGTGTTTCGAGCAATATCAAAACAAAGACGGCCGTTTCCGGCGTAATTTGACGCGCTGAATGCGATAAAACAAGTTTTAGGTCGCTAGCATGTATAGAAAAAAAGTTACTCACCGATATCCACGAAACAAACAAACGGAATTCGACTCCGTGTTTTAAGCAATATCAGAACAAAGACGACCGTTTCCGGCGTAATTTGACGCGCTGAATGCGATAAAACGAGTTTTAGGTCGCTAGCGTGTATAGAAAAAAAGTTGGTCACCGATATCCACGAAACAAACAAACGGAATTCGACTCCGTGTTTTGAGCAATATCAGAACAAAGACGACCGTTTCCGGCGTAATTTGACGCGCTGAATGCGATAAAACAAGTTTTAGGTCGCTAGCATGTATAGAAAAAAAGTTACTCACCGATATCCACGAAACAAACAAACGGAATTCGACTCCGTGTTTTAAGCAATATCAGAACAAAGACGACCGTTTCCGGCGTAAATTGACGCGCTGAATGCGATAAAACGAGTTTTAGGTCGCTAGCGTGTATAGAAAAAAAGTTGGTCACCGATATCCACGAAACAAACAAACGGAATTCGACTCCGTGTTTTGAGCAATATCAGAACAAAGACGACCGTTTCCGGCGTAATTTGACGCGCTGAATGCCATAAAACAAGTTTTAGGTCGCTAGCATGTATAGAAAAAAAGTTACTCACCGATATCCACGAAACAAACGAACGGAATTCGACTTCGTGTTTTAAGCAATATCAAAACAAAGACGACCGTTTCCGGCGTAATTTGACGCGCTGAATGCGATAAAACAAGTTTTAGGTCGCTAGCATGTATAGAAAAAAAGTTACCTACCGATATCTGAAAAACAAACAAACGGACTTCGACTTCGTGTTTCGAGCAATATCAAAACAAAGACGGCCGTTTCCGGCGTAATTTGACGCGCTGAATGCGATAAAACAAGTTTTAGGTCGCTAGCGTGTATAGAAAAAAAGTTGGTCACCGATATCCACGAAACAAACAAACGGAATTCGACTCCGTGTTTTGAGCAATATCAGAACAAAGACGACCGTTTCCGGCGTAATTTGACGCGCTGAATGCGATAAAACAAGTTTTAGGTCGCTAGCATGCATAGAAAAAAAGTTACTCACCGATATCCACGAAACAAACGAACGGAATTGGACTTCGTGTTTTGAGTAATATCAAAACAAAGACGACCGTTTCCGGCGTAATTTGACGCGCTGAATGCGATAAAACAAGTTTTAGGTCGCTAGCATGTATAGAAAAAAAGTTACCTACCGATATCTGAAAAACAAACAAACGGACTTCGACTTCGTGTTTCGAGCAATATCAAAACAAAGACGGCCGTTTCCGGCGTAATTTGACGCGCTGAATGCGATAAAACAAGTTTTAGGTCGCTAGCATGTATAGAAAAAAAGTTACTTACCGATATCCACGAAACAAACGAACGGAATTCGACTTCGTGTTTTAAGCAATGTCAAAACAAAGACGACCGTTTCCGGCGTAATTTGACGCGCTGAATGCGATGAAACAAGTTTTAGGTCGCTAGCATGTATAGAAAAAAAGTTACCTACCGATATCTGAAAAACAAACAAACGGACTTCGACTTCGTGTTTCGAGCAAAATCAAAACAAAGACGGCCGTTTCCGGCGTAATTTGACGCGCTGAATGCGATAAAACAAGTTTTAGGTCGCTAGCATGTATAGAAAAAAAGTTACCTACCGATATCTGAAAAACAAACAAACGGACTTCGACTTCGTGTTTTAAGCATTATCAAAACAAAGACGACCGTTTCCGGCGTAATTTGACGCGCTGAATGCGATAAAACAAGTTTTAGGTCGCTAGCATGTATAGAAAAAAAGTTACTCACCGATATCCACGAAACAAACAAACGGAATTCGACTCCGTGTTTTGAGCAATATCAGAACAAAGACGACCGTTTCCGGCGTAATTTGACGCGCTGAATGCGATAAAACAAGTTTTAGGTCGCTAGCATGTATAGAAAAAAAGTTACTCACCGATATCCACGAAACAAACGAACGGAATTCGACTTCGTGTTTTAAGCAATATCAAAACAAAGACGACCGTTTCCGGCGTAATTTGACGCGCTGAATGCGATAAAACAAGTTTTAGGTCGCTAGCATGTATAGAAAAAAAGTTACCTACCGATATCTGAAAAACAAACAAACGGACTTCGACTTCGTTCTTCGAGCAATATCAAAACAAAGACGGCCGTTTCCGGCGTAATTTGACGCGCTGAATGCGATAAAACAAGTTTTAGGTCGCTAGCATGTATAAAAAAAAAGTTACCTACCGATATCTGAAAAACAAACAAACGGACTTCGACTTCGTGTTTTAAGCATTATCAAAACAAAGACGACCGTTTCCGGCGTAATATGACGCGCTGAATGCGATAAAACAAGTTTTAGGTCGCTAGCATGCATAGAAAAAAAGTTACTCACCGATATCCACGAAACAAACGAACGGAATTGGACTTCGTGTTTTAAGTAATATCAAAACAAAGACGACCGTTTCCGGCGTAATTTGACGCGCTGAATGCGATAAAACAAGTTTCAGGTCGCTAGCATGTATAGAAAAAAAGTTACTCACCGATATCCACCAAACAAACAAACGGAATTCGACTCCGTGTTTTGAGCAATATCAGAACAACGACGGCCGTTTCCGGCGTAATTTGACGCGCTGAATGCGATAAAACAAGTTTTAGGTCGCTAGCATGTATAGAAAAAAAGTTACTCACCGATATCCACGAAACAAACGAACGGAATTCGACTTCGTGTTTTAAGCAATATCAAAACAAAGACGACCGTTTCCGGCGTTATTTGACGCGCTGAATGCGATAAAACAAGTTTTAGGTCGCTAGCATGTATAGAAAAAAAGTTACCAACCGATATCTGAAAAACAAACAAACGGACTTCGACTTCGTGTTTCGAGCAATATTAAAACAACGACGGCCGTTTCCGGCGTAATTTGACGCGCTGAATGCGATAAAACAAGTTTTAGGTCGCTAGCATGTATAGAAAAAAAGTTACTCACCGATATCCACGAAACAAACAAACGGAATTCGACTTCGTGTTTTAAGCAATATCGAAACAAAAACCACCGTTTTCGGCGTAATTTGACGCGCTGAATGCGATAAAACAGGTTTTAGGTCGCTAGCATGTATAGAAAAAAAGTTACTCACCGATATCCACGAAACAAACAATGGGAATTCGACTCCGTGTTTTGAGCAATATCAGAACAACGACGGCCGTTTCCGGCGTAATTTGACGCGCTGAATGCGATAAAACAAGTTTTAGGTCGCTAGCATGTATAGAAAAAAAGTTACTCACCGATATCCACGAAACAAACAAACGGAATTCAACTCCGTGTTTTGAGCAATATCAGAACAAAGACGACCGTTTCCGGCGTAATTTGACGCGCTGAATGCGATAAAACAAGTTTTAGGTCGCTAGCATGTATAGAAAAAAAGTTACTCACCGATATCCACGAAACAAACAAACGGAATTCGACTCCGTGTTTTAAGCAATATCAGAACAAAGACGACCGTTTCCGGCGTAATTTGACGCGCTGAATGCGATAAAACGAGTTTTAGGTCGCTAGCGTGTATAGAAAAAAAGTTGGTCACCGATATCCACGAAACAAACAAACGGAATTCGACTCCGTGTTTTGAGCAATATCAGAACAAAGACGACCGTTTCCGGCGTAATTTGACGCGCTGAATGCCATAAAACAAGTTTTAGGTCGCTAGCATGTATAGAAAAAAAGTTACTCACCGATATCCACGAAACAAACGAACGGAATTCGACTTCGTGTTTTAAGCAATATCAGAACAAAGACGACCGTTTCCGGCGTAATTTGACGCGCTGAATGCGATAAAACAAGTTTAAGGTCGCTAGCATGTATAGAAAAAAAGTTACCTACCGATATCTGAAAAACAAACAAACGGACTTCGACTTCGTGTTTCGAGCAATATCAAAACAAAGACGGCCGTTTCCGGCGTAATTTGACGCGCTGAATGCGATAAAACAAGTTTTAGGTCGCTAGCGTGTATAGAAAAAAAGTTGGTCACCGATATCCACGAAACAAACAAACGGAATTCGACTCCGTGTTTTGAGCAATATCAGAACAAAGACGACCGTTTCCGGCGTAATTTGACGCGCTGAATGCGATAAAACAAGTTTTAGGTCGCTAGCATGCATAGAAAAAAAGTTACTCACCGATATCCACGAAACAAACGAACGGAATTGGACTTCGTGTTTTGAGTAATATCAAAACAAAGACGACCGTTTCCGGCGTAATTTGACGCGCTGAATGCGATAAAACAAGTTTTAGGTCGCTAGCATGTATAGAAAAAAAGTTACCTACCGATATCTGAAAAACAAACAAACGGACTTCGACTTCGTGTTTCGAGCAATATCAAAACAAAGACGGCCGTTTCCGGCGTAATTTGACGCGCTGAATGCGATAAAACAAGTTTTAGGTCGCTAGCATGTATAGAAAAAAAGTTACTCACCGATATCAACGAAACAAACGAACGGAATTCGACTTCGTGTTTTAAGCAATATCAAAACAAAGACGACCGTTTCCGGCGTAATTTGACGCGCTGAATGCGATAAAATAAGTTTTAGGTCGCTAGCATGTATAGAAAAAAAGTTACCAACCGATATCTGAAAAACAAACAAACGGACTTCGACTTCGTGTTTCGAGCAATATTAAAACAACGACGGCCGTTTCCGGCGTAATTTGACGCGCTGAATGCGATAAAACAAGTTTTAGGTCGCTAGCATGTATAGAAAAAAAGTTACTCACCGATATCCACGAAACAAACGAACGGAATTCGACTTCGTGTTTTAAGCAATATCGAAACAAAGACCACCGTTTTCGGCGTAATTTGACGCGCTGAATGCGATAAAACAGGTTTTAGGTCGCTAGCATGTATAGAAAAAAAGTTACTCACCGATATCCACGGAACAAACAAACGGAATTTGACTCCGTGTTTTGAGCAATATCAGAACAAAGACGGCCGTTTCCGGCGTAATACGACGCGCTGAATGCGATAAAACAAGTTTTAGGTCGCTAGCATGTATAGAAAAAAAGTTACTCACCGATATCCACGAAACAAACGAACGGAATTCGACTTCGTGTTTTAAGCAATATCGAAACAAAGACCACCGTTTCCGGCGTTATTTGACGCGCTGAATGCGATAAAACAAGTTTTAGGTCGCTAGCATGTATAGAAAAAAAGTTACTCACCGATATCCACGAAACAAACGAACGGAATTCGACTTCGTGTTTTAAGCAATATCAAAACAAAGACGACCGTTTCCGGCGTTATTTGACGCGCTGAATGCAATAAAACAAGTTTTAGGTCGCTAGCATGTATAGAAAAAAAGTTACCAACCGATATCTGAAAAACAAACAAACGGACTTCGACTTCGTGTTTCGAGCAATATTAAAACAACGACGGCCGTTTCCGGCGTAATTTGACGCGCTGAATGCGATAAAACAAGTTTTAGGTCGCTAGCATGTATAGAAAAAAAGTTACTCACCGATATCCACGAAACAAACAAACGGAATTCGACTCCGTGTTTTAAGCAATATCAGAACAAAGACGGCCGTTTCCGGCGTAATTTGACGCGCTAAATGCGATAAAACAAGTTTTAGGTCGCTAGCATGTATAGAAAAAAAGTTACTCACCGATATCCACGAAACAAACGAACGGAATTCGACTTCGTGTTTTAAGCAATATCGAAACAAAGACCACCGTTTTCGGCGTAATTTGACGCGCTGAATGCGATAAACCAGGTTTTAGGTCGCTAGCATGTATAGAAAAAAAGTTACTCACCGATATCCACGAAACAAACAAACGGAATTCGACTCCGTGTTTTGAGCAATATCAGAACAAAGACGGCCGTTTCCGGCGTAATTTGACGCGCTGAATGCGATGAAACAAGTTTTAGGTCGCTAGCATGTATAGAAAAAAAGTTACTCACCGATATCCACGAAACAAACGAACGGAATTCGACTTCGTGTTTTAAGCAATATCGAAACAAAAACCACCGTTTTTGGCGTAATTTGACGCGCTGAATGCGATAAAACAGGTTTTAGGTCGCTAGCATGTATAGAAAAAAAGTTACTCACCGATATCCACGAAACAAACAAACGGAATTCGACTCCGTGTTTTGAGCAATATCAGAACAACGACGGCCGTTTCCGGCGTAATTTGACGCGCTGAATGCGATAAAACAAGTTTTAGGTCGCTAGCATGTATAGAAAAAAAGTTACTCACCGATATCCACGAAACAAACAAACGGAATTCAACTCCGTGTTTTGAGCAATATCAGAACAAAGACGACCGTTTCCGGCGTAATTTGACGCGCTGAATGCGATAAAACAAGTTTTAGGTCGCTAGCATGCATAGAAAAAAAGTTACTCACCGATATCCACGAAACAAACGAACGGAATTGGACTTCGTGTTTTGAGTAATATCAAAACAAAGACGACCGTTTCCGGCGTAATTTGACGCGCTGAATGCGATAAAACAAGTTTTAGGTCGCTAGCATGTATAGAAAAAAAGTTACCTACCGATATCTGAAAAACAAACAAACGGACTTCGACTTCGTGTTTCGAGCAATATCAAAACAGAGACGGCCGTTTCCGGCGTAATTTGACGCGCTGAATGCGATAAAACAAGTTTTAGGTCGCTAGCATGTATAGAAAAAAAGTTACTTACCGATATCCACGAAACAAACGAACGGAATTCGACTTCGTGTTTTAAGCAATGTCAAAACAAAGACGACCGTTTCCGGCGTAATTTGACGCGCTGAATGCGATAAAACAAGTTTTAGGTCGCTAGCATGTATAGAAAAAAAGTTACCTACCGATATCTGAAAAACAAACAAACGGACTTCGACTTCGTGTTTTAAGCATTATCAAAACAAAGACGACCGTTTCCGGCGTAATTTGACGCGCTGAATGCGATAAAACAAGTTTTAGGTCGCTAGCATGTATAGAAAAAAAGTTACTCACCGATATCCACGAAACAAACAAACGGAATTCGACTCCGTGTTTTGAGCAATATCAGAACAAAGACGACCGTTTCCGGCGTAATTTGACGCGCTGAATGCGATAAAACAAGTTTTAGGTCGCTAGCATGTATAGAAAAAAAGTTACTCACCGATATCCACGAAACAAACGAACGGAATTCGACTCCGTGTTTTAAGCAATATCAAAACAAAGACGACCGTTTCCGGCGTAATTTGACGCGCTGAATGCGATAAAACAAGTTTTAGGTCGCTAGCATGTATAGAAAAAAAGTTACCTACCGATATCTGAAAAACAAACAAACGGACTTCGACTTCGTTCTTCGAGCAATATCAAAACAAAGACGGCCGTTTCCGGCGTAATTTGACGCGCTGAATGCGATAAAACAAGTTTTAGGTCGCTAGCATGTATAGAAAAAAAGTTACCTACCGATATCTGAAAAACAAACAAACGGACTTCGACTTCGTGTTTTAAGCATTATCAAAACAAAGACGACCGTTTCCGGCGTAATATGACGCGCTGAATGCGATAAAACAAGTTTTAGGTCGCTAGCATGCATAGAAAAAAAGTTACTCACCGATATCCACGAAACAAACGAACGGAATTGGACTTCGTGTTTTAAGTAATATCAAAACAAAGACGACCGTTTCCGGCGTAATTTGACGCGCTGAATGCGATAAAACAAGTTTCAGGTCGCTAGCATGTATAGAAAAAAAGTTACTCACCGATATCCACGAAACAAACAAACGGAATTCGACTCCGTGTTTTGAGCAATATCAGAACAAAGACGACCGTTTCCGGCGTAATTTGACGCGCTGAATGCGATAAAACAAGTTTTAGGTCGCTAGCATGCATAGAAAAAAAGTTACTCACCGATATCCACGAAACAAACGAACGGAATTGGACTTCGTGTTTTAAGTAATATCAAAACAAAGACGACCGTTTCCGGCGTAATTTGACGCGCTGAATGCGATAAAACAAGTTTTAGGTCGCTAGCATGTATAGAAAAAAAGTTACCTACCGATATCTGAAAAACAAACAAACGGACTTCGACTTCGTGTTTTGAGCAATATCAGAACAAAGACGGCCGTTTCCGGCGTAATTTGACGCGCTGAATGCGATAAAACAAGTTTTAGGTCGCTAGCATGTATAGAAAAAAAGTTACTCACCGATATCAACGAAACAAACGAACGGAATTCGACTTCGTGTTTTAAGCAATATCAAAACAAAGACGACCGTTTCCGGCGTAATTTGACGCGCTGAATGCGATAAAACAAGTTTTAGGTCGCTAGCATGTATAGAAAAAAAGTTACTCACCGATATCCACGAAACAAACGAACGGAATTCGACTTCGTGTTTTAAGCAATATCAAAACAAAGACGACCGTTTCCGGCGTAATTTGACGCGCTGAATGCGATAAAACAGGTTTTAGGTCGCTAGCATGTATAGAAAAAAAGTTACTCACCGATATCCACGAAACAAACAAACGGAATTTGACTCCGTGTTTTGAGCAATATCAGAACAAAGACGGCCGTTTCCGGCGTAATTTGACGCGCTGAATGCGATAAAACAAGTTTTAGGTCGCTAGCATGCATAGAAAAAAAGTTACTCACCGATATCCACGAAACAAACGAACGGAATTGGACTTCGTGTTTTAAGTAATATCAAAACAAAGACGACCGTTTCCGGCGTAATTTGACGCGCTGAATGCGATAAAACAAGTTTTAGGTCGCTAGCATGTATAGAAAAAAAGTTACCTACCGATATCTGAAAAACAAACAAACGGACTTCGACTTCGTGTTTTGAGCAATATCAGAACAAAGACGGCCGTTTCCGGCGTAATTTGACGCGCTGAATGCGATAAAACAAGTTTTAGGTCGCTAGCATGTATAGAAAAAAAGTTACTCACCGATATCAACGAAACAAACGAACGGAATTCGACTTCGTGTTTTAAGCAATATCAAAACAAAGACGACCGTTTCCGGCGTAATTTGACGCGCTGAATGCGATAAAACAAGTTTTAGGTCGCTAGCATGTATAGAAAAAAAGTTACTCACCGATATCCACGAAACAAACGAACGGAATTCGACTTCGTGTTTTAAGCAATATCAAAACAAAGACGACCGTTTCCGGCGTAATTTGACGCGCTGAATGCGATAAAACAGGTTTTAGGTCGCTAGCATGTATAGAAAAAAAGTTACTCACCGATATCCACGAAACAAACAAACGGAATTTGACTCCGTGTTTTGAGCAATATCAGAACAAAGACGGCCGTTTCCGGCGTAATACGACGCGCTGAATGCGATAAAACAAGTTTTAGGTCGCTAGCATGTATAGAAAAAAAGTTACTCACCGATATCCACGAAACAAACGAACGGAATTCGACTTCGTGTTTTAGGCAATATCGAAACAAAGACCACCGTTTTCGGCGTAATTTGACGCGCTGAATGCGATAAAACAGGTTTTAGGTCGCTAGCATGTATAGAAAAAAAGTTACTCACCGATATCCACGAAACAAACAAACGGAATTCGACTCCGTGTTTTGAGCAATATCAGAACAACGACGGCCGTTTCCGGCGTAATTTGACGCGCTAAATGCGATAAAACAAGTTTTAGGTCGCTAGCATGTATAGAAAAAAAGTTACTCACCGATATCCACGAAACAAACGAACGGAATTCGACTTCGTGTTTTAAGCAATATCAAAACAAAGACGACCGTTTCCGGCGTTATTTGACGCGCTGAATGCGATAAAACAAGTTTTAGGTCGCTAGCATGTATAGAAAAAAAGTTACCAACCGATATCTGAAAAACAAACAAACGGACTTCGACTTCGTGTTTCGAGCAATATTAAAACAACGACGGCCGTTTCCGGCGTAATTTGACGCGCTGAATGCGATAAAACAAGTTTTAGGTCGCTAGCATGTATAGAAAAAAAGTTACTCACCGATATCCACGAAACAAACAAACGGAATTCGACTCCGTGTTTTAAGCAATATCAGAACAAAGACGGCCGTTTCCGGCGTAATTTGACGCGCTGAATGCGATAAAACAAGTTTTAGGTCGCTAGCATGTATAGAAAAAAAGTTACTCACCGATATCCACGAAACAAACGAACGGAATTCGACTTCGTGTTTTAAGCAATATCGGAACAAAGACCACCGTTTTCGGCGTAATTTGACGCGCTGAATGCGATAAACCAGGTTTTAGGTCGCTAGCATGTATAGAAAAAAAGTTACTCACCGATATCCACGAAACAAACAAACGGAATTCGACTCCGTGTTTTGAGCAATATCAGAACAAAGACGGCCGTTTCCGGCGTAATTTGACGCGCTGAATGCGATGAAACAAGTTTTAGGTCGCTAGCATGTATAGAAAGAAAGTTACTCACCGATATCCACGAAACAAACGAACGGAATTCGACTTCGTGTTTTAAGCAATATCGAAACAAAAACCACCGTTTTCGGCGTAATTTGACGCGCTGAATGCGATAAAACAGGTTTTAGGTCGCTAGCATGTATAGAAAAAAAGTTACTCACCGATATCCACGAAACAAACAAACGGAATTCGACTCCGTGTTTTGAGCAATATCAGAACAACGACGGCCGTTTCCGGCGTAATTTGACGCGCTGAATGCGATAAAACAAGTTTTAGGTCGCTAGCATGTATAGATAAAAAGTTACTCACCGATATCCACGAAACAAACAAACGGAATTCAACTCCGTGTTTTGAGCAATATCAGAACAAAGACGACCGTTTCCGGCGTAATTTGACGCGCTGAATGCGATAAAACAAGTTTTAGGTCGCTAGCATGTATAGAAAAAAAGTTACTCACCGATATCCACGAAACAAACAAACGGAATTCGACTCCGTGTTTTCAGCAATATCAGAACAAAGACGACCGTTTCCGGCGTAATTTGACGCGCTGAATGCGATAAAACAAGTTTTAGGTCGCTAGCGTGTATAGAAAAAAAGTTGGTCACCGATATCCACGAAACAAACAAACGGAATTCGACTCCGTGTTTTGAGCAATATCAGAACAAAGACGACCGTTTTCGGCGTAATTTGACGCGCTGAATGCCATAAAACAAGTTTTAGGTCGCTAGCATGTATAGAAAAAAAGTTACTCACCGATATCCACGAAACAAACGAACGGAATTCGACTTCGTGTTTTAAGCAATATCAAAACAAAGACGACCGTTTCCGGCGTAATTTGACGCGCTGAATGCGATAAAACAAGTTTTAGGTCGCTAGCATGTATAGAAAAAAAGTTACCTACCGATATCTGAAAAACAAACAAACGGACTTCGACTTCGTGTTTCGAGCAATATCAAAACAAAGACGGCCGTTTCCGGCGTAATTTGACGCGCTGAATGCGATAAAACAAGTTTTAGGTCGCTAGCATGTATAGAAAAAAAGTTACCTACCGATATCTGAAAAACGAACAAACGGACTTCGACTTCGTGTTTTAAGCATTATCAAAACAAAGACGACCGTTTCCGGCGTAATATGACGCGCTGAATGCGATAAAACAAGTTTCAGGTCGCTAGCATGTATAGAAAAAAAGTTACTCACCGATATCCACGAAACAAACAAACGGAATTCGACTCCGTGTTTTGAGCAATATCAGAACAAAGACGACCGTTTCCGGCGTAATTTGACGCGCTGAATGCGATAAAACAAGTTTTAGGTCGCTAGCATGCATAGAAAAAAAGTTACTCACCGATATCCACGAAACAAACGAACGGAATTGGACTTCGTGTTTTAAGTAATATCAAAACAAAGACGACCGTTTCCGGCGTAATTTGACGCGCTGAATGCGATAAATTAAGTTTTAGGTCGCTAGCATGTATAGAAAAAAAGTTACCTACCGATATCTGAAAAACAAACAAACGGACTTCGACTTCGTGTTTTAAGCAATATCAAAACAAAGACGACCGTTTCCGGCGTAATTTGACGCGCTGAATGCGATAAAACAAGTTTTAGGTCGCTAGCATGTATAGAAAAAAAGTTACCTACCGATATCTGAAAAACGAACAAACGGACTTCGACTTCGTGTTTTAAGCATTATCAAAACAAAGACGACCGTTTCCGGCGTAATATGACGCGCTGAATGCGATAAAACAAGTTTCAGGTCGCTAGCATGTATAGAAAAAAAGTTACTCACCGATATCCACGAAACAAACAAACGGAATTCGACTCCGTGTTTTGAGCAATATCAGAACAAAGACGACCGTTTCCGGCGTAATTTGACGCGCTGAATGCGATAAAACAAGTTTTAGGTCGCTAGCATGCATAGAAAAAAAGTTACTCACCGATATCCACGAAACAAACGAACGGAATTGGACTTCGTGTTTTAAGTAATATCAAAACAAAGACGACCGTTTCCGGCGTAATTTGACGCGCTGAATGCGATAAAACAAGTTTTAGGTCGCTAGCATGTATAGAAAAAAAGTTACCTACCGATATCTGAAAAACAAACAAACGGACTTCGACTTCGTGTTTCGAGCAATATCAAAACAAAGACGGCCGTTTCCGGCGTAATTTGACGCGCTGAATGCGATAAAACAAGTTTTAGGTCGCTAGCATGTATAGAAAAAAAGTTACTCACCGATATCCACGAAACAAACGAACGGAATTCGACTTCGTGTTTTAAGCAATATCAAAACAAAGACGACCGTTTCCGGCGTAATTTGACGCGCTGAATGCGATAAAACAAGTTTTAGGTCGCTAGCATGTATAGAAAAAAAGTTACCAACCGATATCTGAAAAACAAACAAACGGACTTCGACTTCGTGTTTCGAGCAATATTAAAACAACGACGGCCGTTTCCGGCGTAATTTGACGCGCTGAATGCGATAAAACAAGTTTTAGGTCGCTAGCATGTATAGAAAAAAAGTTACTCACCGATATCCACGAAACAAACGAACGGAATTCGACTTCGTGTTTTAAGCAATATCGAAACAAAGACCACCGTTTCCGGCGTAATTTGACGCGCTGAATGCGATAAAACAAGTTTTAGGTCGCTAGCATGTATAGAAAAAAAGTTACTCACCGATATCCACGAAACAAACAAACGGAATTCGACTCCGTGTTTTGAGCAATATCAGAACAACGACGGCCGTTTCCGGCGTAATTTGACGCGCTGAATGCGATAAAACAAGTTTTAGGTCGCTAGCATGTATAGATAAAAAGTTACTCACCGATATCCACGAAACAAACAAACGGAATTCAACTCCGTGTTTTGAGCAATATCAGAACAAAGACGACCGTTTCCGGCGTAATTTGACGCGCTGAATGCGATAAAACAAGTTTTAGGTCGCTAGCATGTATAGAAAAAAAGTTACTCACCGATATCCACGAAACAAACAAACGGAATTCGACTCCGTGTTTTCAGCAATATCAGAACAAAGACGACCGTTTCCGGCGTAATTTGACGCGCTGAATGCGATAAAACAAGTTTTAGGTCGCTAGCATGTATAGAAAAAAAGTTACTCACCGATATCCACGAAACAAACAAACGGAATTCGACTCCGTGTTTTAAGCAATATCAGAACAAAGACGACCGTTTTCGGCGTAATTTGACGCGCTGAATGCGATAAAACAAGTTTTAGGTCGCTAGCGTGTATAGAAAAAAAGTTGGTCACCGATATCCACGAAACAAACAAACGGAATTCGACTCCGTGTTTTGAGCAATATCAGAACAAAGACGACCGTTTCCGGCGTAATTTGACGCGCTGAATGCCATAAAACATGTTTTAGGTCGCTAGCATGTATAGAAAAAAAGTTACTCACCGATATCCACGAAACAAACGAACGGAATTCGACTTCGTGTTTTAAGCAATATCAAAACAAAGACGACCGTTTCCGGCGTAATTTGACGCGCTGAATGCGATAAAACAAGTTTTAGGTCGCTAGCATGTATAGAAAAAAAGTTACCTACCGATATCTGAAAAACAAACAAACGGACTTCGACTTCGTGTTTCGAGCAATATCAAAACAAAGACGGCCGTTTCCGGCGTAATTTGACGCGCTGAATGCGATAAAACAAGTTTTAGGTCGCTAGCATGTATAGAAAAAAAGTTACCTACCGATATCTGAAAAACAAACAAACGGACTTCGACTTCGTGTTTTAAGCATTATCAAAACAAAGACGACCGTTTCCGGCGTAATATGACGCGCTGAATGCGATAAAACAAGTTTCAGGTCGCTAGCATGTATAGAAAAAAAGTTACTCACCGATATCCACGAAACAAACAAACGGAATTCGACTCCGTGTTTTGAGCAATATCAGAACAAAGACGACCGTTTCCGGCGTAATTTGACGCGCTGAATGCGATAAAACAAGTTTTAGGTCGCTAGCATGCATAGAAAAAAAGTTACTCACCGATATCCACGAAACAAACGAACGGAATTGGACTTCGTGTTTTAAGTAATATCAAAACAAAGACGACCGTTTCCGGCGTAATTTGACGCGCTGAATGCGATAAAACAAGTTTTAGGTCGCTAGCATGTATAGAAAAAAAGTTACCTACCGATATCTGAAAAACAAACAAACGGACTTCGACTTCGTGTTTCGAGCAATATCAAAACAAAGACGGCCGTTTCCGGCGTAATTTGACGCGCTGAATGCGATAAAACAAGTTTTAGGTCGCTAGCATGTATAGAAAAAAAGTTACTCACCGATATCCACGAAACAAACGAACGGAATTCGACTTCGTGTTTTAAGCAATATCAAAACAAAGACGACCGTTTCCGGCGTAATTTGACGCGCTGAATGCGATAAAACAAGTTTTAGGTCGCTAGCATGTATAGAAAAAAAGTTACCAACCGATATCTGAAAAACAAACAAACGGACTTCGACTTCGTGTTTCGAGCAATATTAAAACAACGACGGCCGTTTCCGGCGTAATTTGACGCGCTGAATGCGATAAAACAAGTTTTAGGTCGCTAGCATGTATAGAAAAAAAGTTACTCACCGATATCCACGAAACAAACGAACGGAATTCGACTTCGTGTTTTAAGCAATATCGAAACAAAGACCACCGTTTCCGGCGTAATTTGACGCGCTGAATGCGATAAAACAAGTTTTAGGTCGCTAGCATGTATAGAAAAAAAGTTACTCACCGATATCCACGAAACAAACAAACGGAATTCGACTCCGTGTTTTGAGCAATATCAGAACAACGACGGCCGTTTCCGGCGTAATTTGACGCGCTGAATGCGATAAAACAAGTTTTAGGTCGCTAGCATGTATAGATAAAAAGTTACTCACCGATATCCACGAAACAAACAAACGGAATTCAACTCCGTGTTTTGAGCAATATCAGAACAAAGACGACCGTTTCCGGCGTAATTTGACGCGCTGAATGCGATAAAACAAGTTTTAGGTCGCTAGCATGTATAGAAAAAAAGTTACTCACCGATATCCACGAAACAAACAAACGGAATTCGACTCCGTGTTTTCAGCAATATCAGAACAAAGACGACCGTTTCCGGCGTAATTTGACGCGCTGAATGCGATAAAACAAGTTTTAGGTCGCTAGCATGTATAGAAAAAAAGTTACTCACCGATATCCACGAAACAAACAAACGGAATTCGACTCCGTGTTTTAAGCAATATCAGAACAAAGACGACCGTTTTCGGCGTAATTTGACGCGCTGAATGCGATAAAACAAGTTTTAGGTCGCTAGCGTGTATAGAAAAAAAGTTGGTCACCGATATCCACGAAACAAACAAACGGAATTCGACTCCGTGTTTTGAGCAATATCAGAACAAAGACGACCGTTTCCGGCGTAATTTGACGCGCTGAATGCCATAAAACATGTTTTAGGTCGCTAGCATGTATAGAAAAAAAGTTACTCACCGATATCCACGAAACAAACGAACGGAATTCGACTTCGTGTTTTAAGCAATATCAAAACAAAGACGACCGTTTCCGGCGTAATTTGACGCGCTGAATGCGATAAAACAAGTTTTAGGTCGCTAGCATGTATAGAAAAAAAGTTACCTACCGATATCTGAAAAACAAACAAACGGACTTCGACTTCGTGTTTCGAGCAATATCAAAACAAAGACGGCCGTTTCCGGCGTAATTTGACGCGCTGAATGCGATAAAACAAGTTTTAGGTCGCTAGCATGTATAGAAAAAAAGTTACCTACCGATATCTGAAAAACAAACAAACGGACTTCGACTTCGTGTTTTAAGCATTATCAAAACAAAGACGACCGTTTCCGGCGTAATATGACGCGCTGAATGCGATAAAACAAGTTTTAGGTCGCTAGCATGCATAGAAAAAAAGTTACTCACCGATATCCACGAAACAAACGAACGGAATTGGACTTCGTGTTTTAAGTAATATCAAAACAAAGACGACCGATTCCGGCGTAATTTGACGCGCTGAATGCGATAAAACAAGTTTCAGGTCGCTAGCATGTATAGAAAAAAAGTTACTCACCGATATCCACGAAACAAACAAACGGAATTCGACTCCGTGTTTTGAGCAATATCAGAACAAAGACGACCGTTTCCGGCGTAATTTGACGCGATGAATGCGATAAAACAAGTTTTAGGTCGCTAGCATGCATAGAAAAAAAGTTACTTACCGATATCCACGAAACAAACGAACGGAATTGGACTTCGTGTTTTAAGTAATATCAAAACAAAGACGACCGTTTCCGGCGTAATTTGACGCGCTGAATGCGATAAAACAAGTTTTAGGTCGCTAGCATGTATAGAAAAAAAGTTACTCACCGATATCCACGAAACAAACAAACGGAATTCGACTCCGTGTTTTAAGCAATATCAGAACAAAGACGACCGTTTCCGGCGTAATTTGACGCGCTGAATGCGATAAAACAAGTTTTAGGTCGCTAGCGTGTATAGAAAAAAAGTTGGTCACCGATATCCACGGAACAAACAAACGGAATTCGACTCCGTGTTTTGAGCAATATCAGAACAAAGACGACCGTTTCCGGCGTAATTTGACGCGCTGAATGCCATAAAACAAGTTTTAGGTCGCTAGCATGTATAGAAAAAAAGTTACCAACCGATATCTGAAAAACAAACAAACGGACTTCGACTTCGTGTTTCGAGCAATATCAAAACAAAGACGGCCGCTTCCGGCGTAATTTGACGCGCTGAATGCGATAAAACAAGTTTGAGGTCGCTAGCATGTATAAAAAAAAAGTTACTCACCGATATCCACGAAACAAACGAACGGAATTCGACTTCGTGTTTTAAGCAATATCAAAACAAAGACGGCCGCTTCCGGCGTAATTTGACGCGCTGAATGCGATAAAACAAGTTTTAGGTCGCTAGCATGCATAGAAAAAAAGTTACTTACCGATATCCACGAAACAAACGAACGGAATTGGACTTCGTGTTTTAAGTAATATCAAAACAAAGACGACCGTTTCCGGCGTAATTTGACGCGCTGAATGCGATAAAACAAGTTTTAGGTCGCTAGCATGTATAGAAAAAAAGTTACTCACCGATATCCACGAAACAAACAAACGGAATTCGACTCCGTGTTTTGAGCAATATCAGAACAAAGACGACCGTTTCCGCGTAATTTGACGCGCTGAATGCGATAAAACAAGTTTTAGGTCGCTAGCATGCATAGAAAAAGAGTTACTTACCGATATCCACGAAACAAACGAACGGAATTGGACTTCGTGTTTTAAGTAATATCAAAACAAAGACGACCGTTTCCGGCGTAATTTGACGCGCTGAATGCGATAAAACAAGTTTTAGGTCGCTAGCATGTATAGAAAAAAAGTTACTCACCGATATCCACGAAACAAACAAACGGAATTCGACTCCGTGTTTTAAGCAATATCAGAACAAAGACGACCGTTTCCGGCGTAATTTGACGCGCTGAATGCGATAAAACAAGTTTTAGGTCGCTAGCGTGTATAGAAAAAAAGTTGGTCACCGATATCCACGGAACAAACAAACGGAATTCGACTCCGTGTTTTGAGCAATATCAGAACAAAGACGACCGTTTCCGGCGTAATTTGACGCGCTGAATGCCATAAAACAAGTTTTAGGTCGCTAGCATGTATAGAAAAAAAGTTACCAACCGATATCTGAAAAACAAACAAACGGACTTCGACTTCGTGTTTCGAGCAATATCAAAACAAAGACGGCCGCTTCCGGCGTAATTTGACGCGCTGAATGCGATAAAACAAGTTTGAGGTCGCTAGCATGTATAAAAAAAAAGTTACTCACCGATATCCACGAAACAAACGAACGGAATTCGACTTCGTGTTTTAAGCAATATCAAAACAAAGACGGCCGCTTCCGGCGTAATTTGACGCGCTGAATGCGATAAAACAAGTTTTAGGTCGCTAGCATGCATAGAAAAAAAGTTACTTACCGATATCCACGAAACAAACGAACGGAATTGGACTTCGTGTTTTAAGTAATATCAAAACAAAGACGACCGTTTCCGGCGTAATTTGACGCGCTGAATGCGATAAAACAAGTTTTAGGTCGCTAGCATGTATAGAAAAAAAGTTACTCACCGATATCCACGAAACAAACAAACGGAATTCGACTCCGTGTTTTAAGCAATATCAGAACAAAGACGACCGTTTCCGGCGTAATTTGACGCGCTGAATGCGATAAAACAAGTTTTAGGTCGCTAGCGTGTATAGAAAAAAAGTTGGTCACCGATATCCACGAAACAAACAAACGGAATTCGACTCCGTGTTTTGAGCAATATCAGAACAAAGACGACCGTTTCCGGCGTAATTTGACGCGCTGAATGCCATAAAACAAGTTTTAGGTCGCTAGCATGTATAGAAAAAAAGTTACCAACCGATATCTGAAAAACAAACAAACGGACTTCGACTTCGTGTTTCGAGCAATATCAAAACAAAGACGGCCGCTTCCGGCGTAATTTGACGCGCTGAATGCGATAAAACAAGTTTGAGGTCGCTAGCATGTATGAAAAAAAAGTTACTCACCGATATCCACGAAACAAACGAACGGAATTCGACTTCGTGTTTTAAGCAATATCAAAACAAAGACGGCCGCTTCCGGCGTAATTTGACGCGCTGAATGCGATAAAACAAGTTTTAGGTCGCTAGCATGTATAGAAAAAAAGTTACTTACCGATATCCACGAAACAAACGAACGGAATTCGACTTCGTGTTTTAAGCAATATCAAAACAAAGACGACCGTTTCCGGCGTAATTTGACGCGCTGAATGCGATAAAACAAGTTTTAGGTCGCTAGCATGTATAGAAAAAAAGTAACCTACCGATATCTGAAAAACAAACAAACGGACTTCGACTTCGTGTTTCGAGCAATATCAAAACAAAGACGGCCGTTTCCGGCGTAATTTGACGCGCTGAATGCGATAAAACAAGTTTTAGGTCGCTAGCATGTATAGAAAAAAAGTTACCAACCGATATCTGAAAAACAAACAAACGGACTTCGACTTCGTGTTTCGAGCAATATTAAAACAACGACGGCCGTTTCCGGCGTAATTTGACGCGCTGAATGCGATAAAACAAGTTTTAGGTCGCTAGCATGTATAGAAAAAAAGTTACTCACCGATATCCACGAAACAAACAAACGGAATTCGACTCCGTGTTTTAAGCAATATCAGAACAAAGACGACCGTTTCCGGCGTAATTTGACGCGCTGAATGCGATAAAACAAGTTTTAGGTCGCTAGCGTGTATAGAAAAGAAGTTGGTCACCGATATCCACGAAACAAACAAACGGAATTCGACTCCGTGTTTTGAGCAATATCAGAACAAAGACGACCGTTTCCGGCGTAATTTGACGCGCTGAATGCCATAAAACAAGTTTTAGGTCGCTAGCATGTATAGAAAAAAAGTTACCAACCGATATCTGAAAAACAAACAAACGGACTTCGACTTCGTGTTTCGAGCAATATCAAAACAAAGACGGCCGCTTCCGGCGTAATTTGACGCGCTGAATGCGATAAAACAAGTTTGAGGTCGCTAGCATGTATAAAAAAAAAGTTACTCACCGATATCCACGAAACAAACGAACGGAATTCGACTTCGTGTTTTAAGCAATATCAAAACAAAGACGACCGTTTCCGGCGTAATTTGACGCGCTGAATGCGATAAAACAAGTTTTAGGTCGCTAGCATGTATAGAAAAAAAGTTACCAACCGATATCTGAAAAACAAACAAACGGACTTCGACTTCGTGTTTCGAGCAATATTAAAACAACGACGGCCGTTTCCGGCGTAATTTGACGCGCTGAATGCGATAAAACAAGTTTTAGGTCGCTAGCATGTATAGAAAAAAAGTTACCAACCGATATCTGAAAAACAAACAAACGGACTTCGACTTCGTGTTTCGAGCAATATTAAAACAACGACGGCCGTTTCCGGCGTAATTTGACGCGCTGAATGCGATCAAACAAGTTTTAGGTCGCTAGCATGTATAGAAAAAAAGTTACTCACCGATATCCACGAAACAAACAAACGGAATTCGACTCCGTGTTTTGAGCAATATCAGAACAAAGACGGCCGTTTCCGGCGTAATTTGACGCGCTGAATGCGATAAAACAAGTTTTAGGTCGCTAGCATGTATAGAAAAAAAGTTACTCACCGATATCCACGAAACAAACGAACGGAATTCGACTTCGTGTTTCAAGCAATATCAGAACAACGACGGCCGTTTCCGGCGTAATTTGACGCGCTGAATGCGATAAAACAAGTTTTAGGTCGCTAGCATGTATAGAAAAAAAGTTACTCACCGATATCCACGAAACAAACAAACGGAATTCGACTCCGTGTTTTGAGCAATATCAGAACAAAGACGGCCGTTTCCGGCGTAATTTGACGCGCTGAATGCGATAAAACAAGTTTGAGGTCGCTAGCATGTATAGAAAAAAAGTTACTCACCGATATCCACGAAACAAACGAACGGAATTCGACTTCGTGTTTTAAGCAATATCGAAACAAAGACCACCGTTTTCGGCGTAATTTGACGCGCTGAATGCGATAAAACAGGTTTTAGGTCGCTAGCATGTATAGAAAAAAAGTTACTCACCGATATCCACGAAACAAACAAACGGAATTCGACTCCGTGTTTTGAGCAATATCAGAACAACGACGGCCGTTTCCGGCGTAATTTGACGCGCTGAATGCGATAAAACAAGTTTTAGGTCGCTAGCATGTATAGAAAAAAAGTTACTCACCGATATCCACGAAACAAACAAACGGAATTCGACTCCGTGTTTTAAGCAATATCAGAACAAAGACGACCGTTTCCGGCGTAATTTGACGCGCTGAATGCGATAAAACAAGTTTGAGGTCGCTAGCGTGTATAGAACAAAAGTTGGTCACCGATATCCACGAAACAAACGAACGGAATTCGACTTCGTGTTTTAAGCAATATCAGAACAACGACGGCCGTTTCCGGCGTAATTTGACGCGCTGAATGCGATAAAACAAGTTTTAGGTCGCTAGCATGTATAGAAAAAAAGTTACTCACCGATATCCACGAAACAAACAAACGGAATTCGACTCCGTGTTTTGAGCAATATCAGAACAAAGACGGCCGTTTCCGGCGTAATTTGACGCGCTGAATGCGATAAAACAAGTTTGAGGTCGCTAGCATGTATAGAAAAAAAGTTACTCACCGATATCCACGAAACAAACGAACGGAATTCGACTTCGTGTTTTAAGCAATATCGAAACAAAGACCACCGTTTTCGGCGTAATTTGACGCGCTGAATGCGATAAAACAGGTTTTAGGTCGCTAGCATGTATAGAAAAAAAGTTACTCACCGATATCCACGAAACAAACAAACGGAATTCGACTCCGTGTTTTGAGCAATATCAGAACAACGACGGCCGTTTCCGGCGTAATTTGACGCGCTGAATGCGATAAAACAAGTTTTAGGTCGCTAGCATGTATAGAAAAAAAGTTACTCACCGATATCCACGAAACAAACAAACGGAATTCGACTCCGTGTTTTAAGCAATATCAGAACAAAGACGACCGTTTCCGGCGTAATTTGACGCGCTGAATGCGATAAAACAAGTTTGAGGTCGCTAGCGTGTATAGAACAAAAGTTGGTCACCGATATCCACGAAACAAACAAACGGACTTCGACTTCGTGTTTCGAGCAATATTAAAACAACGACGGCCGTTTCCGGCGTAATTTGACGCGCTGAATGCGATAAAACAGGTTTTAGGTCGCTAGCATGTATAGAAAAAAAGTTACTCACCGATATCCACGAAACAAACAAACGGAATTCGACTCCGTGTTTTGAGCAATATCAGAACAAAGACGACCGTTTCCGGCGTAATTTGACGCGCTGAATGCGATGAAACAAGTTTTAGGTCGCTAGCATGTATAGAAAAAAAGTTACTCACCGATATCCACGAAACAAACAAACGGAATTCGACTCCGTGTTTTGAGCAATATCAGAACGAAGACGGCCGTTTCCGGCGTAATTTGACGCGCTGAATGCGATAAAACAAGTTTGAGGTCGCTAGCATGTATAGAAAAAAAGTTACTCACCGATATCCACGAAACAAACGAACGGAATTCGACTTCGTGTTTTAAGCAATATCGAAACAAAGACCACCGTTTTCGGCGTAATTTGACGCGCTGAATGCGATAAAACAGGTTTTAGGTCGCTAGCATGTATAGAAAAAAAGTTACTCACCGATATCCACGAAACAAACAAACGGAATTCGACTCCGTGTTTTGAGCAATATCAGAACAACGACGGCCGTTTCCGGCGTAATTTGACGCGCTGAATGCGATAAAACAAGTTTCAGGTCGCTAGCATGTATAGAAAAAAAGTTACTCACCGATATCCACGAAACAAACAAACGGAATTCGACTCCGTGTTTTAAGCAATATCAGAACAAAGACGACCGTTTCCGGCGTAATTTGACGCGCTGAATGCGATAAAACAAGTTTGAGGTCGCTAGCGTGTATAGAAAAAAAGTTGGTCACCGATATCCACGAAACAAACAAACGGACTTCGACTTCGTGTTTCGAGCAATATTAAAACAACGACGGCCGTTTCCGGCGTAATTTGACGCGCTGAATGCGATAAAACAGGTTTTAGGTCGCTAGCATGTATAGAAAAAAAGTTACTCACCGATATCCACGGAACAAACAAACGGAATTCGACTCCGTGTTTTGAGCAATATCAGAACAAAGACGACCGTTTCCGGCGTAATTTGACGCGCTGAATGCGATAAAACAAGTTTTAGGTCGCTAGCATGTATAGAAAAAAAGTTACTCACCGATATCCACGAAACAAACAAACGGAATTCGACTCCGTGTTTTAAGCAATATCAGAACAAAGACGACCGTTTCCGGCGTAATTTGACGCGCTGAATGCGATAAAACAAGTTTTAGGTCGCTAGCGTGTATAGAAAAAAAGTTGGTCACCGATATCCACGAAACAAACAAACGGAATTCGACTCCGTGTTTTGAGCAATATCAGAACAAAGACGACCGTTTCCGGCGTAATTTGACGCGCTGAATGCCATAAAACAAGTTTCAGGTCGCTAGCATGTATAGAAAAAAAGTTACCAACCGATATCTGAAAAACAAACAAACGGACTTCGACTTCGTGTTTCGAGCAATATCAAAACAGAGACGGCCGCTTCCGGCGTAATTTGACGCCCTGAATGCGATAAAACAAGTTTGAGGTCGCTAGCATGTATAAAAAGAAAGTTACTCACCGATATCCACGAAACAAACGAACGGAATTCGACTTCGTGTTTTAAGCAATATCAAAACAAAGACGGCCGCTTCCGGCGTAATTTGACGCGCTGAATGCGATAAAACAAGTTTTAGGTCGCTAGGATGTATAGAAAAAAAGTTACTCACCGATATCCACGAAACAAACAAACGGAATTCGACTTCGTGTTTTGAGCAATATCAAAACAAAGACGACCGTTTCCGGCGTAATTTGACGCGCTGAATGCGATAAAACAAGTTTTAGGTCGCTAGCATGTATAGAAAAAAAGTTACCTACCGATATCTGAAAAACAAACAAACGGACTTCGACTTCGTGTTTCGAGCAATATCATAACAAAGACGGCCATTTCCGGCGTAATTTGACGCGCTGAATGCGATAAAACAAGTTTTAGGTCGCTAGGATGTATAGAAAATAAGTTACTCACCGATATCCACGAAACAAACAAACGGAATTCGACTTCGTGTTTTGAGCAATATCAAAACAAAGACGACCGTTTCCGGCGTAATTTGACGCGCTGAATGCGATAAAACAAGTTTTAGGTCGCTAGCATGTATAGAAAAAAAGTTACCTACCGATATCTGAAAAACAAACAAACGGACTTCGACTTCGTGTTTCGAGCAATATCAAAACAAAGACGGCCATTTCCGGCGTAATTTGACGCGCTGAATATGATAAAACAAGTTTTAGGTCGCTAGCATGTATAGAAAGAAAGTTACTTACCGATATCCACGAAACAAACGAACGGAATTCGACTTCGTGTTTTAAGCAATATCAAAACAAAGACGACCGTTTCCGGCGTAATTTGACGCGCTGAATGCGATAAAACAAGTTTTAGGTCGCTAGCGTGTATAGAAAAAAAGTTGGTCACCGATATCCACGAAACAAACAAACGGACTTCGACTTCGTGTTTCGAGCAATATCAAAACAAAGACGGCCGCTTCTGGCGTAATTTGACGCGCTGAATGCGATAAAACAAGTTTGAGGTCGCTAGCATGTATAAAAAAAAAGTTACTCACCGATATCCACGAAACAAACGAACGGAATTCGACTTCGTGTTTTAAGCAATATCAAAACAAAGACGGCCGCTTCCGGCGTAATTTGACGCGCTGAATGCGATAAAACAAGTTTTAGGTCGCTAGGATGTATAGAAAATAAGTTACTCACCGATATCCACGAAACAAACAAACGGAATTCGACTTCGTGTTTTGAGCAATATCAACCAAAGACGACCGTTTCCGGCGTAATTTGACGCGCTGAATGCGATAAAACAAGTTTTAGGTCGCTAGCATGTATAGAAAAAAAGTTACCTACCGATATCTGAAAAACAAACAAACGGACTTCGACTTCGTGTTTCGAGCAATATCAAAACAAAGACGGCCATTTCCGGCGTAATTTGACGCGCTGAATATGATAAAACAAGTTTTAGGTCGCTAGCATGTATAGAAAAAAAGTTACTTACCGATATCCACGAAACAAACGAACGGAATTCGACTTCGTGTTTTAAGCAATATCAAAACAAAGACGACCGTTTCCGGCGTAATTTGACGCGCTGAATGCGATAAAACAAGTTTTAGGTCGCTAGCATGTATAGAAAAAAAGTTACCTACCGATATCTGAAAAACAAACAAACGGACTTCGACTTCGTGTTTTAAGCAATATCAAAACAAAGACGGCCGCTTCCGGCGTAATTTGACGCGCTGAATGCGATAAAACAAGTTTTAGGTCGCTAGCATGTATAGAAAAAAAGTTACTTACCGATATCCACGAAACAAACGAACGGAATTCGACTTCGTATTTTAAGCAATATCAAAACAAAGACGACCGTTTCCGGCGTAATTTGACGCGCTGAATGCGATAAAACAAGTTTTAGGTCGCTAGCATGTATAGAAAAAAAGTAACCTACCGATATCTGAAAAACAAACAAACGGACTTCGACTTCGTGTTTCGAGCAATATCAAAACAAAGACGGCCGTTTCCGGCGTAATTTGACGCGCTGAATGCGATAAAACAAGTTTTAGGTCGCTAGCATGTATAGAAAAAAAGTTACCAACCGATATCTGAAAAACAAACAAACGGACTTCGACTTCGTGTTTCGAGCAATATTAAAACAACGACGGCCGTTTCCGGCGTAATTTGACGCGCTGAATGCGATAAAACAAGTTTTAGGTCGCTAGCATGTATAGAAAAAAAGTTACTCACCGATATCCACGAAACAAACAAACGGAATTCGACTCCGTGTTTTGAGCAATATCAGAACAAAGACGACCGTTTCCGGCGTAATTTGACGCGCTGAATGCCATAAAACAAGTTTTAGGTCGCTAGCATGTATAGAAAAAAAGTTACCAACCGATATCTGAAAAACAAACAAACGGACTTCGACTTCGTGTTTCGAGCAATATCAAAACAAAGACGGCCGCTTCCGGCGTAATTTGACGCGCTGAATGCGATAAAACAAGTTTGAGGTCGCTAGCATGTATAAAAAAAAAGTTACTCACCGATATCCACGAAACAAACGAACGGAATTCGACTTCGTGTTTTAAGCAATATCAAAACAAAGACGACCGTTTCCGGCGTAATTTGACGCGCTGAATGCGATAAAACAAGTTTTAGGTCGCTAGCATGTATAGAAAAAAAGTTACCAACCGATATCTGAAAAACAAACAAACGGACTTCGACTTCGTGTTTCGAGCAATATTAAAACAACGACGGCCGTTTCCGGCGTAATTTGACGCGCTGAATGCGATAAAACAAGTTTTAGGTCGCTAGCATGTATAGAAAAAAAGTTACCAACCGATATCTGAAAAACAAACAAACGGACTTCGACTTCGTGTTTCGAGCAATATTAAAACAACGACGGCCGTTTCCGGCGTAATTTGACGCGCTGAATGCGATAAAACAAGTTTTAGGTCGCTAGCATGTATAGAAAAAAAGTTACTCACCGATATCCACGAAACAAACAAACGGAATTCGACTCCGTGTTTTGAGCAATATCAGAACAAAGACGGCCGTTTCCGGCGTGATTTGACGCGCTGAATGCGATAAAACAAGTTTTAGGTCGCTAGCATGTATAGAAAAAAAGTTACTCACCGATATCCACGAAACAAACGAACGGAATTCGACTTCGTGTTTTAAGCAATATCAGAACAACGACGGCCGTTTCCGGCGTAATTTGACGCGCTGAATGCGATAAAACAAGTTTTAGGTCGCTAGCATGTATAGAAAAAAAGTTACTCACCGATATCCACGAAACAAACAAACGGAATTCGACTCCGTGTTTTGAGCAATATCAGAACAAAGACGGCCGTTTCCGGCGTAATTTGACGCGCTGAATGCGATAAAACAAGTTTGAGGTCGCTAGCATGTATAGAAAAAAAGTTACTCACCGATATCCACGAAACAAACGAACGGAATTCGACTTCGTGTTTTAAGCAATATCGAAACAAAGACCACCGTTTTCGGCGTAATTTGACGCGCTGAATGCGATAAAACAGGTTTTAGGTCGCTAGCATGTATAGAAAAAAAGTTACTCACCGATATCCACGAAACAAACAAACGGAATTCGACTCCGTGTTTTGAGCAATATCAGAACAACGACGGCCGTTTCCGGCGTAATTTGACGCGCTGAATGCGATAAAACAAGTTTTAGGTCGCTAGCATGTATAGAAAAAAAGTTACTCACCGATATCCACGAAACAAACAAACGGAATTCGACTCCGTGTTTTAAGCAATATCAGAACAAAGACGACCGTTTCCGGCGTAATTTGACGCGCTGAATGCGATAAAACAAGTTTGAGGTCGCTAGCGTGTATAGAACAAAAGTTGGTCACCGATATCCACGAAACAAACGAACGGAATTCGACTTCGTGTTTTAAGCAATATCAGAACAACGACGGCCGTTTCCGGCGTAATTTGACGCGCTGAATGCGATAAAACAAGTTTTAGGTCGCTAGCATGTATAGAAAAAAAGTTACTCACCGATATCCACGAAACAAACAAACGGAATTCGACTCCGTGTTTTGAGCAATATCAGAACAAAGACGGCCGTTTCCGGCGTAATTTGACGCGCTGAATGCGATAAAACAAGTTTGAGGTCGCTAGCATGTATAGAAAAAAAGTTACTCACCGATATCCACGAAACAAACGAACGGAATTCGACTTCGTGTTTTAAGCAATATCGAAACAAAGACCACCGTTTTCGGCGTAATTTGACGCGCTGAATGCGATAAAACAGGTTTTAGGTCGCTAGCATGTATAGAAAAAAAGTTACTCACCGATATCCACGAAACAAACAAACGGAATTCGACTCCGTGTTTTGAGCAATATCAGAACAACGACGGCCGTTTCCGGCGTAATTTGACGCGCTGAATGCGATAAAACAAGTTTTAGGTCGCTAGCATGTATAGAAAAAAAGTTACTCACCGATATCCACGAAACAAACAAACGGAATTCGACTCCGTGTTTTAAGCAATATCAGAACAAAGACGACCGTTTCCGGCGTAATTTGACGCGCTGAATGCGATAAAACAAGTTTGAGGTCGCTAGCGTGTATAGAACAAAAGTTGGTCACCGATATCCACGAAACAAACAAACGGACTTCGACTTCGTGTTTCGAGCAATATTAAAACAACGACGGCCGTTTCCGGCGTAATTTGACGCGCTGAATGCGATAAAACAGGTTTTAGGTCGCTAGCATGTATAGAAAAAAAGTTACTCACCGATATCCACGAAACAAACAAACGGAATTCGACTCCGTGTTTTGAGCAATATCAGAACAAAGACGACCGTTTCCGGCGTAATTTGACGCGCTGAATGCGATGAAACAAGTTTTAGGTCGCTAGCATGTATAGAAAAAAAGTTACTCACCGATATCCACGAAACAAACAAACGGAATTCGACTCCGTGTTTTGAGCAATATCAGAACGAAGACGGCCGTTTCCGGCGTAATTTGACGCGCTGAATGCGATAAAACAAGTTTGAGGTCGCTAGCATGTATAGAAAAAAAGTTACTCACCGATATCCACGAAACAAACGAACGGAATTCGACTTCGTGTTTTAAGCAATATCGAAACAAAGACCACCGTTTTCGGCGTAATTTGACGCGCTGAATGCGATAAAACAGGTTTTAGGTCGCTAGCATGTATAGAAAAAAAGTTACTCACCGATATCCACGAAACAAACAAACGGAATTCGACTCCGTGTTTTGAGCAATATCAGAACAACGACGGCCGTTTCCGGCGTAATTTGACGCGCTGAATGCGATAAAACAAGTTTTAGGTCGCTAGCATGTATAGAAAAAAAGTTACTCACCGATATCCACGAAACAAACAAACGGAATTCGACTCCGTGTTTTAAGCAATATCAGAACAAAGACGACCGTTTCCGGCGTAATTTGACGCGCTGAATGCGATAAAACAAGTTTGAGGTCGCTAGCGTGTATAGAAAAAAAGTTGGTCACCGATATCCACGAAACAAACAAACGGACTTCGACTTCGTGTTTCGAGCAATATTAAAACAACGACGGCCGTTTCCGGCGTAATTTGACGCGCTGAATGCGATAAAACAGGTTTTAGGTCGCTAGCATGTATAGAAAAAAAGTTACTCACCGATATCCACGAAACAAACAAACGGAATTCGACTCCGTGTTTTGAGCAATATCAGAACAAAGACGACCGTTTCCGGCGTAATTTGACGCGCTGAATGCGATAAAACAAGTTTTAGGTCGCTAGCATGTATAGAAAAAAAGTTACTCACCGATATCCACGAAACAAACAAACGGAATTCGACTCCGTGTTTTAAGCAATATCAGAACAAAGACGACCGTTTCCGGCGTAATTTGACGCGCTGAATGCGATAAAACAAGTTTTAGGTCGCTAGCGTGTATAGAAAAAAAGTTGGTCACCGATATCCACGAAACAAACAAACGGACTTCGACTTCGTGTTTCGAGCAATATCAAAACAAAGACGGCCATTTCCGGCGTAATTTGACGCGCTGAATATGATAAAACAAGTTTTAGGTCGCTAGCATGTATAGAAAGAAAGTTACTTACCGATATCCACGAAACAAACGAACGGAATTCGACTTCGTGTTTTAAGCAATATCAAAACAAAGACGACCGTTTCCGGCGTAATTTGACGCGCTGAATGCGATAAAACAAGTTTTAGGTCGCTAGCGTGTATAGAAAAAAAGTTGGTCACCGATATCCACGAAACAAACAAACGGACTTCGACTTCGTGTTTCGAGCAATATCAAAACAAAGACGGCCGCTTCCGGCGTAATTTGACGCGCTGAATGCGATAAAACAAGTTTGAGGTCGCTAGCATGTATAAAAAAAAAGTTACTCACCGATATCCACGAAACAAACGAACGGAATTCGACTTCGTGTTTTAAGCAATATCAAAACAAAGACGGCCGCTTCCGGCGTAATTTGACGCGCTGAATGCGATAAAACAAGTTTTAGGTCGCTAGGATGTATAGAAAATAAGTTACTCACCGATATCCACGAAACAAACAAACGGAATTCGACTTCGTGTTTTGAGCAATATCAACCAAAGACGACCGTTTCCGGCGTAATTTGACGCGCTGAATGCGATAAAACAAGTTTTAGGTCGCTAGCATGTATAGAAAAAAAGTTACCTACCGATATCTGAAAAACAAACAAACGGACTTCGACTTCGTGTTTCGAGCAATATCAAAACAAAGACGGCCATTTCCGGCGTAATTTGACGCGCTGAATATGATAAAACAAGTTTTAGGTCGCTAGCATGTATAGAAAAAAAGTTACTTACCGATATCCACGAAACAAACGAACGGAATTCGACTTCGTGTTTTAAGCAATATCAAAACAAAGACGACCGTTTCCGGCGTAATTTGACGCGCTGAATGCGATAAAACAAGTTTTAGGTCGCTAGCATGTATAGAAAAAAAGTTACCTACCGATATCTGAAAAACAAACAAACGGACTTCGACTTCGTGTTTCGAGCAATATCAAAACAAAGACGGCCGTTTCCGGCGTAATTTGACGCGCTGAATGCGATGAAACAAGTTTTAGGTCGCTAGCATGTATAGAAAAAAAGTTACTCACCGATATCCACGAAACAAACGAACGGAATTCGACTTCGTGTTTTAAGCAATATCGAAACAAAGACCACCGTTTTCGGCGTAATTTGACGCGCTGAATGCGATAAAACAGGTTTTAGGTCGCTAGCATGTATAGAAAAAAAGTTACTCACCGATATCCACGAAACAAACAAACGGAATTCGACTCCGTGTTTTGAGCAATATCAGAACAAAGACGGCCGTTTCCGGCGTAATTTGACGCGCTGAATGCGATAAAACAAGTTTGAGGTCGCTAGCATGTATAGAAAAAAAGTTACTCACCGATATCCACGAAACAAACGAACGGAATTCGACTTCGTGTTTTAAGCAATATCGAAACAAAGACCACCGTTTTCGGCGTAATTTGACGCGCTGAATGCGATAAAACAGGTTTTAGGTCGCTAGCATGTATAGAAAAAAAGTTACTCACCGATATCCACGAAACAAACAAACGGAATTCGACTCCGTGTTTTGAGCAATATCAGAACAACGACGGCCGTTTCCGGCGTAATTTGACGCGCTGAATGCGATAAAACAAGTTTTAGGTCGCTAGCATGTATAGAAAAAAAGTTACTCACCGATATCCACGAAACAAACAAACGGAATTCGACTCCGTGTTTTAAGCAATATCAGAACAAAGACGACCGTTTCCGGCGTAATTTGACGCGCTGAATGCGATAAAACAAGTTTGAGGTCGCTAGCGTGTATAGAAAAAAAGTTGGTCACCGATATCCACGAAACAAACAAACGGACTTCGACTTCGTGTTTCGAGCAATATTAAAACAACGACGGCCGTTTCCGGCGTAATTTGACGCGCTGAATGCGATAAAACAGGTTTTAGGTCGCTAGCATGTATAGAAAAAAAGTTACTCACCGATATCCACGAAACAAACAAACGGAATTCGACTCCGTGTTTTGAGCAATATCAGAACAAAGACGACCGTTTCCGGCGTAATTTGACGCGCTGAATGCGATAAAACAAGTTTTAGGTCGCTAGCATGTATAGAAAAAAAGTTACTCACCGATATCCACGAAACAAACAAACGGAATTCGACTCCGTGTTTTAAGCAATATCAGAACAAAGACGACCGTTTCCGGCGTAATTTGACGCGCTGAATGCGATAAAACAAGTTTTAGGTCGCTAGCGTGTATAGAAAAAAAGTTGGTCACCGATATCCACGAAACAAACAAACGGAATTCGACTCCGTGTTTTGAGCAATATCAGAACAAAGACGACCGTTTCCGGCGTAATTTGACGCGCTGAATGCCATAAAACAAGTTTTAGGTCGCTAGCATGTATAGAAAAAAAGTTACCAACCGATATCTGAAAAACAAACAAACGGACTTCGACTTCGTGTTTCGAGCAATATCAAAACAAAGACGGCCGCTTCCGGCGTAATTTGACGCGCTGAATGCGATAAAACAAGTTTGAGGTCGCTAGCATGTATAAAAAAAAAGTTACTCACCGATATCCACGAAACAAACGAACGGAATTCGACTTCGTGTTTTAAGCAATATCAAAACAAAGACGGCCGCTTCCGGCGTAATTTGACGCGCTGAATGCGATAAAACAAGTTTTAGGTCGCTAGGATGTATAGAAAAAAAGTTACTCACCGATATCCACGAAACAAACAAACGGAATTCGACTCCGTGTTTTGAGCAATATCAGAACAAAGACGACCGTTTCCGGCGTAATTTGACGCGCTGAATGCGATAAAACAAGTTTTAGGTCGCTAGCATGTATAGAAAAAAAGTTGGTCACCGATATCCACGAAACAAACAAACGGAATTCGACTCCGTGTTTTGAGCAATATCAGAACAAAGACGACCGTTTCCGGCGTAATTTGACGCGCTGAATGCCATAAAACAAGTTTCAGGTCGCTAGCATGTATAGAAAAAAAGTTACCAACCGATATCTGAAAAACAAACAAACGGACTTCGACTTCGTGTTTCGAGCAATATCAAAACAGAGACGGCCGCTTCCGGCGTAATTTGACGCCCTGAATGCGATAAAACAAGTTTGAGGTCGCTAGCATGTATAAAAAGAAAGTTACTCACCGATATCCACGAAACAAACGAACGGAATTCGACTTCGTGTTTTAAGCAATATCAAAACAAAGACGGCCGCTTCCGGCGTAATTTGACGCGCTGAATGCGATAAAACAAGTTTTGGGTCGCTAGGATGTATAGAAAAAAAGTTACTCACCGATATCCACGAAACAAACAAACGGAATTCGACTTCGTGTTTTGAGCAATATCAAAACAAAGACGACCGTTTCCGGCGTAATTTGACGCGCTGAATGCGATAAAACAAGTTTTAGGTCGCTAGCATGTATAGAAAAAAAGTTACCTACCGATATCTGAAAAACAAACAAACGGACTTCGACTTCGTGTTTCGAGCAATATCATAACAAAGACGGCCATTTCCGGCGTAATTTGACGCGCTGAATGCGATAAAACAAGTTTTAGGTCGCTAGGATGTATAGAAAATAAGTTACTCACCGATATCCACGAAACAAACAAACGGAATTCGACTTCGTGTTTTGAGCAATATCAAAACAAAGACGACCGTTTCCGGCGTAATTTGACGCGCTGAATGCGATAAAACAAGTTTTAGGTCGCTAGCATGTATAGAAAAAAAGTTACCTACCGATATCTGAAAAACAAACAAACGGACTTCGACTTCGTGTTTCGAGCAATATCAAAACAAAGACGGCCATTTCCGGCGTAATTTGACGCGCTGAATATGATAAAACAAGTTTTAGGTCGCTAGCATGTATAGAAAGAAAGTTACTTACCGATATCCACGAAACAAACGAACGGAATTCGACTTCGTGTTTTAAGCAATATCAAAACAAAGACGACCGTTTCCGGCGTAATTTGACGCGCTGAATGCGATAAAACAAGTTTTAGGTCGCTAGCGTGTATAGAAAAAAAGTTGGTCACCGATATCCACGAAACAAACAAACGGACTTCGACTTCGTGTTTCGAGCAATATCAAAACAAAGACGGCCGCTTCCGGCGTAATTTGACGCGCTGAATGCGATAAAACAAGTTTGAGGTCGCTAGCATGTATAAAAAAAAAGTTACTCACCGATATCCACGAAACAAACGAACGGAATTCGACTTCGTGTTTTAAGCAATATCAAAACAAAGACGGCCGCTTCCGGCGTAATTTGACGCGCTGAATGCGATAAAACAAGTTTTAGGTCGCTAGGATGTATAGAAAATAAGTTACTCACCGATATCCACGAAACAAACAAACGGAATTCGACTTCGTGTTTTGAGCAATATCAACCAAAGACGACCGTTTCCGGCGTAATTTGACGCGCTGAATGCGATAAAACAAGTTTTAGGTCGCTAGCATGTATAGAAAAAAAGTTACCTACCGATATCTGAAAAACAAACAAACGGACTTCGACTTCGTGTTTCGAGCAATATCAAAACAAAGACGGCCATTTCCGGCGTAATTTGACGCGCTGAATATGATAAAACAAGTTTTAGGTCGCTAGCATGTATAGAAAAAAAGTTACTTACCGATATCCACGAAACAAACGAACGGAATTCGACTTCGTGTTTTAAGCAATATCAAAACAAAGACGACCGTTTCCGGCGTAATTTGACGCGCTGAATGCGATAAAACAAGTTTTAGGTCGCTAGCATGTATAGAAAAAAAGTTACCTACCGATATCTGAAAAACAAACAAACGGACTTCGACTTCGTGTTTCGAGCAATATCAAAACAAAGACGGCCGTTTCCGGCGTAATTTGACGCGCTGAATGCGATGAAACAAGTTTTAGGTCGCTAGCATGTATAGAAAAAAAGTTACTCACCGATATCCACGAAACAAACGAACGGAATTCGACTTCGTGTTTTAAGCAATATCGAAACAAAGACCACCGTTTTCGGCGTAATTTGACGCGCTGAATGCGATAAAACAGGTTTTAGGTCGCTAGCATGTATAGAAAAAAAGTTACTCACCGATATCCACGAAACAAACAAACGGAATTCGACTCCGTGTTTTGAGCAATATCAGAACAAAGACGGCCGTTTCCGGCGTAATTTGACGCGCTGAATGCGATAAAACAAGTTTGAGGTCGCTAGCATGTATAGAAAAAAAGTTACTCACCGATATCCACGAAACAAACGAACGGAATTCGACTTCGTGTTTTAAGCAATATCGAAACAAAGACCACCGTTTTCGGCGTAATTTGACGCGCTGAATGCGATAAAACAGGTTTTAGGTCGCTAGCATGTATAGAAAAAAAGTTACTCACCGATATCCACGAAACAAACAAACGGAATTCGACTCCGTGTTTTGAGCAATATCAGAACAACGACGGCCGTTTCCGGCGTAATTTGACGCGCTGAATGCGATAAAACAAGTTTTAGGTCGCTAGCATGTATAGAAAAAAAGTTACTCACCGATATCCACGAAACAAACAAACGGAATTCGACTCCGTGTTTTAAGCAATATCAGAACAAAGACGACCGTTTCCGGCGTAATTTGACGCGCTGAATGCGATAAAACAAGTTTGAGGTCGCTAGCGTGTATAGAAAAAAAGTTGGTCACCGATATCCACGAAACAAACAAACGGACTTCGACTTCGTGTTTCGAGCAATATTAAAACAACGACGGCCGTTTCCGGCGTAATTTGACGCGCTGAATGCGATAAAACAGGTTTTAGGTCGCTAGCATGTATAGAAAAAAAGTTACTCACCGATATCCACGAAACAAACAAACGGAATTCGACTCCGTGTTTTGAGCAATATCAGAACAAAGACGACCGTTTCCGGCGTAATTTGACGCGCTGAATGCGATAAAACAAGTTTTAGGTCGCTAGCATGTATAGAAAAAAAGTTACTCACCGATATCCACGAAACAAACAAACGGAATTCGACTCCGTGTTTTAAGCAATATCAGAACAAAGACGACCGTTTCCGGCGTAATTTGACGCGCTGAATGCGATAAAACAAGTTTTAGGTCGCTAGCGTGTATAGAAAAAAAGTTGGTCACCGATATCCACGAAACAAACAAACGGAATTCGACTCCGTGTTTTGAGCAATATCAGAACAAAGACGACCGTTTCCGGCGTAATTTGACGCGCTGAATGCCATAAAACAAGTTTTAGGTCGCTAGCATGTATAGAAAAAAAGTTACCAACCGATATCTGAAAAACAAACAAACGGACTTCGACTTCGTGTTTCGAGCAATATCAAAACAAAGACGGCCGCTTCCGGCGTAATTTGACGCGCTGAATGCGATAAAACAAGTTTGAGGTCGCTAGCATGTATAAAAAAAAAGTTACTCACCGATATCCACGAAACAAACGAACGGAATTCGACTTCGTGTTTTAAGCAATATCAAAACAAAGACGGCCGCTTCCGGCGTAATTTGACGCGCTGAATGCGATAAAACAAGTTTTAGGTCGCTAGGATGTATAGAAAATAAGTTACTCACCGATATCCACGAAACAAACAAACGGAATTCGACTTCGTGTTTTGAGCAATATCAAAACAAAGACGACCGTTTCCGGCGTAATTTGACGCGCTGAATGCGATAAAACAAGTTTTAGGTCGCTAGCATGTATAGAAAAAAAGTTACCTACCGATATCTGAAAAACAAACAAACGGACTTCGACTTCGTGTTTCGAGCAATATCAAAACAAAGACGGCCATTTCCGGCGTAATTTGACGCGCTGAATATGATAAAACAAGTTTTAGGTCGCTAGCATGTATAGAAAGAAAGTTACTTACCGATATCCACGAAACAAACGAACGGAATTCGACTTCGTGTTTTAAGCAATATCAAAACAAAGACGACCGTTTCCGGCGTAATTTGACGCGCTGAATGCGATAAAACAAGTTTTAGGTCGCTAGCGTGTATAGAAAAAAAGTTGGTCACCGATATCCACGAAACAAACAAACGGACTTCGACTTCGTGTTTCGAGCAATATCAAAACAAAGACGGCCGCTTCCGGCGTAATTTGACGCGCTGAATGCGATAAAACAAGTTTGAGGTCGCTAGCATGTATAAAAAAAAAGTTACTCACCGATATCCACGAAACAAACGAACGGAATTCGACTTCGTGTTTTAAGCAATATCAAAACAAAGACGGCCGCTTCCGGCGTAATTTGACGCGCTGAATGCGATAAAACAAGTTTTAGGTCGCTAGGATGTATAGAAAATAAGTTACTCACCGATATCCACGAAACAAACAAACGGAATTCGACTTCGTGTTTTGAGCAATATCAGAACAAAGACGACCGTTTCCGGCGTAATTTGACGCGCTGAATGCCATAAAACAAGTTTTAGGTCGCTAGCATGTATAGAAAAAAAGTTACCAACCGATATCTGAAAAACAAACAAACGGACTTCGACTTCGTGTTTCGAGCAATATCAAAACAAAGACGGCCGCTTCCGGCGTAATTTGACGCGCTGAATGCGATAAAACAAGTTTGAGGTCGCTAGCATGTATAAAAAAAAAGTTACTCACCGATATCCACGAAACAAACGAACGGAATTCGACTTCGTGTTTTAAGCAATATCAAAACAAAGACGGCCGCTTCCGGCGTAATTTGACGCGCTGAATGCGATAAAACAAGTTTTAGGTCGCTAGGATGTATAGAAAATAAGTTACTCACCGATATCCACGAAACAAACAAACGGAATTCGACTTCGTGTTTTGAGCAATATCAAAACAAAGACGACCGTTTCCGGCGTAATTTGACGCGCTGAATGCGATAAAACAAGTTTTAGGTCGCTAGCATGTATAGAAAAAAAGTAACCTACCGATATCTGAAAAACAAACAAACGGACTTCGACTTCGTGTTTCGAGCAATATCAAAACAAAGACGGCCATTTCCGGCGTAATTTGACGCGCTGAATATGATAAAACAAGTTTTAGGTCGCTAGCATGTATAGAAAGAAAGTTACTTACCGATATCCACGAAACAAACGAACGGAATTCGACTTCGTGTTTTAAGCAATATCAAAACAAAGACGACCGTTTCCGGCGTAATTTGACGCGCTGAATGCGATAAAACAAGTTTTAGGTCGCTAGCGTGTATAGAAAAAAAGTTGGTCACCGATATCCACGAAACAAACAAACGGACTTCGACTTCGTGTTTCGAGCAATATCAAAACAAAGACGACCGCTTCCGGCGTAATTTGACGCGCTGAATGCGATAAAACAAGTTTGAGGTCGCTAGCATGTATAAAAAAAAAGTTACTCACCGATATCCACGAAACAAACGAACGGAATTCGACTTCGTGTTTTAAGCAATATCAAAACAAAGACGGCCGCTTCCGGCGTAATTTGACGCGCTGAATGCGATAAAACAAGTTTTAGGTCGCTAGGATGTATAGAAAATAAGTTACTCACCGATATCCACGAAACAAACAAACGGAATTCGACTTCGTGTTTTGAGCAATATCAAAACAAAGACGACCGTTTCCGGCGTAATTTGACGCGCTGAATGCGATAAAACAAGTTTTAGGTCGCTAGCATGTATAGAAAAAAAGTTACCTACCGATATCTGAAAAACAAACAAACGGACTTCGACTTCGTGTTTCGAGCAATATCAAAACAAAGACGGCCATTTCCGGCGTAATTTGACGCGCTGAATATGATAAAACAAGTTTTAGGTCGCTAGCATGTATAGAAAAAAAGTTACTTACCGATATCCACGAAACAAACGAACGGAATTCGACTTCGTGTTTTAAGCAATATCAAAACAAAGACGACCGTTTCCGGCGTAATTTGACGCGCTGAATGCGATAAAACAAGTTTTAGGTCGCTAGCATGTATAGAAAAAAAGTTACTCACCGATATCCACGAAACAAACAAACGGAATTCGACTCCGTGTTTTAAGCAATATCAGAACAAAGACGACCGTTTCCGGCGTAATTTGACGCGCTGAATGCGATAAAACAAGTTTTAGGTCGCTAGCGTGTATAGAAAAAAAGTTGGTCACCGATATCCACGAAACAAACAAACGGAATTCGACTCCGTGTTTTGAGCAATATCAGAACAAAGACGACCGTTTCCGGCGTAATTTGACGCGCTGAATGCCATAAAACAAGTTTTAGGTCGCTAGCATGTATAGAAAAAAAGTTACCAACCGATATCTGAAAAACAAACAAACGGACTTCGACTTCGTGTTTCGAGCAATATCAAAACAAAGACGGCCGCTTCCGGCGTAATTTGACGCGCTGAATGCGATAAAACAAGTTTGAGGTCGCTAGCATGTATAAAAAAAAAGTTACTCACCGATATCCACGAAACAAACGAACGGAATTCGACTTCGTGTTTTAAGCAATATCAAAACAAAGACGGCCGCTTCCGGCGTAATTTGACGCGCTGAATGCGATAAAACAAGTTTTAGGTCTCTAGGATGTATAGGAAAAAAGTTACTCACCGATATCCACGAAACAAACAAACGGAATTCGACTTCGTGTTTTGAGCAATATCGAAACAAAGACGACCGTTTCCGGCGTAATTTGACGCGCTGAATGCGATAAAACAAGTTTTAGGTCTCTAGGATGTATAGGAAAAAAGTTACTCACCGATATCCACGAAACAAACAAACGGAATTCGACTTCGTGTTTTGAGCAATATCGAAACAAAGACGACCGTTTCCGGCGTAATTTGACGCGCTGAATGCGATAAAACAAGTTTTAGGTCGCTAGCATGTATAGAAAAAAAGTTACCTACCGATATCTGAAAAACAAACAAACGGACTTCGACTTCGTGTTTCGAGCAATATCAGAACAAAGACGACCGTTTCCGGCGTAATTTGACGCGCTGAATGCCATAAAACAAGTTTTAGGTCGCTAGCATGTATAGAAAAAAAGTTACCAACCGATATCTGAAAAACAAACAAACGGACTTCGACTTCGTGTTTCGAGCAATATCAAAACAAAGACGGCCGCTTCCGGCGTAATTTGACGCGCTGAATGCGATAAAACAAGTTTGAGGTCGCTAGCATGTATAAAAAAAAAGTTACTCACCGATATCCACGAAACAAACAAACGGAATTCGACTCCGTGTTTTAAGCAATATCAGAACAAAGACGACCGTTTCCGGCGTAATTTGACGCGCTGAATGCGATAAAACAAGTTTGAGGTCGCTAGCGTGTATAGAAAAAAAGTTGGTCACCGATATCCACGAAACAAACAAACGGACTTCGACTTCGTGTTTCGAGCAATATTAAAACAACGACGGCCGTTTCCGGCGTAATTTGACGCGCTGAATGCGATAAAACAGGTTTTAGGTCGCTAGCATGTATAGAAAAAAAGTTACTCACCGATATCCACGAAACAAACAAACGGAATTCGACTCCGTGTTTTGAGCAATATCAGAACAAAGACGACCGTTTCCGGCGTAATTTGACGCGCTGAATGCGATAAAACAAGTTTTAGGTCGCTAGCATGTATAGAAAAAAAGTTACTCACCGATATCCACGAAACAAACAAACGGAATTCGACTCCGTGTTTTAAGCAATATCAGAACAAAGACGACCGTTTCCGGCGTAATTTGACGCGCTGAATGCGATAAAACAAGTTTTAGGTCGCTAGCGTGTATAGAAAAAAAGTTGGTCACCGATATCCACGAAACAAACAAACGGAATTCGACTCCGTGTTTTGAGCAATATCAGAACAAAGACGACCGTTTCCGGCGTAATTTGACGCGCTGAATGCCATAAAACAAGTTTTAGGTCGCTAGCATGTATAGAAAAAAAGTTACCAACCGATATCTGAAAAACAAACAAACGGACTTCGACTTCGTGTTTCGAGCAATATCAAAACAAAGACGGCCGCTTCCGGCGTAATTTGACGCGCTGAATGCGATAAAACAAGTTTGAGGTCGCTAGCATGTATAAAAAAAAAGTTACTCACCGATATCCACGAAACAAACGAACGGAATTCGACTTCGTGTTTTAAGCAATATCAAAACAAAGACGGCCGCTTCCGGCGTAATTTGACGCGCTGAATGCGATAAAACAAGTTTTAGGTCTCTAGGATGTATAGGAAAAAAGTTACTCACCGATATCCACGAAACAAACAAACGGAATTCGACTTCGTGTTTTGAGCAATATCGAAACAAAGACGACCGTTTCCGGCGTAATTTGACGCGCTGAATGCGATAAAACAAGTTTTAGGTCTCTAGGATGTATAGGAAAAAAGTTACTCACCGATATCCACGAAACAAACAAACGGAATTCGACTTCGTGTTTTGAGCAATATCGAAACAAAGACGACCGTTTCCGGCGTAATTTGACGCGCTGAATGCGATAAAACAAGTTTTAGGTCGCTAGCATGTATAGAAAAAAAGTTACCTACCGATATCTGAAAAACAAACAAACGGACTTCGACTTCGTGTTTCGAGCAATATCAGAACAAAGACGACCGTTTCCGGCGTAATTTGACGCGCTGAATGCCATAAAACAAGTTTTAGGTCGCTAGCATGTATAGAAAAAAAGTTACCAACCGATATCTGAAAAACAAACAAACGGACTTCGACTTCGTGTTTCGAGCAATATCAAAACAAAGACGGCCGCTTCCGGCGTAATTTGACGCGCTGAATGCGATAAAACAAGTTTGAGGTCGCTAGCATGTATAAAAAAAAAGTTACTCACCGATATCCACGAAACAAACAAACGGAATTCGACTCCGTGTTTTAAGCAATATCAGAACAAAGACGACCGTTTCCGGCGTAATTTGACGCGCTGAATGCGATAAAACAAGTTTGAGGTCGCTAGCGTGTATAGAAAAAAAGTTGGTCACCGATATCCACGAAACAAACAAACGGACTTCGACTTCGTGTTTCGAGCAATATTAAAACAACGACGGCCGTTTCCGGCGTAATTTGACGCGCTGAATGCGATAAAACAGGTTTTAGGTCGCTAGCATGTATAGAAAAAAAGTTACTCACCGATATCCACGAAACAAACAAACGGAATTCGACTCCGTGTTTTGAGCAATATCAGAACAAAGACGACCGTTTCCGGCGTAATTTGACGCGCTGAATGCGATAAAACAAGTTTTAGGTCGCTAGCATGTATAGAAAAAAAGTTACTCACCGATATCCACGAAACAAACAAACGGAATTCGACTCCGTGTTTTAAGCAATATCAGAACAAAGACGACCGTTTCCGGCGTAATTTGACGCGCTGAATGCGATAAAACAAGTTTTAGGTCGCTAGCGTGTATAGAAAAAAAGTTGGTCACCGATATCCACGAAACAAACAAACGGAATTCGACTCCGTGTTTTGAGCAATATCAGAACAAAGACGACCGTTTCCGGCGTAATTTGACGCGCTGAATGCCATAAAACAAGTTTTAGGTCGCTAGCATGTATAGAAAAAAAGTTACCAACCGATATCTGAAAAACAAACAAACGGACTTCGACTTCGTGTTTCGAGCAATATCAAAACAAAGACGGCCGCTTCCGGCGTAATTTGACGCGCTGAATGCGATAAAACAAGTTTGAGGTCGCTAGCATGTATAAAAAAAAAGTTACTCACCGATATCCACGAAACAAACGAACGGAATTCGACTTCGTGTTTTAAGCAATATCAAAACAAAGACGGCCGCTTCCGGCGTAATTTGACGCGCTGAATGCGATAAAACAAGTTTTAGGTCGCTAGGATGTATAGAAAATAAGTTACTCACCGATATCCACGAAACAAACAAACGGAATTCGACTTCGTGTTTTGAGCAATATCAAAACAAAGACGACCGTTTCCGGCGTAATTTGACGCGCTGAATGCGATAAAACAAGTTTTAGGTCGCTAGCATGTATAGAAAAAAAGTTACCTACCGATATCTGAAAAACAAACAAACGGACTTCGACTTCGTGTTTCGAGCAATATCAAAACAAAGACGGCCATTTCCGGCGTAATTTGACGCGCTGAATATGATAAAACAAGTTTTAGGTCGCTAGCATGTATAGAAAGAAAGTTACTTACCGATATCCACGAAACAAACGAACGGAATTCGACTTCGTGTTTTAAGCAATATCAAAACAAAGACGACCGTTTCCGGCGTAATTTGACGCGCTGAATGCGATAAAACAAGTTTTAGGTCGCTAGCGTGTATAGAAAAAAAGTTGGTCACCGATATCCACGAAACAAACAAACGGACTTCGACTTCGTGTTTCGAGCAATATCAAAACAAAGACGGCCGCTTCCGGCGTAATCTGACGCGCTGAATGCGATAAAACAAGTTTGAGGTCGCTAGCATGTATAAAAAAAAAGTTACTCACCGATATCCACGAAACAAACGAACGGAATTCGACTTCGTGTTTTAAGCAATATCAAAACAAAGACGGCCGCTTCCGGCGTAATTTGACGCGCTGAATGCGATAAAACAAGTTTTAGGTCGCTAGGATGTATAGAAAATAAGTTACTCACCGATATCCACGAAACAAACAAACGGAATTCGACTTCGTGTTTTGAGCAATATCAAAACAAAGACGACCGTTTCCGGCGTAATTTGACGCGCTGAATGCGATAAAACAAGTTTTAGGTCGCTAGCATGTATAGAAAAAAAGTTACCTACCGATATCTGAAAAACAAACAAACGGACTTCGACTTCGTGTTTCGAGCAATATCAAAACAAAGACGGCCATTTCCGGCGTAATTTGACGCGCTGAATATGATAAAACAAGTTTTAGGTCGCTAGCATGTATAGAAAAAAAGTTACTTACCGATATCCACGAAACAAACGAACGGAATTCGACTTCGTGTTTTAAGCAATATCAAAACAAAGACGACCGTTTCCGGCGTAATTTGACGCGCTGAATGCGATAAAACAAGTTTTAGGTCGCTAGCATGTATAGAAAAAAAGTTACTCACCGATATCCACGAAACAAACAAACGGAATTCGACTCCGTGTTTTGAGCAATATCAAAACAAAGACGACCGTTTCCGGCGTAATTTGTCGCGCTGAATGCGATAAAACAAGTTTTAGGTCGCTAGCATGTATAGAAAAAAAGTTACTCACCGATATCCACGAAACAAACAAACGGAATTCGACTCCGTGTTTTAAGCAATATCAGAACAAAGACGACCGTTTCCGGCGTAATTTGACGCGCTGAATGCGATAAAACAAGTTTTAGGTCGCTAGCGTGTATAGAAAAAAAGTTGGTCACCGATATCCACGAAACAAACAAACGGAATTCGACTCCGTGTTTTGAGCAATATCAGAACAAAGACGACCGTTTCCGGCGTCATTTGACGCGCTGAATGCGATGAAACAAGTTTTAGGTCGCTAGCATGTATAGAAAAAAAGTTACTCACCGATATCCACGAAACAAACGAACGGAATTCGACTTCGTGTTTTAAGCAATATCGAAACAAAGACCACCGTTTTCGGCGTAATTTGACGCGCTGAATGCGATAAAACAGGTTTTAGGTCGCTAGCATGTATAGAAAAAAAGTTACTCACCGATATCCACGAAACAAACAAACGGAATTCGACTCCGTGTTTTGAGCAATATCAGAACAAAGACGGCCGTTTCCGGCGTAATTTGACGCGCTGAATGCGATAAAACAAGTTTGAGGTCGCTAGCATGTATAGAAAAAAAGTTACTCACCGATATCCACGAAACAAACGAACGGAATTCGACTTCGTGTTTTAAGCAATATCGAAACAAAGACCACCGTTTTCGGCGTAATTTGACGCGCTGAATGCGATAAAACAGGTTTTAGGTCGCTAGCATGTATAGAAAAAAAGTTACTCACCGATATCCACGAAACAAACAAACGGAATTCGACTCCGTGTTTTGAGCAATATCAGAACAACGACGGCCGTTTCCGGCGTAATTTGACGCGCTGAATGCGATAAAACAAGTTTTAGGTCGCTAGCATGTATAGAAAAAAAGTTACTCACCGATATCCACGAAACAAACAAACGGAATTCGACTCCGTGTTTTAAGCAATATCAGAACAAAGACGACCGTTTCCGGCGTAATTTGACGCGCTGAATGCGATAAAACAAGTTTGAGGTCGCTAGCGTGTATAGAAAAAAAGTTGGTCACCGATATCCACGAAACAAACAAACGGACTTCGACTTCGTGTTTCGAGCAATATTAAAACAACGACGGCCGTTTCCGGCGTAATTTGACGCGCTGAATGCGATAAAACAGGTTTTAGGTCGCTAGCATGTATAGAAAAAAAGTTACTCACCGATATCCACGAAACAAACAAACGGAATTCGACTCCGTGTTTTGAGCAATATCAGAACAAAGACGACCGTTTCCGGCGTAATTTGACGCGCTGAATGCGATAAAACAAGTTTTAGGTCGCTAGCATGTATAGAAAAAAAGTTACTCACCGATATCCACGAAACAAACAAACGGAATTCGACTCCGTGTTTTAAGCAATATCAGAACAAAGACGACCGTTTCCGGCGTAATTTGACGCGCTGAATGCGATAAAACAAGTTTTAGGTCGCTAGCGTGTATAGAAAAAAAGTTGGTCACCGATATCCACGAAACAAACAAACGGAATTCGACTCCGTGTTTTGAGCAATATCAGAACAAAGACGACCGTTTCCGGCGTAATTTGACGCGCTGAATGCCATAAAACAAGTTTTAGGTCGCTAGCATGTATAGAAAAAAAGTTACCAACCGATATCTGAAAAACAAACAAACGGACTTCGACTTCGTGTTTCGAGCAATATCAAAACAAAGACGGCCGCTTCCGGCGTAATTTGACGCGCTGAATGCGATAAAACAAGTTTGAGGTCGCTAGCATGTATAGAAAAAAAGTTACTCACCGATATCCACGAAACAAACAAACGGAATTCGACTCCGTGTTTTAAGCAATATCAGAACAAAGACGACCGTTTCCGGCGTAATTTGACGCGCTGAATGCGATAAAACAAGTTTTAGGTCGCTAGCGTGTATAGAAAAAAAGTTGGTCACCGATATCCACGAAACAAACAAACGGAATTCGACTCCGTGTTTTGAGCAATATCAGAACAAAGACGACCGTTTCCGGCGTCATTTGACGCGCTGAATGCCATAAAACAAGTTTTAGGTCGCTAGCATGTATAGAAAAAAAGTTACCAACCGATATCTGAAAAACAAACAAACGGACTTCGACTTCGTGTTTCGAGCAATATCAAAACAAAGACGGCCGCTTCCGGCGTAATTTGACGCGCTGAATGCGATAAAACAAGTTTGAGGTCGCTAGCATGTATAAAAAAAAAGTTACTCACCGATGTCCACGAAACAAACGAACGGAATTCGACTTCGTGTTTTAAGCAATATCAAAACAAAGACGGCCGCTTCCGGCGTAATTTGACGCGCTGAATGCGATAAAACAAGTTTTAGGTCGCTAGGATGTATAGAAAATAAGTTACTCACCGATATCCACGAAACAAACAAACGGAATTCGACTTCGTGTTTTGAGCAATATCAGAACAAAGACGACCGTTTCCGGCGTAATTTGACGCGCTGAATGCGATAAAACAAGTTTTAGGTCGCTAGCATGTATAGAAAAAAAGTTACCTACCGATATCTGAAAAACAAACAAACGGACTTCGACTTCGTGTTTCGAGCAATATCAAAACAAAGACGGCCATTTCCGGCGTAATTTGACGCGCTGAATATGATAAAACAAGTCTTAGGTCGCTAGCATGTATAGAAAAAAAGTTACTTACCGATATCCACGAAACAAACGAACGGAATTCGACTTCGTGTTTTAAGCAATATCAAAACAAAGACGACCGTTTCCGGCGTAATTTGACGCGCTGAATGCGATAAAACAAGTTTTAGGTCGCTAGCGTGTGTAGAAAAAAAGTTGGTCACCGATATCCACGAAACAAACAAACGGAATTCGACTCCGTGTTTTGAGCAATATCAGAACAAAGACGACCGTTTCCGGCGTAATTTGACGCGCTGAATGCCATAAAACAAGTTTTAGGTCGCTAGCATGTATAGAAAAAAAGTTACCAACCGATATCTGAAAAACAAACAAACGGACTTCGACTTCGTGTTTCGAGCAATATCAAAACAAAGACGGCCGCTTTCGGCGAAATTTGACGCGCTGAATGCGATAAAACAAGTTTTAGGTCGCTAGCATGTATAGAAAAAAAGTTACCTACCGATATCTGAAAAACAAACAAACGGACTTCGACTTCGTGTTTCGAGCAATATCAAAACAAAGACGGCCATTTCCGGCGTAATTTGACGCGCTGAATGCGATAAAACAAGTTTTAGGTCGCTAGCATGTATAGAAAAAAAGTTACTTACCGATATCCACGAAACAAACGAACGGAATTCGACTTCGTGTTTTAAGCAATATCAAAACAAGGACGACCGTTTCCGGCGTAATTTGACGCGCTGAATGCGATAAAACAAGTTTTAGGTCGCTAGCATGTATAGAAAAAAAGTTACCTACCGATATCTGAAAAACAAACAAACGGACTTCGACTTCGTGTTTCGAGCAATATCAAAACAAAGACGGCCGTTTCCGGCGTAATTTGACGCGCTGAATGCGATAAAACAAGTTTTAGGTCGCTAGCATGTATAGAAAAAAAGTTACTCACCGATATCCACGAAACAAACGAACGGAATTCGACTTCGTGTTTTGAGCAATATCAAAACAAAGACGGCCGCTTCCGGCGTAATTTGACGCGCTGAATGCGATAAAACAAGTTTTAGGTCGCTAGGATGTATAGAAAATAAGTTACTCACCGATATCCACGAAACAAACAAACGGAATTCGACTTCGTGTTTTGAGCAATATCAAAACAAAGACGACCGTTTCCGGCGTAATTTGACGCGCTGAATGCGATAAAACAAGTTTTAGGTCGCTAGCATGTATAGAAAAAAAGTTACCTACCGATATCTGAAAAACAAACAAACGGACTTCGACTTCGTGTTTCGAGCAATATCAAAACAAAGACGGCCGTTTCCGGCGTAGTTTGACGCGCTGAATGGGATAAAACAAGTTTTAGGTCGCTAGCATGTATAGAAAAAAAGTTACTCACCGATATCCACGAAACAAACGAACGGAATTCGACTTCGTGTTTTAAGCAATATCGAAACAAAGACCACCGTTTTCGGCGTAATTTGACGCGCTGAATGCGATAAAACAGGTTTTAGGTCGCTAGCATGTATAGAAAAAAAGTTACCTACCGATATCTGAAAAACAAACAAACGGACTTCGACTTCGTGTTTCGAGCAATATTAAAACAACGACGGCCGTTTCCGGCGTAATTTGACGCGCTGAATGCGATAAAACAAGTTTTAGGTCGCTAGCATGTATAGAAAAAAAGTTACCAACCGATATCTGAAAAACAAACAAACGGACTTCGACTTCGTGTTTCGAGCAATATCAAAACAAAGACGGCCGCTTCCGGCGTAATTTGACGCGCTGAATGCGATAAAACAAGTTTGAGGTCGCTAGCATGTATAAAAAAAAAGTTACTCACCGATATCCACGAAACAAACGAACGGAATTCGACTTCGTGTTTTAAGCAATATCAAAACAAAGACGGCCGCTTCCGGCGTAATTTGACGCGCTGAATGCGATAAAACAAGTTTTAGGTCGCTAGGATGTATAGAAAAAAAGTTACTCACCGATATCCACGAAACAAACAAACGGAATTCGACTTCGTGTTTTGAGCAATATCAAAACAAAGACGACCGTTTCCGGCGTAATTTGTCGCGCTGAATGCGATAAAACAAGTTTTAGGTCGCTAGCATGTATAGAAAAAAAGTTACTCACCGATATCCACGAAACAAACAAACGGAATTCGACTCCGTGTTTTAAGCAATATCAGAACAAAGACGACCGTTTCCGGCGTAATTTGACGCGCTGAATGCGATAAAACAAGTTTTAGGTCGCTAGCGTGTATAGAAAAAAAGTTGGTCACCGATATCCACGAAACAAACAAACGGAATTCGACTCCGTGTTTTGAGCAATATCAGAACAAAGACGACCGTTTCCGGCGTCATTTGACGCGCTGAATGCCATAAAACAAGTTTTAGGTCGCTAGCATGTATAGAAAAAAAGTTACCAACCGATATCTGAAAAACAAACAAACGGACTTCGACTTCGTGTTTCGAGCAATATCAAAACAAAGACGGCCGCTTCCGGCGTAATTTGACGCGCTGAATGCGATAAAACAAGTTTGAGGTCGCTAGCATGTATAAAAAAAAAGTTACTCACCGATGTCCACGAAACAAACGAACGGAATTCGACTTCGTGTTTTAAGCAATATCAAAACAAAGACGGCCGCTTCCGGCGTAATTTGACGCGCTGAATGCGATAAAACAAGTTTTAGGTCGCTAGGATGTATAGAAAATAAGTTACTCACCGATATCCACGAAACAAACAAACGGAATTCGACTTCGTGTTTTGAGCAATATCAGAACAAAGACGACCGTTTCCGGCGTAATTTGACGCGCTGAATGCGATAAAACAAGTTTTAGGTCGCTAGCATGTATAGAAAAAAAGTTACCTACCGATATCTGAAAAACAAACAAACGGACTTCGACTTCGTGTTTCGAGCAATATCAAAACAAAGACGGCCATTTCCGGCGTAATTTGACGCGCTGAATATGATAAAACAAGTTTTAGGTCGCTAGCATGTATAGAAAAAAAGTTACTTACCGATATCCACGAAACAAACGAACGGAATTCGACTTCGTGTTTTAAGCAATATCAAAACAAAGACGACCGTTTCCGGCGTAATTTGACGCGCTGAATGCGATAAAACAAGTTTTAGGTCGCTAGCGTGTGTAGAAAAAAAGTTGGTCACCGATATCCACGAAACAAACAAACGGAATTCGACTCCGTGTTTTGAGCAATATCAGAACAAAGACGACCGTTTCCGGCGTAATTTGACGCGCTGAATGCCATAAAACAAGTTTTAGGTCGCTAGCATGTATAGAAAAAAAGTTACCAACCGATATCTGAAAAACAAACAAACGGACTTCGACTTCGTGTTTCGAGCAATATCAAAACAAAGACGGCCGCTTTCGGCGTAATTTGACGCGCTGAATGCGATAAAACAAGTTTTAGGTCGCTAGCATGTATAGAAAAAAAGTTACCTACCGATATCTGAAAAACAAACAAACGGACTTCGACTTCGTGTTTCGAGCAATATCAAAACAAAGACGGCCATTTCCGGCGTAATTTGACGCGCTGAATGCGATAAAACAAGTTTTAGGTCGCTAGCATGTATAGAAAAAAAGTTACTTACCGATATCCACGAAACAAACGAACGGAATTCGACTTCGTGTTTTAAGCAATATCAAAACAGGGACGACCGTTTCCGGCGTAATTTGACGCGCTGAATGCGATAAAACAAGTTTTAGGTCGCTAGCATGTATAGAAAAAAAGTTACCTACCGATATCTGAAAAACAAACAAACGGACTTCGACTTCGTGTTTCGAGCAATATCAAAACAAAGACGGCCGTTTCCGGCGTAATTTGACGCGCTGAATGCGATAAAACAAGTTTTAGGTCGCTAGCATGTATAGAAAAAAAGTTACTCACCGATATCCACGAAACAAACGAACGGAATTCGACTTCGTGTTTTGAGCAATATCAAAACAAAGACGGCCGCTTCCGGCGTAATTTGACGCGCTGAATGCGATAAAACAAGTTTTAGGTCGCTAGGATGTATAGAAAATAAGTTACTCACCGATATCCACGAAACAAACAAACGGAATTCGACTTCGTGTTTTGAGCAATATCAAAACAAAGACGACCGTTTCCGGCGTAATTTGACGCGCTGAATGCGATAAAACAAGTTTTAGGTCGCTAGCATGTATAGAAAAAAAGTTACCTACCGATATCTGAAAAACAAACAAACGGACTTCGACTTCGTGTTTCGAGCAATATCAAAACAAAGACGGCCATTTCCGGCGTAATTTGACGCGCTGAATGCGATAAAACAAGTTTTAGGTCGCTAGCATGTATAGAAAAAAAGTTACTTACCGATATCCACGAAACAAACGAACGGAATTCGACTTCGTGTTTTAAGCAATATCAAAACAAGGACGACCGTTTCCGGCGTAATTTGACGCGCTGAATGCGATAAAACAAGTTTTAGGTCGCTAGCATGTATAGAAAAAAAGTTACCTACCGATATCTGAAAAACAAACAAACGGACTTCGACTTCGTGTTTCGAGCAATATCAAAACAAAGACGGCCGTTTCCGGCGTAATTTGACGCGCTGAATGCGATAAAACAAGTTTTAGGTCGCTAGCATGTATAGAAAAAAAGTTACTCACCGATATCCACGAAACAAACGAACGGAATTCGACTTCGTGTTTTGAGCAATATCAAAACAAAGACGGCCGCTTCCGGCGTAATTTGACGCGCTGAATGCGATAAAACAAGTTTTAGGTCGCTAGGATGTATAGAAAATAAGTTACTCACCGATATCCACGAAACAAACAAACGGAATTCGACTTCGTGTTTTGAGCAATATCAAAACAAAGACGACCGTTTCCGGCGTAATTTGACGCGCTGAATGCGATAAAACAAGTTTTAGGTCGCTAGCATGTATAGAAAAAAAGTTACCTACCGATATCTGAAAAACAAACAAACGGACTTCGACTTCGTGTTTCGAGCAATATCAAAACAAAGACGGCCGTTTCCGGCGTAGTTTGACGCGCTGAATGGGATAAAACAAGTTTTAGGTCGCTAGCATGTATAGAAAAAAAGTTACTCACCGATATCCACGAAACAAACGAACGGAATTCGACTTCGTGTTTTAAGCAATATCGAAACAAAGACCACCGTTTTCGGCGTAATTTGACGCGCTGAATGCGATAAAACAGGTTTTAGGTCGCTAGCATGTATAGAAAAAAAGTTACCTACCGATATCTGAAAAACAAACAAACGGACTTCGACTTCGTGTTTCGAGCAATATTAAAACAACGACGGCCGTTTCCGGCGTAATTTGACGCGCTGAATGCGATAAAACAAGTTTTAGGTCGCTAGCATGTATAGAAAAAAAGTTACCAACCGATATCTGAAAAACAAACAAACGGACTTCGACTTCGTGTTTCGAGCAATATCAAAACAAAGACGGCCGCTTCCGGCGTAATTTGACGCGCTGAATGCGATAAAACAAGTTTGAGGTCGCTAGCATGTATAAAAAAAAAGTTACTCACCGATATCCACGAAACAAACGAACGGAATTCGACTTCGTGTTTTAAGCAATATCAAAACAAAGACGGCCGCTTCCGGCGTAATTTGACGCGCTGAATGCGATAAAACAAGTTTTAGGTCGCTAGGATGTATAGAAAAAAAGTTACTCACCGATATCCACGAAACAAACAAACGGAATTCGACTTCGTGTTTTGAGCAATATCAAAACAAAGACGACCGTTTCCGGCGTAATTTGTCGCGCTGAATGCGATAAAACAAGTTTTAGGTCGCTAGCATGTATAGAAAAAAAGTTACTCACCGATATCCACGAAACAAACAAACGGAATTCGACTCCGTGTTTTAAGCAATATCAGAACAAAGACGACCGTTTCCGGCGTAATTTGACGCGCTGAATGCGATAAAACAAGTTTTAGGTCGCTAGCGTGTATAGAAAAAAAGTTGGTCACCGATATCCACGAAACAAACAAACGGAATTCGACTCCGTGTTTTGAGCAATATCAGAACAAAGACGACCGTTTCCGGCGTCATTTGACGCGCTGAATGCCATAAAACAAGTTTTAGGTCGCTAGCATGTATAGAAAAAAAGTTACCAACCGATATCTGAAAAACAAACAAACGGACTTCGACTTCGTGTTTCGAGCAATATCAAAACAAAGACGGCCGCTTCCGGCGTAATTTGACGCGCTGAATGCGATGAAACAAGTTTGAGGTCGCTAGCATGTATAAAAAAAAAGTTACTCACCGATGTCCACGAAACAAACGAACGGAATTCGACTTCGTGTTTTAAGCAATATCAAAACAAAGACGGCCGCTTCCGGCGTAATTTGACGCGCTGAATGCGATAAAACAAGTTTTAGGTCGCTAGGATGTATAGAAAATAAGTTACTCACCGATATCCACGAAACAAACAAACGGAATTCGACTTCGTGTTTTGAGCAATATCAGAACAAAGACGACCGTTTCCGGCGTAATTTGACGCGCTGAATGCGATAAAACAAGTTTTAGGTCGCTAGCATGTATAGAAAAAAAGTTACCTACCGATATCTGAAAAACAAACAAACGGACTTCGACTTCGTGTTTCGAGCAATATCAAAACAAAGACGGCCATTTCCGGCGTAATTTGACGCGCTGAATATGATAAAACAAGTTTTAGGTCGCTAGCATGTATAGAAAAAAAGTTACTTACCGATATCCACGAAACAAACGAACGGAATTCGACTTCGTGTTTTAAGCAATATCAAAACAAAGACGACCGTTTCCGGCGTAATTTGACGCGCTGAATGCGATAAAACAAGTTTTAGGTCGCTAGCGTGTGTAGAAAAAAAGTTGGTCACCGATATCCACGAAACAAACAAACGGACTTCGACTTCGTGTTTCGAGCAATATTGAAACAAAGACGACCGTTTCCGGCGTAATTTGACGCGCTGAATGCCATAAAACAAGTTTTAGGTCGCTAGCATGTATAGAAAAAAAGTTACCAACCGATATCTGAAAAACAAACAAACGGACTTCGACTTCGTGTTTCGAGCAATATCAAAACAAAGACGGCCGCTTTCGGCGTAATTTGACGCGCTGAATGCGATAAAACAAGTTTTAGGTCGCTAGCATGTATAGAAAAAAAGTTACTCACCGATATCCACGAAACAAACAAACGGAATTCGACTTCGTGTTTTGAGCAATATCAAAACAAAGACGACCGTTTCCGGCGTAATTTGTCGCGCTGAATGCGATAAAACAAGTTTTAGGTCGCTAGCATGTATAGAAAAAAAGTTACTCACCGATATCCACGAAACAAACAAACGGAATTCGACTCCGTGTTTTAAGCAATATCAGAACAAAGACGACCGTTTCCGGCGTAATTTGACGCGCTGAATGCGATAAAACAAGTTTTAGGTCGCTAGCGTGTATAGAAAAAAAGTTGGTCACCGATATCCACGAAACAAACAAACGGAATTCGACTCCGTGTTTTGAGCAATATCAGAACAAAGACGACCGTTTCCGGCGTCATTTGACGCGCTGAATGCCATAAAACAAGTTTTAGGTCGCTAGCATGTATAGAAAAAAAGTTACCAACCGATATCTGAAAAACAAACAAACGGACTTCGACTTCGTGTTTCGAGCAATATCAAAACAAAGACGGCCGCTTCCGGCGTAATTTGACGCGCTGAATGCGATAAAACAAGTTTGAGGTCGCTAGCATGTATAAAAAAAAAGTTACTCACCGATGTCCACGAAACAAACGAACGGAATTCGACTTCGTGTTTTAAGCAATATCAAAACAAAGACGGCCGCTTCCGGCGTAATTTGACGCGCTGAATGCGATAAAACAAGTTTTAGGTCGCTAGGATGTATAGAAAATAAGTTACTCACCGATATCCACGAAACAAACAAACGGAATTCGACTTCGTGTTTTGAGCAATATCAGAACAAAGACGACCGTTTCCGGCGTAATTTGACGCGCTGAATGCGATAAAACAAGTTTTAGGTCGCTAGCATGTATAGAAAAAAAGTTACCTACCGATATCTGAAAAACAAACAAACGGACTTCGACTTCGTGTTTCGAGCAATATCAAAACAAAGACGGCCATTTCCGGCGTAATTTGACGCGCTGAATATGATAAAACAAGTTTTAGGTCGCTAGCATGTATAGAAAAAAAGTTACTTACCGATATCCACGAAACAAACGAACGGAATTCGACTTCGTGTTTTAAGCAATATCAAAACAAAGACGACCGTTTCCGGCGTAATTTGACGCGCTGAATGCGATAAAACAAGTTTTAGGTCGCTAGCGTGTGTAGAAAAAAAGTTGGTCACCGATATCCACGAAACAAACAAACGGACTTCGACTTCGTGTTTCGAGCAATATTGAAACAAAGACGACCGTTTCCGGCGTAATTTGACGCGCTGAATGCCATAAAACAAGTTTTAGGTCGCTAGCATGTATAGAAAAAAAGTTACCAACCGATATCTGAAAAACAAACAAACGGACTTCGACTTCGTGTTTCGAGCAATATCAAAACAAAGACGGCCGCTTTCGGCGTAATTTGACGCGCTGAATGCGATAAAACAAGTTTTAGGTCGCTAGCATGTATAGAAAAAAAGTTACCTACCGATATCTGAAAAACAAACAAACGGACTTCGACTTCGTGTTTCGAGCAATATCAAAACAAAGACGGCCATTTCCGGCGTAATTTGACGCGCTGAATGCGATAAAACAAGTTTTAGGTCGCTAGCATGTATAGAAAAAAAGTTACTTACCGATATCCACGAAACAAACGAACGGAATTCGACTTCGTGTTTTAAGCAATATCAAAACAGGGACGACCGTTTCCGGCGTAATTTGACGCGCTGAATGCGATAAAACAAGTTTTAGGTCGCTAGCATGTATAGAAAAAAAGTTACCTACCGATATCTGAAAAACAAACAAACGGACTTCGACTTCGTGTTTCGAGCAATATCAAAACAAAGACGGCCGTTTCCGGCGTAATTTGACGCGCTGAATGCGATAAAACAAGTTTTAGGTCGCTAGCATGTATAGAAAAAAAGTTACTCACCGATATCCACGAAACAAACGAACGGAATTCGACTTCGTGTTTTGAGCAATATCAAAACAAAGACGGCCGCTTCCGGCGTAATTTGACGCGCTGAATGCGATAAAACAAGTTTTAGGTCGCTAGGATGTATAGAAAATAAGTTACTCACCGATATCCACGAAACAAACAAACGGAATTCGACTTCGTGTTTTGAGCAATATCAAAACAAAGACGACCGTTTCCGGCGTAATTTGACGCGCTGAATGCGATAAAACAAGTTTTAGGTCGCTAGCATGTATAGAAAAAAAGTTACCTACCGATATCTGAAAAACAAACAAACGGACTTCGACTTCGTGTTTCGAGCAATATCAAAACAAAGACGGCCGTTTCCGGCGTAGTTTGACGCGCTGAATGGGATAAAACAAGTTTTAGGTCGCTAGCATGTATAGAAAAAAAGTTACTCACCGATATCCACGAAACAAACGAACGGAATTCGACTTCGTGTTTTAAGCAATATCGAAACAAAGACCACCGTTTTCGGCGTAATTTGACGCGCTGAATGCGATAAAACAGGTTTTAGGTCGCTAGCATGTATAGAAAAAAAGTTACCTACCGATATCTGAAAAACAAACAAACGGACTTCGACTTCGTGTTTCGAGCAATATTAAAACAACGACGGCCGTTTCCGGCGTAATTTGACGCGCTGAATGCGATAAAACAAGTTTTAGGTCGCTAGCATGTATAGAAAAAAAGTTACCAACCGATATCTGAAAAACAAACAAACGGACTTCGACTTCGTGTTTCGAGCAATATCAAAACAAAGACGGCCGCTTCCGGCGTAATTTGACGCGCTGAATGCGATAAAACAAGTTTGAGGTCGCTAGCATGTATAAAAAAAAAGTTACTCACCGATATCCACGAAACAAACGAACGGAATTCGACTTCGTGTTTTAAGCAATATCAAAACAAAGACGGCCGCTTCCGGCGTAATTTGACGCGCTGAATGCGATAAAACAAGTTTTAGGTCGCTAGGATGTATAGAAAAAAAGTTACTCACCGATATCCACGAAACAAACAAACGGAATTCGACTTCGTGTTTTGAGCAATATCAAAACAAAGACGACCGTTTCCGGCGTAATTTGTCGCGCTGAATGCGATAAAACAAGTTTTAGGTCGCTAGCATGTATAGAAAAAAAGTTACTCACCGATATCCACGAAACAAACAAACGGAATTCGACTCCGTGTTTTAAGCAATATCAGAACAAAGACGACCGTTTCCGGCGTAATTTGACGCGCTGAATGCGATAAAACAAGTTTTAGGTCGCTAGCGTGTATAGAAAAAAAGTTGGTCACCGATATCCACGAAACAAACAAACGGAATTCGACTCCGTGTTTTGAGCAATATCAGAACAAAGACGACCGTTTCCGGCGTCATTTGACGCGCTGAATGCCATAAAACAAGTTTTAGGTCGCTAGCATGTATAGAAAAAAAGTTACCAACCGATATCTGAAAAACAAACAAACGGACTTCGACTTCGTGTTTCGAGCAATATCAAAACAAAGACGGCCGCTTCCGGCGTAATTTGACGCGCTGAATGCGATAAAACAAGTTTGAGGTCGCTAGCATGTATAAAAAAAAAGTTACTCACCGATGTCCACGAAACAAACGAACGGAATTCGACTTCGTGTTTTAAGCAATATCAAAACAAAGACGGCCGCTTCCGGCGTAATTTGACGCGCTGAATGCGATAAAACAAGTTTTAGGTCGCTAGGATGTATAGAAAATAAGTTACTCACCGATATCCACGAAACAAACAAACGGAATTCGACTTCGTGTTTTGAGCAATATCAGAACAAAGACGACCGTTTCCGGCGTAATTTGACGCGCTGAATGCGATAAAACAAGTTTTAGGTCGCTAGCATGTATAGAAAAAAAGTTACCTACCGATATCTGAAAAACAAACAAACGGACTTCGACTTCGTGTTTCGAGCAATATCAAAACAAAGACGGCCATTTCCGGCGTAATTTGACGCGCTGAATATGATAAAACAAGTTTTAGGTCGCTAGCATGTATAGAAAAAAAGTTACTTACCGATATCCACGAAACAAACGAACGGAATTCGACTTCGTGTTTTAAGCAATATCAAAACAAAGACGACCGTTTCCGGCGTAATTTGACGCGCTGAATGCGATAAAACAAGTTTTAGGTCGCTAGCGTGTGTAGAAAAAAAGTTGGTCACCGATATCCACGAAACAAACAAACGGACTTCGACTTCGTGTTTCGAGCAATATTGAAACAAAGACGACCGTTTCCGGCGTAATTTGACGCGCTGAATGCCATAAAACAAGTTTTAGGTCGCTAGCATGTATAGAAAAAAAGTTACCAACCGATATCTGAAAAACAAACAAACGGACTTCGACTTCGTGTTTCGAGCAATATCAAAACAAAGACGGCCGCTTTCGGCGTAATTTGACGCGCTGAATGCGATAAAACAAGTTTTAGGTCGCTAGCATGTATAGAAAAAAAGTTACCTACCGATATCTGAAAAACAAACAAACGGACTTCGACTTCGTGTTTCGAGCAATATCAAAACAAAGACGGCCATTTCCGGCGTAATTTGACGCGCTGAATGCGATAAAACAAGTTTTAGGTCGCTAGCATGTATAGAAAAAAAGTTACTTACCGATATCCACGAAACAAACGAACGGAATTCGACTTCGTGTTTTAAGCAATATCAAAACAGGGACGACCGTTTCCGGCGTAATTTGACGCGCTGAATGCGATAAAACAAGTTTTAGGTCGCTAGCATGTATAGAAAAAAAGTTACCTACCGATATCTGAAAAACAAACAAACGGACTTCGACTTCGTGTTTCGAGCAATATCAAAACAAAGACGGCCGTTTCCGGCGTAATTTGACGCGCTGAATGCGATAAAACAAGTTTTAGGTCGCTAGCATGTATAGAAAAAAAGTTACTCACCGATATCCACGAAACAAACGAACGGAATTCGACTTCGTGTTTTGAGCAATATCAAAACAAAGACGGCCGCTTCCGGCGTAATTTGACGCGCTGAATGCGATAAAACAAGTTTTAGGTCGCTAGGATGTATAGAAAATAAGTTACTCACCGATATCCACGAAACAAACAAACGGAATTCGACTTCGTGTTTTGAGCAATATCAAAACAAAGACGACCGTTTCCGGCGTAATTTGACGCGCTGAATGCGATAAAACAAGTTTTAGGTCGCTAGCATGTATAGAAAAAAAGTTACCTACCGATATCTGAAAAACAAACAAACGGACTTCGACTTCGTGTTTCGAGCAATATCAAAACAAAGACGGCCGTTTCCGGCGTAGTTTGACGCGCTGAATGGGATAAAACAAGTTTTAGGTCGCTAGCATGTATAGAAAAAAAGTTACTCACCGATATCCACGAAACAAACGAACGGAATTCGACTTCGTGTTTTAAGCAATATCGAAACAAAGACCACCGTTTTCGGCGTAATTTGACGCGCTGAATGCGATAAAACAGGTTTTAGGTCGCTAGCATGTATAGAAAAAAAGTTACCTACCGATATCTGAAAAACAAACAAACGGACTTCGACTTCGTGTTTCGAGCAATATTAAAACAACGACGGCCGTTTCCGGCGTAGTTTGACGCGCTGAATGCGATAAAACAAGTTTTAGGTCGCTAGCATGTATAGAAAAAAAGTTACTCACCGATATCCACGAAACAAACGAACGGAATTCGACTTCGTGTTTTAAGCAATATCGAAACAAAGACCACCGTTTTCGGCGTAATTTGACGCGCTGAATGCGATAAAACAGGTTTTAGGTCGCTAGCATGTATAGAAAAAAAGTTACTCACCGATATCCACGAAACAAACAAACGGAATTCGACTCCGTGTTTTGAGCAATATCAGAACAAAGACGGCCGTTTCCGGCGTAATTTGACGCGCTGAATGCGATAAAACAAGTTTTAGGTCGCTAGCATGTATAGAAAAAAAGTTACTCACCGATATCCACGAAACAAACGAACGGAATTCGACTTCGTGTTTTAAGCAATATCAAAACAAAGACCACCGTTTTCGGCGTAATTTGACGCGCTGAATGCGATAAAACAGGTTTTAGGTCGCTAGCATGTATAGAAAAAAAGTTACTCACCGATATCCACGAAACAAACAAACGGAATTCGACTCCGTGTTTTGAGCAATATCAGAACAACGACGGCCGTTTCCGGCGTAATTTGACGCGCTGAATGCGATAAAACAAGTTTTAGGTCGCTAGCATGTATAGAAAAAAAGTTACTCACCGATATCCACGAAACAAACAAACGGAATTCAACTCCGTGTTTTGAGCAATATCAGAACAAAGACGACCGTTTCCGGCGTAATTTGACGCACTGAATGCGATAAAACAAGTTTTAGGTCGCTAGCATGTATAGAAAAAAAGTTACTCACCGATATCCACGAAACAAACAAACGGAATTTGACTCCGTGTTTTAAGCAATATCGAAACAAAGACCACCGTTTTCGGCGTAATTTGACGCGCTGAATGCGATGAAACAGGTTTTAGGTCGCTAGCATGTATAGAAAAAAAGTTACTCACCGATATCCACGAAACAAACAAACGGAATTCGACTCCGTGTTTTGAGCAAAATCAGAACAACGACGGCCGTTTCTGGCGTAATTTGACGCGCTGAATGCGATAAAACAAGTTTTAGGTCGCTAGCATGTATAGAAAAAAAGTTACTCACCGATATCCACGAAACAAACAAACGGAATTCGACTCCGTGTTTTAAGCAATATCAGAACAAAGACGGCCGTTTCCGGCGTAATTTGACGCGCTGAATGCGATAAAACAAGTTTTAGGTCGCTAGCGTGTATAGAAAAAAAGTTGGTCACCGATATCCACGAAACAAACAAACGGACTTCGACTTCGTGTTTCGAGCAATATTAAAACAACGACGGCCGTTTCCGGCGTAATTTGACGCGCTGAATGCGATAAAACAGGTTTTAGGTCGCTAGCATGTATAGAAAAAAAGTTACTCACCGATATCCACGAAACAAACAAACGGAATTCGACTCCGTGTTTTGAGCAATATCAGAACAACGACGGCCGTTTCCGGCGTAATTTGACGCGCTGAATGCGATAAAACAAGTTTTAGGTCGCTAGCATGTATAGAAAAAAAGTTACTCACCGATATCCACGAAACAAACAAACGGAATTCGACTCCGTGTTTTGAGCAATATCAGAACAAAGACGGCCGTTTCCGGCGTAATTTGACGCGCTGAATGCGATAAAACAAGTTTTAGGTCGCTAGCATGTATAGAAAAAAAGTTACTCACCGATATCCACGAAACAAACGAACGAAATTCGACTTCGTGTTTTAAGCAATATCGAAACAAAGACCACCGTTTTCGGCGTAATTTGACGCGCTGGATGCGATAAAACAGGTTTTAGGTCGCTAGCATGTATAGAAAAAAAGTTACTCACCGATATCCACGAAACAAACAAACGGAATTCGACTCCGTGTTTTGAGCAATATCAGAACAACGACGGCCGTTTCCGGCGTAATTTGACGCGCTGAATGCGATAAAACAAGTTTTAGGTCGCTAGCATGTATAGAAAAAAAGTTACTCACCGATATCCACGAAACAAACAAACGGAATTCAACTCCGTGTTTTGAGCAATATCAGAACAAAGACGACCGTTTCCGGCGTAATTTGACGCACTGAATGCGATAAAACAAGTTTTAGGTCGCCAGCATGTATAGAAAAAAAGTTACTCACCGATATCCACGAAACAAACCAACGGAATTCGACTCCGTGTTTTAAGCAATATCGAAACAAAGACCACCGTTTTCGGCGTAATTTGACGCGCTGAATGCGATGAAACAGGTTTTAGGTCGCTAGCATGTATAGAAAAAAAGTTACTCACCGATATCCACGAAACAAACAAACGGAATTCGACTCCGTGTTTTGAGCAATATCAGAAGAACGACGGCCGTTTCCGGCGTAATTTGACGCGCTGAATGCGATAAAACAAGTTTTAGGTCGCTAGCATGTATAGAAAAAAAGTTACTCACCGATATCCACGAAACAAACAAACGGAATTCGACTCCGTGTTTGAAGCAATATCAGAACAAAGACGGCCGTTTCCGGCGTAATTTGACGCGCTGAATGCGATAAAACAAGTTTTAGGTCGCTAGCGTGTATAGAAAAAAAGTTGGTCACCGATATCCACGAAACAAACAAACGGACTTCGACTTCGTGTTTCGAGCAATATTAAAACAACGACGGCCGTTTCCGGCGTAATTTGACGCGCTGAATGCGATAAAACAAGTTTTAGGTCGCTAGCATGTATAGAAAAAAAGTTACTCACCGATATCCACGAAACAAACAAACGGAATTCGACTCCGTGTTTCAAGCAATATCAGAACAAAGACGACCGTTTCCGGCGTAATTTGACGCGCTGAATGCGATAGAACAAGTTTTAGGTCGCTAGCGTGTATAGAGAAAAAGTTGGTCACCGATATCCACGAAACAAACAAACGGACTTCGACTTCGTGTTTCGAGCAATATTAAAACAACGACGGCCGTTTCCGGCGTAATTTGACGCGCTGAATGCGATAAAACAAGTTTTAGGTCGCTAGCATGTATAGAAAAAAAGTTACTCACCGATATTCACGAAACAAACAAACGGAATTCGACTCCGTGTTTTGAGCAATATCAGAACAAAGACGGCCGTTTCCGGCGTAATTTGACGCGCTGAATGCGATAAAACAAGTTTTAGGTCGCTAGCATGTATAGAAAAAAAGTTACTCACCGATATCCACGAAACAAACAAACGGAATTCAACTCCGTGTTTTGAGCAATATCAGAACAAAGACGACCGTTTCCGGCGTAATTTGACGCACTGAATGCGATAAAACAAGTTTTAGGTCGCCAGCATGTATAGAAAAAAAGTTACTCACCGATATCCACGAAACAAACCAACGGAATTCGACTCCGTGTTTTAAGCAATATCGAAACAAAGACCACCGTTTTCGGCGTAATTTGACGCGCTGAATGCGATGAAACAGGTTTTAGGTCGCTAGCATGTATAGAAAAAAAGTTACTCACCGATATCCACGAAACAAACAAACGGAATTCGACTCCGTGTTTTGAGCAATATCAGAAGAACGACGGCCGTTTCCGGCGTAATTTGACGCGCTGAATGCGATAAAACAAGTTTTAGGTCGCTAGCATGTATAGAAAAAAAGTTACTCACCGATATCCACGAAACAAACAAACGGAATTCGACTCCGTGTTTGAAGCAATATCAGAACAAAGACGGCCGTTTCCGGCGTAATTTGACGCGCTGAATGCGATAAAACAAGTTTTAGGTCGCTAGCGTGTATAGAAAAAAAGTTGGTCACCGATATCCACGAAACAAACAAACGGACTTCGACTTCGTGTTTCGAGCAATATTAAAACAACGACGGCCGTTTCCGGCGTAATTTGACGCGCTGAATGCGATAAAACAAGTTTTAGGTCGCTAGCATGTATAGAAAAAAAGTTACTCACCGATATCCACGAAACAAACAAACGGAATTCGACTCCGTGTTTCAAGCAATATCAGAACAAAGACGACCGTTTCCGGCGTAATTTGACGCGCTGAATGCGATAGAACAAGTTTTAGGTCGCTAGCGTGTATAGAGAAAAAGTTGGTCACCGATATCCACGAAACAAACAAACGGACTTCGACTTCGTGTTTCGAGCAATATTAAAACAACGACGGCCGTTTCCGGCGTAATTTGACGCGCTGAATGCGATAAAACAAGTTTTAGGTCGCTAGCATGTATAGAAAAAAAGTTACTCACCGATATTCACGAAACAAACAAACGGAATTCGACTCCGTGTTTTGAGCAATATCAGAACAAAGACGGCCGTTTCCGGCGTAATTTGACGCGCTGAATGCGATAAAACAAGTTTTAGGTCGCTAGCATGTATAGAAAAAAAGTTACTCACCGATATCCACGAAACAAACAAACGGAATTCGACTCCGTGTTTTGAGCAATATCAGAACAAAGACGGCCGTTTCCGGCGTAATTTGACGCGCTGAATGCGATAAAACAAGTTTTAGGTCGCTAGCATGTATAGAAAAAAAGATACTCACCGATATCCACGAAACAAACGAACGGAATTCGACTTCGTGTTTTAAGCAATATCGAAACAAAGACCACCGTTTTCGGCGTAATTTGACGCGCTGAATGCGATAAAACAGGTTTTAGGTCGCTAGCATGTATAGAAAAAAAGTTACTCACCGATATCCACGAAACAAACACACGGAATTCGACTCCGTGTTTTGAGCAATATCAGAACAAAGACGGCCGTTTCCGGCGTAATTTGACGCGCTGAATGCGACAAAACAAGTTTTAGGTCGCTAGCATGTATAGAAAAAAAGTTACTCACCGATATCCACGAAACAAACGAACGGAATTCGACTTCGTGTTTTAAGCAATATCGAAACAAAGACCACCGTTTTCGGCGTAATTTGACGCGCTGAATGCGATAAAACAGGTTTTAGGTCGCTAGCATGTATAGAAAAAAAGTTACTCACCGATATCCACGAAACAAACAAACGGAATTCGACTCCGTGTTTTGAGCAATATCAGAACAACGACGGCCGTTTCCGGCGTAATTTGACGCGCTGAATGCGATAAAACAAGTTTTAGGTCGCTAGCATGTATAGAAAAAAAGTTACTCACCGATATCCACGAAACAAACAAACGGAATTCGACTCCGTGTTTGAAGCAATATCAGAACAAAGACGGCCGTTTCCGGCGTAATTTGACGCGCTGAATGCGATAAAACAAGTTTTAGGTCGCTAGCGTGTATAGAAAAAAAGTTGGTCACCGATATCCACGAAACAAACAAACGGACTTCGACTTCGTGTTTCGAGCAATATTAAAACAACGACGGCCGTTTCCGGCGTAATTTGACGCGCTGAATGCGATAAAACAAGTTTTAGGTCGCTAGCATGTATAGAAAAAAAGTTACTCACCGATATCCACGAAACAAACAAACGGAATTCGACTCCGTGTTTCAAGCAATATCGGAACAAAGACGACCGTTTCCGGCGTAATTTGACGCGCTGAATGCGATAGAACAAGTTTTAGGTCGCTAGCGTGTATAGAGAAAAAGTTGGTCACCGATATCCACGAAACAAACAAACGGACTTCGACTTCGTGTTTCGAGCAATATTAAAACAACGACGGCCGTTTCCGGCGTAATTTGACGCGCTGAATGCGATAAAACAAGTTTTAGGTCGCTAGCATGTATAGAAAAAAAGTTACTCACCGATATTCACGAAACAAACAAACGGAATTCGACTCCGTGTTTTGAGCAATATCAGAACAAAGACGGCCGTTTCCGGCGTAATTTGACGCGCTGAATGCGATAAAACAAGTTTTAGGTCGCTAGCATGTATAGAAAAAAAGTTACTCACCGATATCCACGAAACAAACAAACGGAATTCGACTCCGTGTTTTGAGCAATATCAGAACAAAGACGGCCGTTTCCGGCGTAATTTGACGCGCTGAATGCGATAAAACAAGTTTTAGGTCGCTAGCATGTATAGAAAAAAAGATACTCACCGATATCCACGAAACAAACGAACGGAATTCGACTTCGTGTTTTAAGCAATATCGAAACAAAGACCACCGTTTTCGGCGTAATTTGACGCGCTGAATGCGATAAAACAGGTTTTAGGTCGCTAGCATGTATAGAAAAAAAGTTACTCACCGATATCGACGAAACAAACAAACGGAATTCGACTCCGTGTTTTGAGCAATATCAGAACAAAGACGGCCGTTTCCGGCGTAATTTGACGCGCTGAATGCGATAAAACAAGTTTTAGGTCGCTAGCATGTATAGAAAAAAAGTTACTCACCGATATCCACGAAACAAACGAACGGAATTCGACTTCGTGTTTTAAGCAATATCGAAACAAAGACCACCGTTTTCGGCGTAATTTGACGCGCTGAATGCGATAAAACAGGTTTTAGGTCGCTAGCATGTATAGAAAAAAAGTTACTCACCGATATCCACGAAACAAACAAACGGAATTCGACTCCGTGTTTTGAGCAATATCAGAACAACGACGGCCGTTTCCGGCGTAATTTGACGCGCTGAATGCGATAAAACAAGTTTTAGGTCGCTAGCATGTATAGAAAAAAAGTTACTCACCGATATCCACGAAACAAACAAACGGAATTCAACTCCGTGTTTTGAGCAATATCAGAACAAAGACGACCGTTTCCGGCGTAATTTGACGCACTGAATGCGATAAAACAAGTTTTAGCTCGCTAGCATGTATAGAAAAAAAGTTACTCACCGATATCCACGAAACAAACAAACGGAATTCGACTCCGTGTTTTGAGCAATATCAGAACAACGACGGCCGTTTCCGGCGTAATTTGACGCGCTGAATGCGATAAAACAAGTTTTAGGTCGCTAGCATGTATAGAAAAAAAGTTACTCACCGATATCCACGAAACAAACGAACGGAATTCGACTTCGTGTTTTAAGCAATATCGAAACAAAGACCACCGTTTTCGGCGTAATTTGACGCGCTGGATGCGATAAAACAGGTTTTAGGTCGCTAGCATGTATAGAAAAAAAGTTACTCACCGATATCCACGAAACAAACAAACGGAATTCGACTCCGTGTTTTGAGCAATATCAGAACAACGACGGCCGTTTCCGGCGTAATTTGACGCGCTGAATGCGATAAAACAAGTTTTAGGTCGCTAGCATGTATAGAAAAAAAGTTACTCACCGATATCCACGAAACAAACAAACGGAATTCAACTCCGTGTTTTAAGCAATATCGAAACAAAGACCACCGTTTTCGGCGTAATTTGACGCGCTGAATGCGATGAAACAGGTTTTAGGTCGCTAGCATGTATAGAAAAAAAGTTACTCACCGATATCCACGAAACAAACAAACGGAATTCGACTCCGTGTTTTGAGCAATATCAGAACAACGACGGCCGTTTCCGGCGTAATTTGACGCGCTGAATGCGATAAAACAAGTTTTAGGTCGCTAGCATGTATAGAAAAAAAGTTACTCACCGATATCCACGAAACAAACAAACGGAATTCGACTCCGTGTTTTAAGCAATATCAGAACAAAGACGGCCGTTTCCGGCGTAATTTGACGCGCTGAATGCGATAAAACAAGTTTTAGGTCGCTAGCGTGTATAGAAAAAAAGTTGGTCACCGATATCCACGAAACAAACAAACGGACTTCGACTTCGTGTTTCGAGCAATATTAAAACAACGACGGCCGTTTCCGGCGTAATTTGACGCGCTGAATGCGATAAAACAAGTTTTAGGTCGCTAGCATGTATAGAAAAAAAGTTACTCACCGATATCCACGAAACAAACAAACGGAATTCGACTCCGTGTTTCAAGCAATATCAGAACAAAGACGACCGTTTCCGGCGTAATTTGACGCGCTGAATGCGATAGAACAAGTTTTAGGTCGCTAGCGTGTATAGAGAAAAAGTTGGTCACCGATATCCACGAAACAAACAAACGGACTTCGACTTCGTGTTTCGAGCAATATTAAAACAACGACGGCCGTTTCCGGCGTAATTTGACGCGCTGAATGCGATAAAACAAGTTTTAGGTCGCTAGCATGTATAGAAAAAAAGTTACTCACCGATATTCACGAAACAAACAAACGGAATTCGACTCCGTGTTTTGAGCAATATCAGAACAAAGACGGCCGTTTCCGGCGTAATTTGACGCGCTGAATGCGATAAAACAAGTTTTAGGTCGCTAGCATGTATAGAAAAAAAGTTACTCACCGATATCCACGAAACAAACAAACGGAATTCGACTCCGTGTTTTGAGCAATATCAGAACAAAGACGGCCGTTTCCGGCGTAATTTGACGCGCTGAATGCGATAAAACAAGTTTTAGGTCGCTAGCATGTATAGAAAAAAAGATACTCACCGATATCCACGAAACAAACGAACGGAATTCGACTTCGTGTTTTAAGCAATATCGAAACAAAGACCACCGTTTTCGGCGTAATTTGACGCGCTGAATGCGATAAAACAGGTTTTAGGTCGCTAGCATGTATAGAAAAAAAGTTACTCACCGATATCCACGAAACAAACAAACGGAATTCGACTCCGTGTTTTGAGCAATATCAGAACAAAGACGGCCGTTTCCGGCGTAATTTGACGCGCTGAATGCGATAAAACAAGTTTTAGGTCGCTAGCATGTATAGAAAAAAAGTTACTCACCGATATCCACGAAACAAACGAACGGAATTCGACTTCGTGTTTTAAGCAATATCGAAACAAAGACCACCGTTTTCGGCGTAATTTGACGCGCTGAATGCGATAAAACAGGTTTTAGGTCGCTAGCATGTATAGAAAAAAAGTTACTCACCGATATCCACGAAACAAACAAACGGAATTCGACTCCGTGTTTTCAGCAATATCAGAACAACGACGGCCGTTTCCGGCGTAATTTGACGCGCTGAATGCGATAAAACAAGTTTTAGGCCGCTAGCATGTATAGAAAAAAAGTTACTTACCGATATCCACGAAACAAACGAACGGAATTCGACTTCGTGTTTTGAGCAATATCAAAACAAAGACGACCGTTTCCGGCGTAATTTGACGCGCTGAATGCGATAAAACAAGTTTTAGGTCGCTAGCATGTATAGAAAAAAAGTTACCTACCGATATCTGAAAAACAAACAAACGGACTTCGACTTCGTGTTTCGAGCAATATCAGAACAAAGACGGCCGTTTCCGGCGTAATTTGACGCGCTGAATGCGATAAAACAAGTTTTAGGTCGCTAGCATGTATAGAAAAAAAGTTACTCACCGATATCCACGAAACAAACGAACGGAATTCGACTTCGTGTTTTAAGCAATATCGAAACAAAGACCACCGTTTTCGGCGTAATTTGACGCGCTGGATGCGATAAAACAGGTTTGAGGTCGCTAGCATGTATAGAAAAAAAGTTACTCACCGATATCCACGAAACAAACAAACGGAATTCGACTCCGTGTTTTGAGCAATATCAGAACAACGACGGCCGTTTCCGGCGTAATTTGACGCGCTGAATGCGATAAAACAAGTTTTAGGTCGCTAGCATGTATAGAAAAAAAGTTACTCACCGATATCCACGAAACAAACAAACGGAATTCAACTCCGTGTTTTGAGCAATATCAGAACAAAGACGACCGTTTCCGGCGTAATTTGACGCACTGAATGCGATAAAACAAGTTTTAGGTCGCTAGCATGTATAGAAAAAAAGTTACTCACCGATATCCACGAAACAAACCAACGGAATTCGACTCCGTGTTTTAAGCAATATCGAAACAAAGACCACCGTTTTCGGCGTAATTTGACGCGCTGAATGCGATGAAACAGGTTTTAGGTCGCTAGCATGTATAGAAAAAAAGTTACTCACCGATATCCACGAAACAAACAAACGGAATTCGACTCCGTGTTTTGAGCAATATCAGAACAACGACGGCCGTTTCCGGCGTAATTTGACGCGCTGAATGCGATAAAACAAGTTTTAGGTCGCTAGCATGTATAGAAAAAAAGTTACTCACCGATATCCACGAAACAAACAAACGGAATTCGACTCCGTGTTTTAAGCAATATCAGAACAAAGACGGCCGTTTCCGGCGTAATTTGACGCGCTGAATGCGATAAAACAAGTTTTAGGTCGCTAGCGTGTATAGAAAAAAAGTTGGTCACCGATATCCACGAAACAAACAAACGGACTTCGACTTCGTGTTTCGAGCAATATTAAAACAACGACGGCCGTTTCCGGCGTAATTTGACGCGCTGAATGCGATAAAACAAGTTTTAGGTCGCTAGCATGTATAGAAAAAAAGTTACTCACCGATATCCACGAAACAAACAAACGGAATTCGACTCCGTGTTTCAAGCAATATCAGAACAAAGACGACCGTTTCCGGCGTAATTTGACGCGCTGAATGCGATAGAACAAGTTTTAGGTCGCTAGCGTGTATAGAGAAAAAGTTGGTCACCGATATCCACGAAACAAACAAACGGACTTCGACTTCGTGTTTCGAGCAATATTAAAACAACGACGGCCGTTTCCGGCGTAATTTGACGCGCTGAATGCGATAAAACAAGTTTTAGGTCGCTAGCATGTATAGAAAAAAAGTTACTCACCGATATTCACGAAACAAACAAACGGAATTCGACTCCGTGTTTTGAGCAATATCAGAACAAAGACGGCCGTTTCCGGCGTAATTTGACGCGCTGAATGCGATAAAACAAGTTTTAGGTCGCTAGCATGTATAGAAAAAAAGTTACTCACCGATATCCACGAAACAAACAAACGGAATTCGACTCCGTGTTTTGAGCAATATCAGAACAAAGACGGCCGTTTCCGGCGTAATTTGACGCGCTGAATGCGATAAAACAAGTTTTAGGTCGCTAGCATGTATAGAAAAAAAGATACTCACCGATATCCACGAAACAAACGAACGGAATTCGACTTCGTGTTTTAAGCAATATCGAAACAAAGACCACCGTTTTCGGCGTAATTTGACGCGCTGAATGCGATAAAACAGGTTTTAGGTCGCTAGCATGTATAGAAAAAAAGTTACTCACCGATATCCACGAAACAAACAAACGGAATTCGACTCCGTGTTTTGAGCAATATCAGAACAAAGACGGCCGTTTCCGGCGTAATTTGACGCGCTGAATGCGATGAAACAAGTTTTAGGTCGCTAGCATGTATAGAAAAAAAGTTACTCACCGATATCCACGAAACAAACGAACGGAATTCGACTTCGTGTTTTAAGCAATATCGAAACAAAGACCACCGTTTTCGGCGTAATTTGACGCGCTGAATGCGATAAAACAGGTTTTAGGTCGCTAGCATGTATAGAAAAAAAGTTACTCACCGATATCCACGAAACAAACAAACGGAATTCGACTCCGTGTTTTCAGCAATATCAGAACAACGACGGCCGTTTCCGGCGTAATTTGACGCGCTGAATGCGATAAAACAAGTTTTAGGCCGCTAGCATGTATAGAAAAAAAGTTACTTACCGATATCCACGAAACAAACGAACGGAATTCGACTTCGTGTTTTGAGCAATATCAAAACAAAGACGACCGTTTCCGGCGTAATTTGACGCGCTGAATGCGATAAAACAAGTTTTAGGTCGCTAGCATGTATAGAAAAAAAGTTACCTACCGATATCTGAAAAACAAACAAACGGACTTCGACTTCGTGTTTCGAGCAATATCAGAACAAAGACGGCCGTTTCCGGCGTAATTTGACGCGCTGAATGCGATAAAACAAGTTTTAGGTCGCTAGCATGTATAGAAAAAAAGTTACCTACCGATATCTGAAAAACAAACAAACGGACTTTGACTTCGTGTTTCGAGCAATATCAGAACAAAGACGGCCGTTTCCGGCGTAATTTGACGCGCTGAATGCGATAAAACAAGTTCTAGGTCGCTAGCATGTATAGAAAAAAAGATACTCACCGATATCCACGAAACAAACGAACGGAATTCGACTTCGTGTTTTAAGCAATATCGAAACAAAGACCACCGTTTTCGGCGTAATTTGACGCGCTGAATGCGATAAAACAGGTTTTAGGTCGCTAGCATGTATAGAAAAAAAGTTACTCACCGATATCCACGAAACAAACAAACGGAATTCGACTCCGTGTTTTGAGCAATATCAGAACAAAGACGGCCGTTTCCGGCGTAATTTGACGCGCTGAATGCGATAAAACAAGTTTTAGGTCGCTAGCATGTATAGAAAAAAAGTTACTCACCGATATCCACGAAACAAACGAACGGAATTCGACTTCGTGTTTTAAGCAATATCGAAACAAAGACCACCGTTTTCGGCGTAATTTGACGCGCTGAATGCGATAAAACAGGTTTTAGGTCGCTAGCATGTATAGAAAAAAAGTTACTCACCGATATCCACGAAACAAACAAACGGAATTCGACTCCGTGTTTTGAGCAATATCAGAACAACGACGGCCGTTTCCGGCGTAATTTGACGCGCTGAATGCGATAAAACAAGTTTTAGGTCGCTAGCATGTATAGAAAAAAAGTTACTCACCGATATCCACGAAACAAACAAACGGAATTCAACTCCGTGTTTTGAGCAATATCAGAACAAAGACGACCGTTTCCGGCGTAATTTGACGCGCTGAATGCGATAAAACAAGTTTTAGGTCGCTAGCATGTATAGAAAAAAAGTTACTCACCGATATTCACGAAACAAACAAACGGAATTCGACTCCGTGTTTTGAGCAATATCAGAACAAAGACGGCCGTTTCCGGCGTAATTTGACGCGCTGAATGCGATAAAACAAGTTTTAGGTCGCTAGCGTGTATAGAGAAAAAGTTGGTCACCGATATCCACGAAACAAACAAACGGACTTCGACTTCGTGTTTCGAGCAATATTAAAACAGCCACGGCCGTTTCCGGCGTAATTTGACGCGCTGAATGCGATAAAACAAGTTTTAGGTCGCTAGCATGTATAGAAAAAAAGTTACTCACCGATATTCACGAAACAAACAAACGGAATTCGACTCCGTGTTTTGAGCAATATCAGAACAAAGACGGCCGTTTCCGGCGTAATTTGACGCGCTGAATGCGATAAAACAAGTTTTAGGTCGCTAGCATGTATAGAAAAAAAGTTACTCACCGATATCCACGAAACAAACAAACGGAATTCAACTCCGTGTTTTGAGCAATATCAGAACAAAGACGACCGTTTCCGGCGTAATTTGACGCGCTGAATGCGATAAAACAAGTTTTAGGTCGCTAGCATGTATAGAAAAAAAGTTACTCACCGATATCCACGAAACAAACAAACGGAATTCGACTCCGTGTTTTAAGCAATATCGAAACAAAGACCACCGTTTTCGGCGTAATTTGACGCGCTGAATGCGATAAAACAGGTTTTAGGTCGCTAGCATGTATAGAAAAAAAGTTACTCACCGATATCCACGAAACAAACAAACGGAATTCGACTCCGTGTTTTGAGCAATATCAGAACAAAGACGGCCGTTTCCGGCGTAATTTGACGCGCTGAATGCGATAAAACAAGTTTTAGGTCGCTAGCATGTATAGAGAAAAAGTTACCTACCGATATCTGAAAAACAAACAAACGGACTTCGACTTCGTGTTTCGAGCAATATCAGAACAAAGACGGCCGTTTCCGGCGTAATTTGACGCGCTGAATGCGATAAAACAAGTTTTAGGTCGCTAGCATGTATAGAAAAAAAGTTACCTACCGATATCTGAAAAACAAACAAACGGACTTTGACTTCGTGTTTCGAGCAATATCAGAACAAAGACGGCCGTTTCCGGCGTAATTTGACGCGCTGAATGCGATAAAATAAGTTTTAGGTCGCTAGCATGTATAGAAAAGAAGTTACTCACCGATATCCACGAAACAAACGAACGGAATTCGACTTCGTGTTTTAAGCAATATCAAAACAAAGACGACCGTTTCCGGCGTAATTTGACGCGCTGAATGCGATAAAACAAGTTTTAGGTCGCTAGCATGTATAGAAAAAAAGTTACCAACCGATATCTGAAAAACAAACAAACGGACTTCGACTTCGTGTTTCGAGCAATATTAAAACAACGACGGCCGTTTCCGGCGTAATTTGACGCGCTGAATGCGATAAAACAAGTTTTAGGCCGCTAGCATGTATAGAAAAAAAGTTACTTACCGATATCCACGAAACAAACAAACGGAATTCGACTTCGTGTTTTAAGCAATATCAAAACAAAGACGGCCGCTTCCGGCGTAATTTGACGCGCTGAATGCGATAAAACAAGTTTTAGGTCGCTAGGATGTATAGAAAAAAAGTTACTCACCGATATCCACGAAACAAACGAACGGAATTCGACTTCGTGTTTTGAGCAATATCAAAACAAAGACGACCGTTTCCGGCGTAATTTGACGCGCTAAATGCGATAAAACAAATTTTAGGTCGCTAGCATGTATAGAAAAAAAGTTACCTACCGATATTTGAAAAACAAACAAACGGACTTCGACTTCGTGTTTCGAGCAATATCAGAACAAAGACGGCCGTTTCCGGCGTAATTTGACGCGCTGAATGCGATAAAACAAGTTTTAGGCCGCTAGCATGTATAGAAAAAAAGTTACTTACCGATATCCACGAAACAAACGAACGGAATTCGACTTCGTGTTTTAAGCAATATCAAAACAAAGACGACCGTTTCCGGCGTAATTTGACGCGCTGAATGCGATAAAACAAGTTTTAGGTCGCTAGCATGTATAGAAAAAAAGTTACCTACCGATATCTGAAAAACAAACAAACGGACTTCGACTTCGTGTTTCGAGCAATATCAGAACAAAGACGGCCGTTTCCGGCGTAATTTGACGCGCTGAATGCGATAAAACAAGTTTTAGGTCGCTAGCATGTATAGAAAAAAAGTTACTCCCCGATATCCACGAAACAAACAAACGGACTTCGACTTCGTGTTTCGAGCAATATCAAAACAAAGACGGCCGTTTCCAGCGTAATTTGACGCGCTGGATGCGATAAAACAAGTTTTAGGGCGCTAGCATGTATAGAAAAAAAGTTACTCACCGATATCCACGAAACAAACGAACGGAATTCGACTTCGTGTTTCAAGCAATATCGAAACAAAGACCACCGTTTTTGGCGTAATTTGACGCGCTGAATGCGATAAAACAGGTTTTAGGTCGCTAGCATGTATAGAAAAAAAGTTACTCACCGATATCCACGAAACAAACAAACGGAATTCGACTCCGTGTTTTGAGCAATATCAGAACAAAGACGACCGTTTCCGGCGTAATTTGACGCGCTGAATGCGATAGAACAAGTTTCAGGTCGCTAGCATGTATAGAAAAAAAGTTACTAACCGATATCTGGAAAACAAACAAACGGACTCCGACTTCGTCTATCGAGCAATATCAAAACAAAGACAGCCGTTTCCGGCGTAATTTGACGCGCTGAATGCGATAAAACAAGTTTTACGTCGCTAGCATGTATAGAAAAAAGTTACTCACCGATATCCACGAAACAAACAAACGGGATTCGACTCCGTGTTTTGAGCAATATCAGAACAAAGACGACCGTTTCCTGCGTAATTTGACGCGCTGAATGCGATAAAACAAGTTTTAGGTCGCTAGCATGTATAGAAAAAAAGTTACTCACCGATATCCACGAAACAAACGAACGGAATTCGACTTCGTGTTTTAAGCAATATCGGAACAAAGACCACCGTTTTTGGCGTAATTTGACGCGCTGAATGCGATAAAACAGGTTTTAGGTCGCTAGCATGTATAGAAAAAAAGTTACTCACCGATATCCACGAAACAAACAAACGGAATTCGACTCCGTGTTTTGAGCAATATCAGAACAAAGACGGCCGTTTCCGGCGTAATTTGACGCGCTGAATGCGATAAAACAAGTTTTAGGTCGCTAGCATGTATAGAAAAAAAGTTACTCACCGATATCCACGAAACAAACAAACGGAATTCGACTCCGTGTTTTGAGCAATATCAGAACAAAGACGGCCGTTTCCGGCGTAATTTGACGCGCTGAATGCGATAAAACAAGTTTTAGGTCGCTAGCATGTATAGAAAAAAAGATACTCACCGATATCCACGAAACAAACGAACGGAATTCGACTTCGTGTTTTAAGCAATATCGAAACAAAGACCACCGTTTTCGGCGTAATTTGACGCGCTGAATGCGATAAAACAGGTTTTAGGTCGCTAGCATGTATAGAAAAAAAGTTACTCACCGATATCCACGAAACAAACAAACGGAATTCGACTCCGTGTTTTGAGCAATATCAGAACAAAGACGGCCGTTTCCGGCGTAATTTGACGCGCTGAATGCGATAAAACAAGTTTTAGGTCGCTAGCATGTATAGAAAAAAAGTTACTCACCGATATCCACGAAACAAACGAACGGAATTCGACTTCGTGTTTTAAGCAATATCGAAACAAAGACCACCGTTTTCGGCGTAATTTGACGCGCTGAATGCGATAAAACAGGTTTTAGGTCGCTAGCATGTATAGAAAAAAAGTTACTCACCGATATCCACGAAACAAACAAACGGAATTCGACTCCGTGTTTTCAGCAATATCAGAACAACGACGGCCGTTTCCGGCGTAATTTGACGCGCTGAATGCGATAAAACAAGTTTTAGGCCGCTAGCATGTATAGAAAAAAAGTTACTTACCGATATCCACGAAACAAACGAACGGAATTCGACTTCGTGTTTTGAGCAATATCAAAACAAAGACGACCGTTTCCGGCGTAATTTGACGCGCTGAATGCGATAAAACAAGTTTTAGGTCGCTAGCATGTATAGAAAAAAAGTTACCTACCGATATCTGAAAAACAAACAAACGGACTTCGACTTCGTGTTTCGAGCAATATCAGAACAAAGACGGCCGTTTCCGGCGTAATTTGACGCGCTGAATGCGATAAAACAAGTTTTAGGTCGCTAGCATGTATAGAAAAAAAGTTACTCACCGATATCCACGAAACAAACGAACGGAATTCGACTTCGTGTTTTAAGCAATATCGAAACAAAGACCACCGTTTTCGGCGTAATTTGACGCGCTGGATGCGATAAAACAGGTTTTAGGTCGCTAGCATGTATAGAAAAAAAGTTACTCACCGATATCCACGAAACAAACAAACGGAATTCGACTCCGTGTTTTGAGCAATATCAGAACAACGACGGCCGTTTCCGGCGTAATTTGACGCGCTGAATGCGATAAAACAAGTTTTAGGTCGCTAGCATGTATAGAAAAAAAGTTACTCACCGATATCCACGAAACAAACAAACGGAATTCAACTCCGTGTTTTGAGCAATATCAGAACAAAGACGACCGTTTCCGGCGTAATTTGACGCACTGAATGCGATAAAACAAGTTTTAGGTCGCTAGCATGTATAGAAAAAAAGTTACTCACCGATATCCACGAAACAAACCAACGGAATTCGACTCCGTGTTTTAAGCAATATCGAAACAAAGACCACCGTTTTCGGCGTAATTTGACGCGCTGAATGCGATGAAACAGGTTTTAGGTCGCTAGCATGTATAGAAAAAAAGTTACTCACCGATATCCACGAAACAAACAAACGGAATTCGACTCCGTGTTTTGAGCAATATCAGAACAACGACGGCCGTTTCCGGCGTAATTTGACGCGCTGAATGCGATAAAACAAGTTTTAGGTCGCTAGCATGTATAGAAAAAAAGTTACTCACCGATATCCACGAAACAAACAAACGGAATTCGACTCCGTGTTTTAAGCAATATCAGAACAAAGACGGCCGTTTCCGGCGTAATTTGACGCGCTGAATGCGATAAAACAAGTTTTAGGTCGCTAGCGTGTATAGAAAAAAAGTTGGTCACCGATATCCACGAAACAAACAAACGGACTTCGACTTCGTGTTTCGAGCAATATTAAAACAACGACGGCCGTTTCCGGCGTAATTTGACGCGCTGAATGCGATAAAACAAGTTTTAGGTCGCTAGCATGTATAGAAAAAAAGTTACTCACCGATATCCACGAAACAAACAAACGGAATTCGACTCCGTGTTTCAAGCAATATCAGAACAAAGACGACCGTTTCCGGCGTAATTTGACGCGCTGAATGCGATAGAACAAGTTTTAGGTCGCTAGCGTGTATAGAGAAAAAGTTGGTCACCGATATCCACGAAACAAACAAACGGACTTCGACTTCGTGTTTCGAGCAATATTAAAACAACGACGGCCGTTTCCGGCGTAATTTGACGCGCTGAATGCGATAAAACAAGTTTTAGGTCGCTAGCATGTATAGAAAAAAAGTTACTCACCGATATTCACGAAACAAACAAACGGAATTCGACTCCGTGTTTTGAGCAATATCAGAACAAAGACGGCCGTTTCCGGCGTAATTTGACGCGCTGAATGCGATAAAACAAGTTTTAGGTCGCTAGCATGTATAGAAAAAAAGTTACTCACCGATATCCACGAAACAAACAAACGGAATTCGACTCCGTGTTTTGAGCAATATCAGAACAAAGACGGCCGTTTCCGGCGTAATTTGACGCGCTGAATGCGATAAAACAAGTTTTAGGTCGCTAGCATGTATAGAAAAAAAGATACTCACCGATATCCACGAAACAAACGAACGGAATTCGACTTCGTGTTTTAAGCAATATCGAAACAAAGACCACCGTTTTCGGCGTAATTTGACGCGCTGAATGCGATAAAACAGGTTTTAGGTCGCTAGCATGTATAGAAAAAAAGTTACTCACCGATATCCACGAAACAAACAAACGGAATTCGACTCCGTGTTTTGAGCAATATCAGAACAAAGACGGCCGTTTCCGGCGTAATTTGACGCGCTGAATGCGATGAAACAAGTTTTAGGTCGCTAGCATGTATAGAAAAAAAGTTACTCACCGATATCCACGAAACAAACGAACGGAATTCGACTTCGTGTTTTAAGCAATATCGAAACAAAGACCACCGTTTTCGGCGTAATTTGACGCGCTGAATGCGATAAAACAGGTTTTAGGTCGCTAGCATGTATAGAAAAAAAGTTACTCACCGATATCCACGAAACAAACAAACGGAATTCGACTCCGTGTTTTCAGCAATATCAGAACAACGACGGCCGTTTCCGGCGTAATTTGACGCGCTGAATGCGATAAAACAAGTTTTAGGCCGCTAGCATGTATAGAAAAAAAGTTACTTACCGATATCCACGAAACAAACGAACGGAATTCGACTTCGTGTTTTGAGCAATATCAAAACAAAGACGACCGTTTCCGGCGTAATTTGACGCGCTGAATGCGATAAAACAAGTTTTAGGTCGCTAGCATGTATAGAAAAAAAGTTACCTACCGATATCTGAAAAACAAACAAACGGACTTCGACTTCGTGTTTCGAGCAATATCAGAACAAAGACGGCCGTTTCCGGCGTAATTTGACGCGCTGAATGCGATAAAACAAGTTTTAGGTCGCTAGCATGTATAGAAAAAAAGTTACCTACCGATATCTGAAAAACAAACAAACGGACTTTGACTTCGTGTTTCGAGCAATATCAGAACAAAGACGGCCGTTTCCGGCGTAATTTGACGCGCTGAATGCGATAAAACAAGTTCTAGGTCGCTAGCATGTATAGAAAAAAAGATACTCACCGATATCCACGAAACAAACGAACGGAATTCGACTTCGTGTTTTAAGCAATATCGAAACAAAGACCACCGTTTTCGGCGTAATTTGACGCGCTGAATGCGATAAAACAGGTTTTAGGTCGCTAGCATGTATAGAAAAAAAGTTACTCACCGATATCCACGAAACAAACAAACGGAATTCGACTCCGTGTTTTGAGCAATATCAGAACAAAGACGGCCGTTTCCGGCGTAATTTGACGCGCTGAATGCGATAAAACAAGTTTTAGGTCGCTAGCATGTATAGAAAAAAAGTTACTCACCGATATCCACGAAACAAACGAACGGAATTCGACTTCGTGTTTTAAGCAATATCGAAACAAAGACCACCGTTTTCGGCGTAATTTGACGCGCTGAATGCGATAAAACAGGTTTTAGGTCGCTAGCATGTATAGAAAAAAAGTTACTCACCGATATCCACGAAACAAACAAACGGAATTCGACTCCGTGTTTTGAGCAATATCAGAACAACGACGGCCGTTTCCGGCGTAATTTGACGCGCTGAATGCGATAAAACAAGTTTTAGGTCGCTAGCATGTATAGAAAAAAAGTTACTCACCGATATCCACGAAACAAACAAACGGAATTCAACTCCGTGTTTTGAGCAATATCAGAACAAAGACGACCGTTTCCGGCGTAATTTGACGCGCTGAATGCGATAAAACAAGTTTTAGGTCGCTAGCATGTATAGAAAAAAAGTTACTCACCGATATTCACGAAACAAACAAACGGAATTCGACTCCGTGTTTTGAGCAATATCAGAACAAAGACGGCCGTTTCCGGCGTAATTTGACGCGCTGAATGCGATAAAACAAGTTTTAGGTCGCTAGCGTGTATAGAGAAAAAGTTGGTCACCGATATCCACGAAACAAACAAACGGACTTCGACTTCGTGTTTCGAGCAATATTAAAACAGCCACGGCCGTTTCCGGCGTAATTTGACGCGCTGAATGCGATAAAACAAGTTTTAGGTCGCTAGCATGTATAGAAAAAAAGTTACTCACCGATATTCACGAAACAAACAAACGGAATTCGACTCCGTGTTTTGAGCAATATCAGAACAAAGACGGCCGTTTCCGGCGTAATTTGACGCGCTGAATGCGATAAAACAAGTTTTAGGTCGCTAGCATGTATAGAAAAAAAGTTACTCACCGATATCCACGAAACAAACAAACGGAATTCAACTCCGTGTTTTGAGCAATATCAGAACAAAGACGACCGTTTCCGGCGTAATTTGACGCGCTGAATGCGATAAAACAAGTTTTAGGTCGCTAGCATGTATAGAAAAAAAGTTACTCACCGATATCCACGAAACAAACAAACGGAATTCGACTCCGTGTTTTAAGCAATATCGAAACAAAGACCACCGTTTTCGGCGTAATTTGACGCGCTGAATGCGATAAAACAGGTTTTAGGTCGCTAGCATGTATAGAAAAAAAGTTACTCACCGATATCCACGAAACAAACAAACGGAATTCGACTCCGTGTTTTGAGCAATATCAGAACAAAGACGGCCGTTTCCGGCGTAATTTGACGCGCTGAATGCGATAAAACAAGTTTTAGGTCGCTAGCATGTATAGAGAAAAAGTTACCTACCGATATCTGAAAAACAAACAAACGGACTTCGACTTCGTGTTTCGAGCAATATCAGAACAAAGACGGCCGTTTCCGGCGTAATTTGACGCGCTGAATGCGATAAAACAAGTTTTAGGTCGCTAGCATGTATAGAAAAAAAGTTACCTACCGATATCTGAAAAACAAACAAACGGACTTTGACTTCGTGTTTCGAGCAATATCAGAACAAAGACGGCCGTTTCCGGCGTAATTTGACGCGCTGAATGCGATAAAATAAGTTTTAGGTCGCTAGCATGTATAGAAAAGAAGTTACTCACCGATATCCACGAAACAAACGAACGGAATTCGACTTCGTGTTTTAAGCAATATCAAAACAAAGACGACCGTTTCCGGCGTAATTTGACGCGCTGAATGCGATAAAACAAGTTTTAGGTCGCTAGCATGTATAGAAAAAAAGTTACCAACCGATATCTGAAAAACAAACAAACGGACTTCGACTTCGTGTTTCGAGCAATATTAAAACAACGACGGCCGTTTCCGGCGTAATTTGACGCGCTGAATGCGATAAAACAAGTTTTAGGCCGCTAGCATGTATAGAAAAAAAGTTACTTACCGATATCCACGAAACAAACAAACGGAATTCGACTTCGTGTTTTAAGCAATATCAAAACAAAGACGGCCGCTTCCGGCGTAATTTGACGCGCTGAATGCGATAAAACAAGTTTTAGGTCGCTAGGATGTATAGAAAAAAAGTTACTCACCGATATCCACGAAACAAACGAACGGAATTCGACTTCGTGTTTTGAGCAATATCAAAACAAAGACGACCGTTTCCGGCGTAATTTGACGCGCTAAATGCGATAAAACAAATTTTAGGTCGCTAGCATGTATAGAAAAAAAGTTACCTACCGATATTTGAAAAACAAACAAACGGACTTCGACTTCGTGTTTCGAGCAATATCAGAACAAAGACGGCCGTTTCCGGCGTAATTTGACGCGCTGAATGCGATAAAACAAGTTTTAGGCCGCTAGCATGTATAGAAAAAAAGTTACTTACCGATATCCACGAAACAAACGAACGGAATTCGACTTCGTGTTTTAAGCAATATCAAAACAAAGACGACCGTTTCCGGCGTAATTTGACGCGCTGAATGCGATAAAACAAGTTTTAGGTCGCTAGCATGTATAGAAAAAAAGTTACCTACCGATATCTGAAAAACAAACAAACGGACTTCGACTTCGTGTTTCGAGCAATATCAGAACAAAGACGGCCGTTTCCGGCGTAATTTGACGCGCTGAATGCGATAAAACAAGTTTTAGGTCGCTAGCATGTATAGAAAAAAAGTTACTCCCCGATATCCACGAAACAAACAAACGGACTTCGACTTCGTGTTTCGAGCAATATCAAAACAAAGACGGCCGTTTCCAGCGTAATTTGACGCGCTGGATGCGATAAAACAAGTTTTAGGGCGCTAGCATGTATAGAAAAAAAGTTACTCACCGATATCCACGAAACAAACGAACGGAATTCGACTTCGTGTTTCAAGCAATATCGAAACAAAGACCACCGTTTTTGGCGTAATTTGACGCGCTGAATGCGATAAAACAGGTTTTAGGTCGCTAGCATGTATAGAAAAAAAGTTACTCACCGATATCCACGAAACAAACAAACGGAATTCGACTCCGTGTTTTGAGCAATATCAGAACAAAGACGACCGTTTCCGGCGTAATTTGACGCGCTGAATGCGATAGAACAAGTTTCAGGTCGCTAGCATGTATAGAAAAAAAGTTACTAACCGATATCTGGAAAACAAACAAACGGACTCCGACTTCGTCTATCGAGCAATATCAAAACAAAGACAGCCGTTTCCGGCGTAATTTGACGCGCTGAATGCGATAAAACAAGTTTTACGTCGCTAGCATGTATAGAAAAAAGTTACTCACCGATATCCACGAAACAAACAAACGGGATTCGACTCCGTGTTTTGAGCAATATCAGAACAAAGACGACCGTTTCCTGCGTAATTTGACGCGCTGAATGCGATAAAACAAGTTTTAGGTCGCTAGCATGTATAGAAAAAAAGTTACTCACCGATATCCACGAAACAAACGAACGGAATTCGACTTCGTGTTTTAAGCAATATCGGAACAAAGACCACCGTTTTTGGCGTAATTTGACGCGCTGAATGCGATAAAACAGGTTTTAGGTCGCTAGCATGTATAGAAAAAAAGTTACTCACCGATATCCACGAAACAAACAAACGGAATTCGACTTCGTGTTTTGAGCAATATCAGAACAAAGACGACCGTTTCCGGCGTAATTTGACGCGCTGAATGCGATAAAACAAGTTTTAGGTCGCTAGCATGTATAGAAAAAAAGTTACTCACCGATATCTACGAAACAAACAAACGGAATTCGACTCCGTGTTTTGGGCAATATCAGAACAAAGACGACCGTTTCCGGCGTAATTTGACGCGCTGAATGCGATAAAACAAGTTTTAGGTCGCTAGCGTGTATAGAAAAAAAGTTACTCACCGATATCCACGAAACAAACAAACGGAATTCGACTCCGTGTTTTGAGCAATATCAGAACAAAGACGACCGTTTCCGGCGTAATTTGACGCGCTGAATGCGATAAAACAAGTTTTAGGTCGCTAGCATGTATAGAAAAAAAGTTACTCACCGATATCCACGAAACAAACGAACGGAATTCGACTTCGTGTTTTAAGCAATATCGGAACAAAGACCACCGTTTTTGGCGTAATTTGACGCGCTGAATGCGATAAAACAGGTTTTAGGTCGCTAGCATGTATAGAAAAAAAGTTACTCACCGATATCCACGAAACAAACAAACGGAATTCGACTTCGTGTTTTGAGCAATATCAGAACAAAGACGACCGTTTCCGGCGTAATTTGACGCGCTGAATGCGATAGAACAAGTTTTAGGTCGCTAGCATGTATAGAAAAAAAGTTACTAACTGATATCTGAAAAACAAACAAACGGACTCCGACTTCGTCTATCGAGCAATATCAAAACAAAGACGGCCGTTTCCGGCGTAATTTGACGCGCTGAATGCGATAAAACAAGTTTTGGGTCGCTAGCATGTATAGAAAAAAAGTTACTCACCGATATCTACGAAACAAACAAACGGAATTCGACTCCGTGTTTTGGGCAATATCAGAACAAAGACGACCGTTTCCGGCGTAATTTGACGCGCTGAATGCGATAAAACAAGTTTTAGGTCGCTAGCGTGTATAGAAAAAAAGTTACTCACCGATATCCACGAAACAAACAAACGGAATTCGACTCCGTGTTTTGAGCAATATCAGAACAAAGACGACCGTTTCCGGCGTAATTTGACGCGCTGAATGCGATAAAACAAGTTTTAGGTCGCTAGCTTGTATAGAAAGAAAGTTACTCACCGATATCCACGAAACAAACAAACGGAATTCCACTCTGTGTTTTGAGCAATATCAGAACAAAGACGACCGTTTTCGGCGTAATTTGACGCGCTGAATGCGGTCAAACAAGTTTCAGGTCGCTAGCATGTATAGAAAAAAAGTTACCAACCGATATCTGGAAAACAAACAAACGGACTCCGACTTCGTGTTTCGAGCAATATCCAAACAAAGACGGCCGCTTCCGGCGTAATTTAACGCGCTGAATGCGATAAAACAAGTTTTAGGTCGCTAGCATGTATAGAAAAAAAGTTACTCACCGATATCCACGAAACAAACGAACGGAATTCGACTTCGTGTTTTAAGCAATATCAAAACAAAGACGACCGTATCCGGCGTAATTTGACGCGCTGAATGCGATAAAACAAGTTTTAGGTCGCTAGGATGTATAGAAAAAAAGTTACTCACCGATATCGACGAAACAAACAAACGGAATTCGACTCCGTGTTTTGAGCAATATCAGAACAAAGACGACCGTTTCCGGCGTAATTTGACGCGCTGAATGCGATGAAGCAAGTTTCAGGTCGCTAGCATGTATAGAAAAAAAGTTACTCACCGATATCCACGAAACAAACAAACGGACTTCGACTTCGTGTTTCGAGCAATATCAGAACAAAGACGGCCGTTTCCGGCGTAATTTGACGCGCTGAATGCGATAAAACAAGTTTTAGGTCGCTAGCATGTATAGAAAAAAAGTTACCTACCGATATCTGAAAAACAAACAAACGGACTTTGACTTCGTGTTTCGAGCAATATCAGAACAAAGACGGCCGTTTCCGGCGTAATTTGACGCGCTGAATGCGATAAAACAAGTTTTAGGTCGCTAGCATGTATAGAAAAAAAGTTACTCACCGATATCCACGAAACAAACGAACGGAATTCGACTTCGTGTTTTAAGCAATATCAAAACAAAGACGACCGTTTCCGGCGTAATTTGACGCGCTGAATGCGATAAAACAAGTTTTAGGTCGCTAGCATGTATAGAAAAAAAGTTACCAACCGATATCTGAAAAACAAACAAACGGACTTCGACTTCGTGTTTCGAGCAATATTAAAACAACGACGGCCGTTTCCGGCGTAATTTGACGCGCTGAATGCGATAAAACAAGTTTTAGGCCGCTAGCATGTATAGAAAAAAAGTTACTTACCGATATCCACGAAACAAACGAACGGAATTCGACTTCGTGTTTTAAGCAATATCAAAACAAAGACGGCCGCTTCCGGCGTAATTTGACGCGCTGAATGCGATAAAACAAGTTTTAGGTCGCTAGGATGTATAGAAAAAAAGTTACTCACCGATATCCACGAAACAAACGAACGGAATTCGACTTCGTGTTTTAAGCAATATCAAAACAAAGACGACCGTTTCCGGCGTAATTTGACGCGCTAAATGCGATAAAACAAGTTTTAGGTCGCTAGCATGTATAGAAAAAAAGTTACCTACCGATATTTGAAAAACAAACAAACGGACTTCGACTTCGTGTTTCGAGCAATATCAAAACAAAGACGGCCGTTTCCGGCGTAATTTGACGCGCTGAATGCGATAAAACAAGTTTTAGGCCGCTAGCATGTATAGAAAAAAAGTTACTTACCGATATCCACGAAACAAACGAACGGAATTCGACTTCGTGTTTTAAGCAATATCAAAACAAAGACGACCGTTTCCGGCGTAATTTGACGCGCTGAATGCGATAAAACAAGTTTTAGGTCGCTAGCATGTATAGAAAAAAAGTTACCTACCGATATCTGAAAAACAAACAAACGGACTTCGACTTCGTGTTTCGAGCAATATCAGAACAAAGACGGCCGTTTCCGGCGTAATTTGACGCGCTGAATGCGATAAAACAAGTTTTAGGTCGCTAGCATGTATAGAAAAAAAGTTACCAACCGATATCTGAAAAACAAACAAACGGACTTCGACTTCGTGTTTCGAGCTATATCAAAACAAAGACGGCCGCTTTCGGCGTAATTTGACGCGCTGAATGCAATAAAACAAGTTTTAGGTCGCTAGCATGAATAGAAAAAAAGTTACTCACCGATATCCACGAAACAAACGAACGGAATTCGACTTCGTGTTTTAAGCAATATCAAAACAAAGACGACCGTTTCCGGCGTAATTTGACGCGCTGAATACGATAAAACAAGTTTTAGGTCGCTAGGATGTATAGGAAAAAAGTTACTCACCGATATCCACGAAACAAACAAACGGAATTCGACTCCGTGTTTTAAGCATTATCAGAACAAAGACGACCGTTTCCGGCGTAATTTGACGCGCTGAATGCGATAAAACAAGTTTTAGGTCGCTAGCGTGTATAGAAAAAAAGTTGGTCACCGATATCCACGAAACAAACAAACGGAATTCGACTCCGTGTTTTGAGCAATATCAGAACAAAGACGACCGTTTCCGGCGTAATTTGACGCGCTGAATGCCATAAAACAAGTTTTAGGTCGCTAGCATGTATAGAAAAAAAGTTACCAACCGATATCTGAAAAACAAACAAACGGACTTCGACTTCGTGTTTTGAGCAATATCAAAACAAAGACGGCCGCTTCCGGCGTAATTTGACGCGCTGAATGCGATAAAACAAGTTTTAGGTCGCTAGCATGTATAAAAAAAAAGTTACTCGGCGATATCCACGAAACAAACAAACGGAATTCGACTCCGTGTTTTGAGCAATATCAGAACAAAGACGACCGTTTCCGGCGTAATTTGACGCGCTGAATGCGATAAAACAAGTTTTAGGTCGCTAGCATGTATAGAAAAAAAGTTACTCCCCGATATCCACGAAACAAACAAACGGACTTCGACTTCGTGTTTCGAGCAATATCAAAACAAAGACGGCCGTTTCCAGCGTAATTTGACGCGCTGGATGCGATAAAACAAGTTTTAGGGCGCTAGCATGTATAGAAAAAAAGTTACTTACCGATATCCACGAAACAAACGAACGGAATTCGACTTCGTGTTTCGAGCAATATCAGAACAAAGACGGCCGTTTCCGGCGTGATTTGACGCGCTGAATGCGATAAAACAAGTTTTAGGTCGCTAGCATGTATAGAAAAAAAGTTACCAACCGATATCTGAAAAACAAACAAACGGACTTCGACTTCGTGTTTCGAGCAATATCAAAACAAAGACGGCCGCTTTCGGCGTAATTTGACGCGCTGAATGCAATAAAACAAGTTTTAGGTCGCTAGCATGAATAGAAAAAAAGTTACTCACCGATATCCACGAAACAAACGAACGGAATTCGACTTCGTGTTTTAAGCAATATCAAAACAAAGACGACCGTTTCCGGCGTAATTTGACGCGCTGAATGCGATAAAACAAGTTTTAGGTCGCTAGGATGTATAGGAAAAAAGTTACTCACCGATATCCACGAAACAAACAAACGGAATTCGACTCCGTGTTTTAAGCATTATCAGAACAAAGACGACCGTTTCCGGCGTAATTTGACGCGCTGAATGCGATAAAACAAGTTTTAGGTCGCTAGCGTGTATAGAAAAAAAGTTGGTCACCGATATCCACGAAACAAACAAACGGAATTCGACTCCGTGTTTTGAGCAATATCAGAACAAAGACGACCGTTTCCGGCGTAATTTGACGCGCTGAATGCCATAAAACAAGTTTTAGGTCGCTAGCATGTATAGAAAAAAAGTTACCAACCGATATCTGAAAAACAAACAAACGGACTTCGACTTCGTGTTTTGAGCAATATCAAAACAAAGACGGCCGCTTCCGGCGTAATTTGACGCGCTGAATGCGATAAAACAAGTTTTAGGTCGCTAGCATGTATAAAAAAAAAGTTACTCGGCGATATCCACGAAACAAACAAACGGAATTCGACTCCGTGTTTTGAGCAATATCAGAACAAAGACGACCGTTTCCGGCGTAATTTGACGCGCTGAATGCGATAAAACAAGTTTTAGGTCGCTAGCATGTATAGAAAAAAAGTTACTCCCCGATATCCACGAAACAAACAAACGGACTTCGACTTCGTGTTTCGAGCAATATCAAAACAAAGACGGCCGTTTCCAGCGTAATTTGACGCGCTGGATGCGATAAAACAAGTTTTAGGGCGCTAGCATGTATAGAAAAAAAGTTACTCACCGATATCCACGAAACAAACGAACGGAATTCGACTTCGTGTTTCAAGCAATATCGAAACAAAGACCACCGTTTTCGGCGTAATTTGACGCGCTGAATGCGATAAAACAGGTTTTAGGTCGCTAGCATGTATAGAAAAAAAGTTACTCACCGATATCCACGAAACAAACAAACGGAATTCGACTCCGTGTTTTGAGCAATATCAGAACAAAGACGACCGTTTCCGGCGTAATTTGACGCGCTGAATGCGATAGAACAAGTTTCAGGTCGCTAGCATGTATAGAAAAAAAGTTACTAACCGATATCTGGAAAACAAACAAACGGACTCCGACTTCGTCTATCGAGCAATATCAAAACAAAGACAGCCGTTTCCGGCGTAATTTGACGCGCTGAATGCGATAAAACAAGTTTTAGGTCGCTAGCATGTATAGAAAAAAGTTACTCACCGATATCCACGAAACAAACAAACGGAATTCGACTCCGTGTTTTGAGCAATATCAGAACAAAGACGACCGTTTCCGGCGTAATTTGACGCGCTGAATGCGATAAAACAAGTTTTAGGTCGCTAGCATGTATAAAAAAAAAGTTACTCGGCGATATCCACGAAACAAACAAACGGAATTCGACTCCGTGTTTTGAGCAATATCAGAACAAAGACGACCGTTTCCGGCGTAATTTGACGCGCTGAATGCGATAAAACAAGTTTTAGGTCGCTAGCATGTATAGAAAAAAAGTTACTCCCCGATATCCACGAAACAAACAAACGGACTTTGACTTCGTGTTTCGAGCAATATCAAAACAAAGACGGCCGTTTCCAGCGTAATTTGACGCGCTGGATGCGATAAAACAAGTTTTAGGGCGCTAGCATGTATAGAAAAAAAGTTACTTACCGATATCCACGAAACAAACGAACGGAATTCGACTTCGTGTTTCGAGCAATATCAGAACAAAGACGGCCGTTTCCGGCGTGATTTGACGCGCTGAATGCGATAGAACAAGTTTTAGGTCGCTAGCATGTATAGAAAAAAAGTTACCAACCGATATCTGAAAAACAAACAAACGGACTTCGACTTCGTGTTTCGAGCAATATCAAAACAAAGACGGCCGCTTTCGGCGTAATTTGACGCGCTGAATGCAATAAAACAAGTTTTAGGTCGCTAGCATGAATAGAAAAAAAGTTACTCACCGATATCCACGAAACAAACGAACGGAATTCGACTTCGTGTTTTAAGCAATATCAAAACAAAGACGACCGTTTCCGGCGTAATTTGACGCGCTGAATGCGATAAAACAAGTTTTAGGACGCTAGGATGTATAGGAAAAAAGTTACTCACCGATATCCACGAAACAAACAAACGGAATTCGACTCCGTGTTTTAAGCATTATCAGAACAAAGACGACCGTTTCCGGCGTAATTTGACGCGCTGAATGCGATAAAACAAGTTTTAGGTCGCTAGCGTGTATAGAAAAAAAGTTGGTCACCGATATCCACGAAACAAACAAACGGAATTCGACTCCGTGTTTTGAGCAATATCAGAACAAAGACGACCGTTTCCGGCGTAATTTGACGCGCTGAATGCCATAAAACAAGTTTTAGGTCGCTAGCATGTATAGAAAAAAAGTTACCAACCGATATCTGAAAAACAAACAAACGGACTTCGACTTCGTGTTTTGAGCAATATCAAAACAAAGACGGCCGCTTCCGGCGTAATTTGACGCGCTGAATGCGATAAAACAAGTTTTAGGTCGCTAGCATGTATAAAAAAAAAGTTACTCGGCGATATCCACGAAACAAACAAACGGAATTCGACTCCGTGTTTTGAGCAATATCAGAACAAAGACGACCGTTTCCGGCGTAATTTGACGCGCTGAATGCGATAAAACAAGTTTTAGGTCGCTAGCATGTATAGAAAAAAAGTTACTCCCCGATATCCACGAAACAAACAAACGGACTTCGACTTCGTGTTTCGAGCAATATCAAAACAAAGACGGCCGTTTCCAGCGTAATTTGACGCGCTGGATGCGATAAAACAAGTTTTAGGGCGCTAGCATGTATAGAAAAAAAGTTACTCACCGATATCCACGAAACAAACGAACGGAATTCGACTTCGTGTTTCAAGCAATATCGAAACAAAGACCACCGTTTTCGGCGTAATTTGACGCGCTGAATGCGATAAAACAGGTTTTAGGTCGCTAGCATGTATAGAAAAAAAGTTACTCACCGATATCCACGAAACAAACAAACGGAATTCGACTCCGTGTTTTGAGCAATATCAGAACAAAGACGACCGTTTCCGGCGTAATTTGACGCGCTGAATGCGATAGAACAAGTTTCAGGTCGCTAGCATGTATAGAAAAAAAGTGACTAACCGATATCTGGAAAACAAACAAACGGACTCCGACTTCGTCTATCGAGCAATATCAAAACAAAGACAGCCGTTTCCGGCGTAATTTGACGCGCTGAATGCGATAAAACAAGTTTTAGGTCGCTAGCATGTATAGAAAAAAGTTACTCACCGATATCCACGAAACAAACAAACGGAATTCGACTCCGTGTTTTGAGCAATATCAGAACAAAGACGACCGTTTCCGGCGTAATTTGACGCGCTGAATGCGATAAAACAAGTTTTAGGTCGCTAGCATGTATAGAAAAAAAGTTACTCACCGATATCCACGAAACAAACGAACGGAATTCGACTTCGTGTTTTAAGCAATATCGGAACAAAGACCACCGTTTTTGGCGTAATTTGACGCGCTGAATGCGATAAAACAGGTTTTAGGTCGCTAGCATGTATAGAAAAAAAGTTACTCACCGATATCCACGAAACAAACAAACGGAATTCGACTTCGTGTTTTGAGCAATATCAGAACAAAGACGACCGTTTCCGGCGTAATTTGACGCGCTGAATGCGATAGAACAAGTTTTAGGTCGCTAGCATGTATAGAAAAAAAGTTACTAACTGATATCTGAAAAACAAACAAACGGACTCCGACTTCGTCTATCGAGCAATATCAAAACAAAGACGGCCGTTTCCGGCGTAATTTGACGCGCTGAATGCGATAAAACAAGTTTTAGGTCGCTAGCATGTATAGAAAAAAAGTTACTCACCGATATCTACGAAACAAACAAACGGAATTCGACTCCGTGTTTTGGGCAATATCAGAACAAAGACGACCGTTTCCGGCGTAATTTGACGCGCTGAATGCGATAAAACAAGTTTTAGGTCGCTAGCGTGTATAGAAAAAAAGTTACTCACCGATATCCACGAAACAAACAAACGGAATTCGACTCCGTGTTTTGAGCAATATCAGAACAAAGACGACCGTTTCCGGCGTAATTTGACGCGCTGAATGCGATAAAACAAGTTTTAGGTCGCTAGCATGTATAGAAAAAAAGTTACTCACCGATATCCACGAAACAAACGAACGGAATTCGACTTCGTGTTTTAAGCAATATCGAAACAAAGACCACCGTTTTCGGCGTGATTTGACGCGCTGAATGCGATAAAACAGGTTTTAGGTCGCTAGCATGTATAGAAAAAAAGTTACTCACCGATATCCACGAAACAAACAAACGGAATTCGACTCCGTGTTTTGAGCAATATCAGAACAAAGACGACCGTTTCCGGCATAATTTGACGCGCTGAATGCGATAGAACAAGTTTTAGGTCGCTAGCATGTATAGAAAAAAAGTTACTAACTGATATCTGAAAAACAAACAAACGGACTCCGACTTCGTCTATCGAGCAATATCAAAACAAAGACGGCCGTTTCCGGCGTAATTTGACGCGCTGAATGCGATAAAACAAGTTTTAGGTCGCTAGCATGTATAGAAAAAAAGTTACCAACCGATATCTGAAAAACAAACAAACGGACTTCGACTTCGTGTTTCGAGCAATATTAAAACAACGACGGCCGTTTCCGGCGTAGTTTGACGCGCTGAATGCGATAAAACAAGTTTTAGGTCGCTAGCATGTATAGAAAAAAAGTTACTAACTGATATCTGAAAAACAAACAAACGGACTCCGACTTCGTCTATCGAGCAATATCAAAACAAAGACGGCCGTTTCCGGCGTAATTTGACGCGCTGAATGCGATAAAACAAGTTTTAGGTCGCTAGCATGTATAGAAAAAAAGTTACTCCCCGATATCCACGAAACAAACAAACGGACTTCGACTTCGTGTTTCGAGCAATATCAAAACAAAGACGGCCGTTTCCAGCGTAATTTGACGCGCTGGATGCGATAAAACAAGTTTTAGGGCGCTAGCATGTATAGAAAAAAAGTTACTCACCGATATCCACGAAACAAACGAACGGAATTCGACTTCGTGTTTCAAGCAATATCGAAACAAAGACCACCGTTTTCGGCGTAATTTGACGCGCTGAATGCGATAAAACAGGTTTTAGGTCGCTAGCATGTATAGAAAAAAAGTTACTCACCGATATCCACGAAACAAACAAACGGAATTCGACTCCGTGTTTTGAGCAATATCAGAACAAAGACGACCGTTTCCGGCGTAATTTGACGCGCTGAATGCGATAGAACAAGTTTCAGGTCGCTAGCATGTATAGAAAAAAAGTTACTAACCGATATCTGGAAAACAAACAAACGGACTCCGACTTCGTCTATCGAGCAATATCAAAACAAAGACAGCCGTTTCCGGCGTAATTTGACGCGCTGAATGCGATAAAACAAGTTTTAGGTCGCTAGCATGTATAGAAAAAAGTTACTCACCGATATCCACGAAACAAACAAACGGAATTCGACTCCGTGTTTTGAGCAATATCAGAACAAAGACGACCGTTTCCGGCGTAATTTGACGCGCTGAATGCGATAAAACAAGTTTTAGGTCGCTAGCATGTATAGAAAAAAAGTTACTCACCGATATCCACGAAACAAACGAACGGAATTCGACTTCGTGTTTTAAGCAATATCGGAACAAAGACCACCGTTTTTGGCGTAATTTGACGCGCTGAATGCGATAAAACAGGTTTTAGGTCGCTAGCATGTATAGAAAAAAAGTTACTCACCGATATCCACGAAACAAACAAACGGAATTCGACTTCGTGTTTTGAGCAATATCAGAACAAAGACGACCGTTTCCGGCGTAATTTGACGCGCTGAATGCGATAGAACAAGTTTTAGGTCGCTAGCATGTATAGAAAAAAAGTTACTAACTGATATCTGAAAAACAAACAAACGGACTCCGACTTCGTCTATCGAGCAATATCAAAACAAAGACGGCCGTTTCCGGCGTAATTTGACGCGCTGAATGCGATAAAACAAGTTTTAGGTCGCTAGCATGTATAGAAAAAAAGTTACTCACCGATATCTACGAAACAAACAAACGGAATTCGACTCCGTGTTTTGGGCAATATCAGAACAAAGACGACCGTTTCCGGCGTAATTTGACGCGCTGAATGCGATAAAACAAGTTTTAGGTCGCTAGCGTGTATAGAAAAAAAGTTACTCACCGATATCCACGAAACAAACAAACGGAATTCGACTCCGTGTTTTGAGCAATATCAGAACAAAGACGACCGTTTCCGGCGTAATTTGACGCGCTGAATGCGATAAAACAAGTTTTAGGTCGCTAGCATGTATAGAAAAAAAGTTACTCACCGATATCCACGAAACAAACGAACGGAATTCGACTTCGTGTTTTAAGCAATATCGAAACAAAGACCACCGTTTTCGGCGTGATTTGACGCGCTGAATGCGATAAAACAGGTTTTAGGTCGCTAGCATGTATAGAAAAAAAGTTACTCACCGATATCCACGAAACAAACAAACGGAATTCGACTCCGTGTTTTGAGCAATATCAGAACAAAGACGACCGTTTCCGGCGTAATTTGACGCGCTGAATGCGATAGAACAAGTTTTAGGTCGCTAGCATGTATAGAAAAAAAGTTACTAACTGATATCTGAAAAACAAACAAACGGACTCCGACTTCGTCTATCGAGCAATATCAAAACAAAGACGGCCGTTTCCGGCGTAATTTGACGCGCTGAATGCGATAAAACAAGTTTTAGGTCGCTAGCATGTATAGAAAAAAAGTTACCAACCGATATCTGAAAAACAAACAAACGGACTTCGACTTCGTGTTTCGAGCAATATTAAAACAACGACGGCCGTTTCCGGCGTAGTTTGACGCGCTGAATGCGATAAAACAAGTTTTAGGTCGCTAGCATGTATAGAAAAAAAGTTACTAACTGATATCTGAAAAACAAACAAACGGACTCCGACTTCGTCTATCGAGCAATATCAAAACAAAGACGGCCGTTTCCGGCGTAATTTGACGCGCTGAATGCGATAAAACAAGTTTTAGGTCGCTAGCATGTATAGAAAAAAAGTTACTCACCGATATCCACGAAACAAACAAACGGAATTCGACTTCGTCTATCGAGCAATATCAAAACAAAGACAGCCGTTTCCGGCGTAATTTGACGCGCTGAATGCGATAAAACAAGTTTTAGGTCGCTAGCATGTATAGAAAAAAGTTACTCACCGATATCCACGAAACAAACAAACGGAATTCGACTCCGTGTTTTGAGCAATATCAGAACAAAGACGACCGTTTCCGGCGTAATTTGACGCGCTGAATGCGATAAAACAAGTTTTAGGTCGCTAGCATGTATAGAAAAAAAGTTACTCACCGATATCCACGAAACAAACGAACGGAATTCGACTTCGTGTTTTAAGCAATATCGGAACAAAGACCACCGTTTTTGGCGTAATTTGACGCGCTGAATGCGATAAAACAGGTTTTAGGTCGCTAGCATGTATAGAAAAAAAGTTACTCACCGATATCCACGAAACAAACAAACGGAATTCGACTTCGTGTTTTGAGCAATATCAGAACAAAGACGACCGTTTCCGGCGTAATTTGACGCGCTGAATGCGATAGAACAAGTTTTAGGTCGCTAGCATGTATAGAAAAAAAGTTACTAACTGATATCTGAAAAACAAACAAACGGACTCCGACTTCGTCTATCGAGCAATATCAAAACAAAGACGGCCGTTTCCGGCGTAATTTGACGCGCTGAATGCGATAAAACAAGTTTTAGGTCGCTAGCATGTATAGAAAAAAAGTTACTCACCGATATCTACGAAACAAACAAACGGAATTCGACTCCGTGTTTTGGGCAATATCAGAACAAAGACGACCGTTTCCGGCGTAATTTGACGCGCTGAATGCGATAAAACAAGTTTTAGGTCGCTAGCGTGTATAGAAAAAAAGTTACTCACCGATATCCACGAAACAAACAAACGGAATTCGACTCCGTGTTTTGAGCAATATCAGAACAAAGACGACCGTTTCCGGCGTAATTTGACGCGCTGAATGCGATAAAACAAGTTTTAGGTCGCTAGCATGTATAGAAAAAAAGTTACTCACCGATATCCACGAAACAAACGAACGGAATTCGACTTCGTGTTTTAAGCAATATCGAAACAAAGACCACCGTTTTCGGCGTGATTTGACGCGCTGAATGCGATAAAACAGGTTTTAGGTCGCTAGCATGTATAGAAAAAAAGTTACTCACCGATATCCACGAAACAAACAAACGGAATTCGACTCCGTGTTTTGAGCAATATCAGAACAAAGACGACCGTTTCCGGCGTAATTTGACGCGCTGAATGCGATAGAACAAGTTTTAGGTCGCTAGCATGTATAGAAAAAAAGTTACTAACTGATATCTGAAAAACAAACAAACGGACTCCGACTTCGTCTATCGAGCAATATCAAAACAAAGACGGCCGTTTCCGGCGTAATTTGACGCGCTGAATGCGATAAAACAAGTTTTAGGTCGCTAGCATGTATAGAAAAAAAGTTACCAACCGATATCTGAAAAACAAACAAACGGACTTCGACTTCGTGTTTCGAGCAATATTAAAACAACGACGGCCGTTTCCGGCGTAGTTTGACGCGCTGAATGCGATAAAACAAGTTTTAGGTCGCTAGCATGTATAGAAAAAAAGTTACTCACCGATATCCACGAAACAAACGAACGGAATTCGACTTCGTGTTTTAAGCAATATCGGAACAAAGACCACCGTTTTTGGCGTAATTTGACGCGCTGAATGCGATAAAACAGGTTTTAGGTCGCTAGCATGTATAGAAAAAAAGTTACTCACCGATATCCACGAAACAAACAAACGGAATTCGACTTCGTGTTTTGAGCAATATCAGAACAAAGACGACCGTTTCCGGCGTAATTTGACGCGCTGAATGCGATAGAACAAGTTTTAGGTCGCTAGCATGTATAGAAAAAAAGTTACTAACTGATATCTGAAAAACAAACAAACGGACTCCGACTTCGTCTATCGAGCAATATCAAAACAAAGACGGCCGTTTCCGGCGTAATTTGACGCGCTGAATGCGATAAAACAAGTTTTAGGTCGCTAGCATGTATAGAAAAAAAGTTACTCACCGATATCTACGAAACAAACAAACGGAATTCGACTCCGTGTTTTGGGCAATATCAGAACAAAGACGACCGTTTCCGGCGTAATTTGACGCGCTGAATGCGATAAAACAAGTTTTAGGTCGCTAGCGTGTATAGAAAAAAAGTTACTCACCGATATCCACGAAACAAACAAACGGAATTCGACTCCGTGTTTTGAGCAATATCAGAACAAAGACGACCGTTTCCGGCGTAATTTGACGCGCTGAATGCGATAAAACAAGTTTTAGGTCGCTAGCATGTATAGAAAAAAAGTTACTCACCGATATCCACGAAACAAACGAACGGAATTCGACTTCGTGTTTTAAGCAATATCGAAACAAAGACCACCGTTTTCGGCGTGATTTGACGCGCTGAATGCGATAAAACAGGTTTTAGGTCGCTAGCATGTATAGAAAAAAAGTTACTCACCGATATCCACGAAACAAACAAACGGAATTCGACTCCGTGTTTTGAGCAATATCAGAACAAAGACGACCGTTTCCGGCGTAATTTGACGCGCTGAATGCGATAGAACAAGTTTTAGGTCGCTAGCATGTATAGAAAAAAAGTTACTAACTGATATCTGAAAAACAAACAAACGGACTCCGACTTCGTCTATCGAGCAATATCAAAACAAAGACGGCCGTTTCCGGCGTAATTTGACGCGCTGAATGCGATAAAACAAGTTTTAGGTCGCTAGCATGTATAGAAAAAAAGTTACCAACCGATATCTGAAAAACAAACAAACGGACTTCGACTTCGTGTTTCGAGCAATATTAAAACAACGACGGCCGTTTCCGGCGTAGTTTGACGCGCTGAATGCGATAAAACAAGTTTTAGGTCGCTAGCATGTATAGAAAAAAAGTTACTAACTGATATCTGAAAAACAAACAAACGGACTCCGACTTCGTCTATCGAGCAATATCAAAACAAAGACGGCCGTTTCCGGCGTAATTTGACGCGCTGAATGCGATAAAACAAGTTTTAGGTCGCTAGCATGTATAGAAAAAAAGTTACTCACCGATATCCACGAAACAAACAAACGGAATTCGACTTCGTCTATCGAGCAATATCAAAACAAAGACAGCCGTTTCCGGCGTAATTTGACGCGCTGAATGCGATAAAACAAGTTTTAGGTCGCTAGCATGTATAGAAAAAAGTTACTCACCGATATCCACGAAACAAACAAACGGAATTCGACTCCGTGTTTTGAGCAATATCAGAACAAAGACGACCGTTTCCGGCGTAATTTGACGCGCTGAATGCGATAAAACAAGTTTTAGGTCGCTAGCATGTATAGAAAAAAAGTTACTCACCGATATCCACGAAACAAACGAACGGAATTCGACTTCGTGTTTTAAGCAATATCGGAACAAAGACCACCGTTTTTGGCGTAATTTGACGCGCTGAATGCGATAAAACAGGTTTTAGGTCGCTAGCATGTATAGAAAAAAAGTTACTCACCGATATCCACGAAACAAACAAACGGAATTCGACTTCGTGTTTTGAGCAATATCAGAACAAAGACGACCGTTTCCGGCGTAATTTGACGCGCTGAATGCGATAGAACAAGTTTTAGGTCGCTAGCATGTATAGAAAAAAAGTTACTAACTGATATCTGAAAAACAAACAAACGGACTCCGACTTCGTCTATCGAGCAATATCAAAACAAAGACGGCCGTTTCCGGCGTAATTTGACGCGCTGAATGCGATAAAACAAGTTTTAGGTCGCTAGCATGTATAGAAAAAAAGTTACTCACCGATATCTACGAAACAAACAAACGGAATTCGACTCCGTGTTTTGGGCAATATCAGAACAAAGACGACCGTTTCCGGCGTAATTTGACGCGCTGAATGCGATAAAACAAGTTTTAGGTCGCTAGCGTGTATAGAAAAAAAGTTACTCACCGATATCCACGAAACAAACAAACGGAATTCGACTCCGTGTTTTGAGCAATATCAGAACAAAGACGACCGTTTCCGGCGTAATTTGACGCGCTGAATGCGATAAAACAAGTTTTAGGTCGCTAGCATGTATAGAAAAAAAGTTACTCACCGATATCCACGAAACAAACGAACGGAATTCGACTTCGTGTTTTAAGCAATATCGAAACAAAGACCACCGTTTTCGGCGTGATTTGACGCGCTGAATGCGATAAAACAGGTTTTAGGTCGCTAGCATGTATAGAAAAAAAGTTACTCACCGATATCCACGAAACAAACAAACGGAATTCGACTCCGTGTTTTGAGCAATATCAGAACAAAGACGACCGTTTCCGGCGTAATTTGACGCGCTGAATGCGATAGAACAAGTTTTAGGTCGCTAGCATGTATAGAAAAAAAGTTACTAACTGATATCTGAAAAACAAACAAACGGACTCCGACTTCGTCTATCGAGCAATATCAAAACAAAGACGGCCGTTTCCGGCGTAATTTGACGCGCTGAATGCGATAAAACAAGTTTTAGGTCGCTAGCATGTATAGAAAAAAAGTTACTCACCGATATCCACGAAACAAACAAACGGAATTCGACTTCGTCTATCGAGCAATATCAAAACAAAGACAGCCGTTTCCGGCGTAATTTGACGCGCTGAATGCGATAAAACAAGTTTTAGGTCGCTAGCATGTATAGAAAAAAGTTACTCACCGATATCCACGAAACAAACAAACGGAATTCGACTCCGTGTTTTGAGCAATATCAGAACAAAGACGACCGTTTCCGGCGTAATTTGACGCGCTGAATGCGATAAAACAAGTTTTAGGTCGCTAGCATGTATAGAAAAAAAGTTACTCACCGATATCCACGAAACAAACGAACGGAATTCGACTTCGTGTTTTAAGCAATATCGGAACAAAGACCACCGTTTTTGGCGTAATTTGACGCGCTGAATGCGATAAAACAGGTTTTAGGTCGCTAGCATGTATAGAAAAAAAGTTACTCACCGATATCCACGAAACAAACAAACGGAATTCGACTTCGTGTTTTGAGCAATATCAGAACAAAGACGACCGTTTCCGGCGTAATTTGACGCGCTGAATGCGATAGAACAAGTTTTAGGTCGCTAGCATGTATAGAAAAAAAGTTACTAACTGATATCTGAAAAACAAACAAACGGACTCCGACTTCGTCTATCGAGCAATATCAAAACAAAGACGGCCGTTTCCGGCGTAATTTGACGCGCTGAATGCGATAAAACAAGTTTTAGGTCGCTAGCATGTATAGAAAAAAAGTTACTCACCGATATCTACGAAACAAACAAACGGAATTCGACTCCGTGTTTTGGGCAATATCAGAACAAAGACGACCGTTTCCGGCGTAATTTGACGCGCTGAATGCGATAAAACAAGTTTTAGGTCGCTAGCGTGTATAGAAAAAAAGTTACTCACCGATATCCACGAAACAAACAAACGGAATTCGACTCCGTGTTTTGAGCAATATCAGAACAAAGACGACCGTTTCCGGCGTAATTTGACGCGCTGAATGCGATAAAACAAGTTTTAGGTCGCTAGCATGTATAGAAAAAAAGTTACTCACCGATATCCACGAAACAAACGAACGGAATTCGACTTCGTGTTTTAAGCAATATCGAAACAAAGACCACCGTTTTCGGCGTGATTTGACGCGCTGAATGCGATAAAACAGGTTTTAGGTCGCTAGCATGTATAGAAAAAAAGTTACTCACCGATATCCACGAAACAAACAAACGGAATTCGACTCCGTGTTTTGAGCAATATCAGAACAAAGACGACCGTTTCCGGCGTAATTTGACGCGCTGAATGCGATAGAACAAGTTTTAGGTCGCTAGCATGTATAGAAAAAAAGTTACTAACTGATATCTGAAAAACAAACAAACGGACTCCGACTTCGTCTATCGAGCAATATCAAAACAAAGACGGCCGTTTCCGGCGTAATTTGACGCGCTGAATGCGATAAAACAAGTTTTAGGTCGCTAGCATGTATAGAAAAAAAGTTACCAACCGATATCTGAAAAACAAACAAACGGACTTCGACTTCGTGTTTCGAGCAATATTAAAACAACGACGGCCGTTACCGGCGTAGTTTGACGCGCTGAATGCGATAAAACAAGTTTTAGGTCGCTAGCATGTATAGAAAAAAAGTTACTCACCGATATCCACGAAACAAACGAACGGAATTCGACTTCGTGTTTTGAGCAATATCAGAACAAAGACGACCGTTTCCGGCGTAATTTGACGCGCTGAATGCGATAAAACAAGTTTTAGGTCGCTAGCATGTATAGAAAAAAAGTTACTCACCGATATCCACGAAACAAACGAACGGAATTCGACTTCGTGTTTTAAGCAATATCGGAACAAAGACCACCGTTTTTGGCGTAATTTGACGCGCTGAATGCGATAAAACAGGTTTTAGGTCGCTAGCATGTATAGAAAAAAAGTTACTCACCGATATCCACGAAACAAACAAACGGAATTCGACTTCGTGTTTTGAGCAATATCAGAACAAAGACGACCGTTTCCGGCGTAATTTGACGCGCTGAATGCGATAGAACAAGTTTTAGGTCGCTAGCATGTATAGAAAAAAAGTTACTAACTGATATCTGAAAAACAAACAAACGGACTCCGACTTCGTCTATCGAGCAATATCAAAACAAAGACGGCCGTTTCCGGCGTAATTTGACGCGCTGAATGCGATAAAACAAGTTTTAGGTCGCTAGCATGTATAGAAAAAAAGTTACTCACCGATATCTACGAAACAAACAAACGGAATTCGACTCCGTGTTTTGGGCAATATCAGAACAAAGACGACCGTTTCCGGCGTAATTTGACGCGCTGAATGCGATAAAACAAGTTTTAGGTCGCTAGCGTGTATAGAAAAAAAGTTACTCACCGATATCCACGAAACAAACAAACGGAATTCGACTCCGTGTTTTGAGCAATATCAGAACAAAGACGACCGTTTCCGGCGTAATTTGACGCGCTGAATGCGATAAAACAAGTTTTAGGTCGCTAGCATGTATAGAAAAAAAGTTACTCACCGATATCCACGAAACAAACGAACGGAATTCGACTTCGTGTTTTAAGCAATATCGAAACAAAGACCACCGTTTTCGGCGTGATTTGACGCGCTGAATGCGATAAAACAGGTTTTAGGTCGCTAGCATGTATAGAAAAAAAGTTACTCACCGATATCCACGAAACAAACAAACGGAATTCGACTCCGTGTTTTGAGCAATATCAGAACAAAGACGACCGTTTCCGGCGTAATTTGACGCGCTGAATGCGATAGAACAAGTTTTAGGTCGCTAGCATGTATAGAAAAAAAGTTACTAACTGATATCTGAAAAACAAACAAACGGACTCCGACTTCGTCTATCGAGCAATATCAAAACAAAGACGGCCGTTTCCGGCGTAATTTGACGCGCTGAATGCGATAAAACAAGTTTTAGGTCGCTAGCATGTATAGAAAAAAAGTTACCAACCGATATCTGAAAAACAAACAAACGGACTTCGACTTCGTGTTTCGAGCAATATTAAAACAACGACGGCCGTTACCGGCGTAGTTTGACGCGCTGAATGCGATAAAACAAGTTTTAGGTCGCTAGCATGTATAGAAAAAAAGTTACTAACTGATATCTGAAAAACAAACAAACGGACTCCGACTTCGTCTATCGAGCAATATCAAAACAAAGACGGCCGTTTCCGGCGTAATTTGACGCGCTGAATGCGATAAAACAAGTTTTAGGTCGCTAGCATGTATAGAAAAAAAGTTACTCACCGATATCCACGAAACAAACAAACGGAATTCGACTCCGTGTTTTGAGCAATATCAGAACAAAGACGACCGTTACCGGCGTAATTTGACGCGCTGAATGCGATAAAACAAGTTTTAGGTCGCTAGCGTGTATAGAAAAAAAGTTACCCACCGATATCCACGAAACAAACAAACGGAATTCGACTCCGTGTTTTGAGCAATATCAGAACAAAGACGACCGTTTCCGGCGTAATTTGACGCGCTGAATGCGATAAAACAAGTTTTAGGTCGCTAGGATGTATAGAAAAAAAGTTACTCACCGATATCCACGAAACAAACAAACGGAATTCGACTCCGTGTTTTGAGCAATATCAGAACAAAGACGACCGTTTCCGGCGTAATTTGACGCGCTGAATGCGATGAAGCAAGTTTTAGGTCGCTAGCATGTATAGAAAAAAAGTTACTCACCGATATCCACGAAACAAACAAACGGACTTCGACTTCGTGTTTCGAGCAATATCAAAACAAAGACGGCCGTTTCCGGCGTAATTTGACGCGCTGAATGCGATAAAACAAGTTTTAGGTCGCTAGCATGTATAGAAAAAAAGTTACTCACCGATATCCACGAAACAAACGAACGGAATTCGACTTCGTGTTTTAAGCAATATCGAAACAAAGACCACCGTTTTCGGCGTGATTTGACGCGCTGAATGCGATAAAACAGGTTTTAGGTCGCTAGCATGTATAGAAAAAAAGTTACTCACCGATATCCACGAAACAAACAAACGGAATTCGACTCCGTGTTTTGAGCAATATCAGAACAAAGACGACCGTTTCCGGCGTAATTTGACGCGCTGAATGCGATAGAACAAGTTTTAGGTCGCTAGCATGTATAGAAAAAAAGTTACTAACTGATATCTGAAAAACAAACAAACGGACTCCGACTTCGTCTATCGAGCAATATCAAAACAAAGACGGCCGTTTCCGGCGTAATTTGACGCGCTGAATGCGATAAAACAAGTTTTAGGTCGCTAGCATGTATAGAAAAAAAGTTACCCACCGATATCTGAAAAACAAACAAACGGACTTCGACTTCGTGTTTCGAGCAATATTAAAACAACGACGGCCGTTACCGGCGTAGTTTGACGCGCTGAATGCGATAAAACAAGTTTTAGGTCGCTAGCATGTATAGAAAAAAAGTTACTAACTGATATCTGAAAAACAAACAAACGGACTCCGACTTCGTCTATCGAGCAATATCAAAACAAAGACGGCCGTTTCCGGCGTAATTTGACGCGCTGAATGCGATAAAACAAGTTTTAGGTCGCTAGCATGTATAGAAAAAAAGTTACTCACCGATATCCACGAAACAAACAAACGGAATTCGACTCCGTGTTTTGAGCAATATCAGAACAAAGACGACCGTTACCGGCGTAATTTGACGCGCTGAATGCGATAAAACAAGTTTTAGGTCGCTAGCGTGTATAGAAAAAAAGTTACCCACCGATATCCACGAAACAAACAAACGGAATTCGACTCCGTGTTTTGAGCAATATCAGAACAAAGACGACCGTTTCCGGCGTAATTTGACGCGCTGAATGCGATAAAACAAGTTTTAGGTCGCTAGGATGTATAGAAAAAAAGTTACTCACCGATATCCACGAAACAAACAAACGGAATTCGACTCCGTGTTTTGAGCAATATCAGAACAAAGACGACCGTTTCCGGCGTAATTTGACGCGCTGAATGCGATGAAGCAAGTTTTAGGTCGCTAGCATGTATAGAAAAAAAGTTACTCACCGATATCCACGAAACAAACAAACGGACTTCGACTTCGTGTTTCGAGCAATATCAAAACAAAGACGGCCGTTTCCGGCGTAATTTGACGCGCTGAATGCGATAAAACAAGTTTTAGGTCGCTAGCGTGTATGGAAAAAAAGTTACCCACCGATATCCACGAAACAAACAAACGGAATTCGACTCCGTGTTTTGAGCAATATCAGAACAAAGACGACCGTTTCCGGCGTAATTTGACGCGCTGAATGCGATAAAACAAGTTTTAGGTCGCTAGGATGTATAGAAAAAAAGTTACTCACCGATATCCACGAAACAAACAAACGGAATTCGACTCCGTGTTTTGAGCAATATCAGAACAAAGACGACCGTTTCCGGCGTAATTTGACGCGCTGAATGCGATAAAACAAGTTTTAGGTCGCTAGCATGTATAGAAAAAAAGTTACCTACCGATATCTGAAAAACAAACAAACGGACTTCGACTTCGTGTTTCAAGCAATATCAGAACAAAGACGACCGTTTCCGGCGTAATTTGACGCGCTGAATGCGATAAAACAAGTTTTAGGTCGCTAGCTTGTATAGAAAGAAAGTTACTCACCGATATCCACGAAACAAACAAACGGAATTCCACTCCGTGTTTTGAGCAATATCAGAACAAAGACGACCGTTTTCGGCGTAATTTGACGCGCTGAATGCGATCAAACAAGTTTCAGGTCGCTAGCATGTATAGAAAAAAAGTTACCAACCGATATCTGAAAAACAAACAAACGGACTCCGACTTCGTGTTTCGAGCAATATCCAAACAAAGACGGCCGCTTCCGGCGTAATTTAACGCGCTGAATGCGATAAAACAAGTTTTAGGTCGCTAGCATGTATAGAAAAAAAGTTACTCACCGATATCCACGAAACAAACGAACGGAATTCGACTTCGTGTTTTAAGCAATATCAAAACAAAGACGACCGTATCCGGCGTAATTTGACGCGCTGAATGCGATAAAACAAGTTTTAGGTCGCTAGGATGTATAGAAAAAAAGTTACTCACCGATATCTACGAAACAAACAAACGGAATTCGACTCCGTGTTTTGAGCAATATCAGAACAAAGACGACCGTTTCCGGCGTAATTTGACGCGCTGAATGCGATGAAGCAAGTTTTAGGTCGCTAGCATGTATAGAAAAAAAGTTACTCACCGATATCCACGAAACAAACAAACGGACTTCGACTTCGTGTTTCGAGCAATATCAAAACAAAGACGGCCGTTTCCGGCGTAATTTGACGCGCTGAATGCGATAAAACAAGTTTTAGGTCGCTAGCATGTATAGAAAAAAAGTTACTCACCGATATCCACGAAACAAACGAACGGAATTCGACTTCGTGTTTCAAGCAATATCGAAACAAAGACCACCGTTTTCGGCGTAATTTGACGCGCTGAATGCGATAAAACAGGTTTTAGGTCGCTAGCATGTATAGAAAAAAAGTTACCTACCGATATCTGAAAAACAAACAAACGGACTTCGACTTCGTGTTTCAAGCAATATCAGAACAAAGACGACCGTTTCCGGCGTAATTTGACGCGCTGAATGCGATAAAACAAGTTTTAGGTCGCTAGCTTGTATAGAAAGAAAGTTACTCACCGATATCCACGAAACAAACAAACGGAATTCCACTCCGTGTTTTGAGCAATATCAGAACAAAGACGACCGTTTTCGGCGTAATTTGACGCGCTGAATGCGATCAAACGAGTTTCAGGTCGCTAGCATGTATAGAAAAAAAGTTACCAACCGATATCTGAAAAACAAACAAACGGACTCCGACTTCGTGTTTCGAGCAATATCCAAACAAAGACGGCCGCTTCCGGCGTAATTTAACGCGCTGAATGCGATAAAACAAGTTTTAGGTCGCTAGCATGTATAGAAAAAAAGTTACTCACCGATATCCACGAAACAAACGAACGGAATTCGACTTCGTGTTTTAAGCAATATCAAAACAAAGACGACCGTATCCGGCGTAATTTGACGCGCTGAATGCGATAAAACAAGTTTTAGGTCGCTAGGATGTATAGAAAAAAAGTTACTCACCGATATCTACGAAACAAACAAACGGAATTCGACTCCGTGTTTTGAGCAATATCAGAACAAAGACGACCGTTTCCGGCGTAATTTGACGCGCTGAATGCGATGAAGCAAGTTTTAGGTCGCTAGCATGTATAGAAAAAAAGTTACTCACCGATATCCACGAAACAAACAAACGGACTTCGACTTCGTGTTTCGAGCAATATCAAAACAAAGACGGCCGTTTCCGGCGTAATTTGACGCGCTGAATGCGATAAAACAAGTTTTAGGTCGCTAGCATGTATAGAAAAAAAGTTACTCACCGATATCCACGAAACAAACGAACGGAATTCGACTTCGTGTTTCAAGCAATATCGAAACAAAGACCACCGTTTTCGGCGTAATTTGACGCGCTGAATGCGATAAAACAGGTTTTAGGTCGCTAGCATGTATAGAAAAAAAGTTACTCACCGATATCCACGAAACAAACAAACGGAATTCGACTCCGTGTTTTGAGCAATATCAGAACAAAGACGACCGTTTCCGGCGTAATTTGACGCGCTGAATGCGATGAAGCAAGTTTTAGGTCGCTAGCATGTATAGAAAAAAAGTTACTCACCGATATCCACGAAACAAACAAACGGACTTCGACTTCGTGTTTCGAGCAATATCAAAACAAAGACGGCCGTTTCCGGCGTAATTTGACGCGCTGAATGCGATAAAACAAGTTTTAGGTCGCTAGCATGTATAGAAAAAAAGTTACTCAGCGATATCCACGAAACAAACGAACGGAATTCGACTTCGTGTTTTAAGCAATATCGAAACAAAGACCACCGTTTCCGGCGCAATTTGACGCGCTGAATGCGATAAAACAGGTTTTAGGTCGCTAGCATGTATAGAAAAAAAGTTACTCACCGATATCCACGAAACAAACGAACGGAATTCGACTTCGTGTTTTAAGCAATATCAAAACAAAGACGACCGTATCCGGCGTAATTTGACGCGCTGAATGCGATAAAACAAGTTTTAGGTCGCTAGGATGTATAGAAAAAAAGTTACTCACCGATATCTACGAAACAAACAAACGGAATTCGACTCCGTGTTTTGAGCAATATCAGAACAAAGACGACCGTTTCCGGCGTAATTTGACGCGCTGAATGCGATGAAGCAAGTTTTAGGTCGCTAGCATGTATAGAAAAAAAGTTACTCACCGATATCCACGAAACAAACAAACGGACTTCGACTTCGTGTTTCGAGCAATATCAAAACAAAGACGGCCGTTTCCGGCGTAATTTGACGCGCTGAATGCGATAAAACAAGTTTTAGGTCGCTAGCATGTATAGAAAAAAAGTTACTCACCGATATCCACGAAACAAACGAACGAAATTCGACTTCGTGTTTTAAGCAATATCGAAACAAAGACCACCGTTTTCGGCGTAATTTGACGCGCTGAATGCGATAAAACAGGTTTTAGGTCGCTAGCATGTATAGAAAAAAAGTTACTCACCGATATCCACGAAACAAACAAACGGAATTCGACTCCGTGTTTTGAGCAATATCAGAACAAAGACGACCGTTTCCGGCGTAATTTGACGCGCTGAATGCGATGAAGCAAGTTTTAGGTCGCTAGCATGTATAGAAAAAAAGTTACTCACCGATATCCACGAAACAAACAAACGGACTTCGACTTCGTGTTTCGAGCAATATCAAAACAAAGACGGCCGTTTCCGGCGTAATTTGACGCGCTGAATGCGATAAAACAAGTTTTAGGTCGCTAGCATGTATAGAAAAAAAGTTACTCAGCGATATCCACGAAACAAACGAACGGAATTCGACTTCGTGTTTTAAGCAATATCGAAACAAAGACCACCGTTTTCGGCGCAATTTGACGCGCTGAATGCGATAAAACAGGTTTTAGGTCGCTAGCATGTATAGAAAAAAAGTTACTCACCGATATCCACGAAACAAACAAACGGAATTCGACTTCGTGTTTCAAGCAATATCAGAACAAAGACGACCGTTTCCGGCGTAATTTGATGCGCTGAATGCGATAAAACAAGTTTTAGGTCGCTAGCATGTATAGAAAAAAAGTTACTCACCGATATCCACGAAACAAACGAACGGAATTCGACTTCGTGTTTTAAGCAATATCAAAACAAAGACGACCGTTTCCGGCGTAATTTGACGCGCTGAATGCGATGAAGCAAGTTTTAGGTCGCTAGCATGTATAGAAAAAAAGTTACTCACCGATATCCACGAAACAAACAAACGGACTTCGACTTCGTGTTTCGAGCAATATCAAAACAAAGACGGCCGTTTCCGGCGTAATTTGACGCGCTGAATGCGATAAAACAAGTTTTAGGTCGCTAGCATGTATAGAAAAAAAGTTACTCACCGATATCCACGAAACAAACAAACGGAATTCGACTCCGTAATTTGGGCAATATCAGAACAAAGACGACCGTTTCCGGCGTAATTTGACGCGCTGAATGCGATAAAACAAGTTTTTGGTCGCTAGCGTGTATAGAAAAAAAGTTACTCACCGATATCCACGAAACAAACGAACGGAATTCGACTTCGTGTTTTAAGCAATATCGAAACAAAGACCACCGTTTTCGGCGTGATTTGACGCGCTGAATGCGATAAAACAGGTTTTAGGTCGCTAGCATGTATAGAAAAAAAGTTACTCACCGATATCCACGAAACAAACAAACGGAATTCGACTCCGTGTTTTGAGCAATATCAGAACAAAGACCACCGTTTTCGGCGTAATTTGACGCGCTGGATGCGATAAAACAGGTTTTAGGTCGCTAGCATGTATAGAAAAAAAGTTACTCACCGATATCCACGAAACAAACAAACGGAATTCGACTCCGTGTTTTGAGCAATATCAGAACAAAGACGACCGTTTCCGGCGTAATTTGACGCGCTGAATGCGATAAAACAAGTTTCAGGTCGCTAGCTTGTATAGAAAGAAAGTTACTCACCGATATCCACGAAACAAACAAACGGAATTCCACTCCGTGTTTTGAGCAATATCAGAACAAAGACGACCGTTTTCGGCGTAATTTGACGCGCTGAGTGCGATCAAACAAGTTTCAGGTCGCTAGCATGTATAGAAAAAAAGTTACCAACCGATATCTGAAAAACAAACAAACGGACTCCGACTTCGTGTTTCGAGCAATATCCAAACAAAGACGGCCGCTTCCGGCGTAATTTAACGCGCTAAATGCGATAAAACAAGTTTTAGGTCGCTAGCATGTATAGAAAAAAAGTTACTCACCGATATCCACGAAACAAACGAACGGAATTCGACTTCGTGTTTTAAGCAATATCAAAACAAAGACGACCGTATCCGGCGTAATTTGACGCGCTGAATGCGATAAAACAAGTTTTAGGTCGCTAGGATGTATAGAAAAAAAGTTACTCACCGATATCTACGAAACAAACAAACGGAATTCGACTCCGTGTTTTGAGCAATATCAGAACAAAGACGACCGTTTCCGGCGTAATTTGACGCGCTGAATGCGATGAAGCAAGTTTTAGGTCGCTAGCATGTATAGAAAAAAAGTTACTCACCGATATCCACGAAACAAACAAACGGACTTCGACTTCGTGTTTCGAGCAATATCAAAACAAAGACGGCCGTTTCCGGCGTAATTTGACGCGCTGAATGCGATAAAACAAGTTTTAGGTCGCTAGCATGTATAGAAAAAAAGTTACTCACCGATATCCACGAAACAAACGAACGGAATTCGACTTCGTGTTTTAAGCAATATCGAAACAAAAACCACCGTCTTCGGCGTAATTTGACGCGCTGAATGCGATAAAACAGGTTTTAGGTCGCTAGCATGTATAGAAAAAAAGTTACTCACCGATATCCACGAAACAAACAAACGGAATTCGACTCCGTGTTTTGAGCAATATCAGAACAAAGACGACCGTTTCCGGCGTAATTTGACGCGCTGAATGCGATGAAGCAAGTTTTAGGTCGCTAGCATGTATAGAAAAAAAGTTACTCACCGATATCCACGAAACAAACAAACGGACTTCGACTTCGTGTTTCGAGCAATATCAAAACAAAGACGGCCGTTTCCGGCGTAATTTGACGCGCTGAATGCGATAAAACAAGTTTTAGGTCGCTAGCATGTATAGAAAAAAAGTTACTCACCGATATCCACGAAACAAACGAACGGAATTCGACTTCGTGTTTTAAGCAATCTCGAAACAAAGACCACCGTTTTCGGCGCAATTTGACGCGCTGAATGCGATAAAACAGGTTTTAGGTCGCTAGCATGTATAGAAAAAAAGTTACTCACCGATATCCACGAAACAAACAAACGGAATTCGACTCCGTGTTTTGAGCAATATCAGAACAAAGACGACCGTTTCCGGCGTAACTTGACGCGCTGAATGCGATAAAGCAAGTTTTAGGTCGCTAGCATGTATAGAAAAAAAGTTACTCACCGATATCCACGAAACAAACGAACGGAATTCGACTTCGTGTTTTAAGCAATATCGAAACAAAGACCACCGTTTTCGGCGTAATTTGACGCGCTGAATGCGATAAAGCAAGTTTTAGGTCGCTAGCATGTATAGAAAAAAAGTTACTCACCGATATCCCCGAAACAAACGAACGGAATTCGACTTCGTGTTTTAAGCAATATCGGAACAAAGACCACCGCTTTCGGCGTAATTTGACGCGCTGAATGCGATCAAACAAGTTTTAGGTCGCTAGCATGTATAGAAAAAAGTTACTCACCGATATCCACGAAACAAACAAACGGAATTCGACTCCGTGTTTTGAGCAATATCAGAACAAAGACGACCGTTCCCGGCGTAATTTGACGCGCTGAATGCGATAAAACAAGTTTTAGGTCGCTAGCATGTATAGAAAAAAAGTTACTCACCGATATCCACGAAACAAACGAACGGAATTCGACTTCGTGTTTCAAGCAATATCGGAACAAAGACCACCGTTTTCGGCGTAATTTGACGCGCTGAATGCGATAAAACAGGTTTTAGGTCGCTAGCATGTATAGAAAAAAAGTTACTCACCGATATCCACGAAACAAACAAACGGAATTCGACTTCGTGTTTTGAGCAATATCAGAACAAAGACGACCGTTTCCGGCGTAATTTGACGCGCTGAATGCGATAGAACAAGTTTTAGGTCGCTAGCATGTATAGAAAAAAAGTTACTAACTGATATCTGAAAAACGAACAAACGGACTCCGACTTCGTCTATCGAGCAATATCAAAACAAAGACGGCCGTTTCCGGCGTAATTTGACGCGCTGAATGCGATAAAACAAGTTTTAGGTCGCTAGCATGTATAGAAAAAAGTTACTCACCGATATCCACGAAACAAACAAACGGAATTCGACTCCGTGTTTTGAGCAATATCAGAACAAAGACGACCGTTCCCGGCGTAATTTGACGCGCTGAATGCGATAAAACAAGTTTTAGGTCGCTAGCATGTATAGAAAAAAAGTTACTCACCGATATCCACGAAACAAACGAACGGAATTCGACTTCGTGTTTCAAGCAATATCGGAACAAAGACCACCGTTTTCGGCGTAATTTGACGCGCTGAATGCGATAAAACAGGTTTTAGGTCGCTAGCATGTATAGAAAAAAAGTTACTCACCGATATCCACGAAACAAACAAACGGAATTCGACTTCGTGTTTTGAGCAATATCAGAACAAAGACGACCGTTTCCGGCGTAATTTGACGCGCTGAATGCGATAGAACAAGTTTTAGGTCGCTAGCATGTATAGAAAAAAAGTTACTAACTGATATCTGAAAAACGAACAAACGGACTCCGACTTCGTCTATCGAGCAATATCAAAACAAAGACGGCCGTTTCCGGCGTAATTTGACGCGCTGAATGCGATAAAACAAGTTTTAGGTCGCTAGCATGTATAGAAAAAAAGTTACTCACCGATATCCACGAAACAAACAAACGGAATTCGACTCCGTGTTTTGGGCAATATCAGAACAAAGACGACCGTTTCCGGCGTAATTTGACGCGCTGAATGCGATAAAACAAGTTTTAGGTCGCTAGCGTGTATAGAAAAAAAGTTACTCACCGATATCCACGAAACAAACGAACGGAATTCGACTTCGTGTTTTAAGCAATATCGAAACAAAGACCACCGTTTTCGGCGTGATTTGACGCGCTGAATGCGATAAAACAGGTTTTAGGTCGCTAGCATGTATAGAAAAAAAGTTACTCACCGATATCCACGAAACAAACGAACGGAATTCGACTTCGTGTTTTAAGCAATATCAAAACAAAGACGACCGTTTCCGGCGTAATTTGACGCGCTGAATGCGATAAAACAAGTTTTAGGTCGCTAGCATGTATAGAAAAAAAGTTACTCCACGATATCCACGAAACAAACGAACGGAATTCGACTTCGTGTTTTGAGCAATATCAGAACAAAGACGACCGTTTCCGGCGTAATTTGACGCGCTGAATGCGATAAAACAAGTTTTAGGTCGCTAGCATGTATAGAAAAAAAGTTACTCACCGATATCCACGAAACAAACGAACGGAATTCGACTTCGTGTTTTAAGCAATATCAGAACAAAGACGACCGTTTCCGGCGTAATTTGACGCGCTGAATGCGATAAAACAAGTTTCAGGTCGCTAGGATGTATAGAAAAAAAGTTACTCACCGATATCCACGAAACAAACAAACGGAATTCGACTTCGTGTTTTGAGCAATATCAGAACAAAAACGACCGTTTTCGGCGTAATTTGACGCGCTGAATGCGATAGAACAAGTTTTAGGTCGCTAGCATGTATAGAAAAAAAGTTACTAACCGATATCTGAAAAACAAACAAACGGACTCCGACTTCGTCTATCGAGCAATATCAAAACAAAGACGGCCGTTTCCGGCGTAATTTGACGCGCTGGATGCGATAAAACAGGTTTTAGGTCGCTAGCATGTATAGAAAAAAAGTTACTCACCGATATCCACGAAACAAACGAACGGAATTCGACTTCGTGTTTTAAGCAATATCAAAACAAAGACGACCGTTTCCGGCGTAATTTGACGCGCTGAATGCGATAAAACAAGTTTTAGGTCGCTAGCATGTATAGAAAAAAAGTTACTCACCGATATCCACGAAACAAACGAACGGAATTCGACTTCGTGTTTTAAGCAATATCAAAACAAAGACGACCGTTTCCGGCGTAATTTGACGCGCTGAATGCGATAAAACAAGTTTCAGGTCGCTAGCATGTATAGAAAAAAAGTTACCAACCGATATCTGAAAAACAAACAAACGGACTTCGACTTCGTGTTTCGAGCAATATCAAAACAAAGACGGCCGCTTCCGGCGTAATTTGACGCGCTGAATGCGATAAAGCAAGTTTTAGGTCGCTAGCATGTATAGAAAAAAAGTTACTCACCGATATCCACGAAACAAACGAACGGAATTAGACTTCGTGTTTTGAGCAATATCGAAACAAAGACCACCGTTTTTGGCGTAATTTGACGCGCTGGATGCGATAAAACAGGTTTTAGGTCGCTAGCATGTATAGAAAAAAAGTTACTCACCGATATCCACGAAACAAACAAACGGAATTCGACTCCGTGTTTTGAGCAATATCAGAACAAAGACGACCGTTTCCGGCGTAATTTGACGCGCTGAATGCGATAAAACAAGTTTTAGGTCGCTAGCATGTATAGAAAAAAAGTTACTCACCGATATCCACGAAACAAACGAACGGAATTCGACTTCGTGTTTTAAGCAATATCAAAACAAAGACGACCGTTTCCGGCGTAATTCGACGCGCTGAATGCGATAAAACAAGTTTTAGGTCGCTAGCATGTGTAGAAAAAAAGTTACTCACCGATATCCACGAAACAAACGAACGGAATTCGACTTCGTGTTTTAAGCAATATCAAAACAAAGACGACCGTTTCCGGCGTAATTTGACGCGCTGAATGCGATGAAACAAGTTTTAGGTCGCTAGCATGTATAGAAAAAAAGTTACTCACCGATATCCACGAAACAAACAAACGGAATTCGACTTCGTGTTTTGAGCAATATCAGAACAAAGACGACCGTTTCCGGCGTAATTTGACGCGCTGAATGCGATAAAACAAGTTTTAGGTCGCTAGCATGTATAGAAAAAAAGTTACTCACCGATATCCACGAAACAAACGAACGGAATTCGACTTCGTGTTTTAAGCAATATCAGAACAAAGACGACCGTTTCCGGCGTAATTTGACGCGCTGAATGCGATAAAACAAGTTTCAGGTCGCTAGGATGTATAGAAAAAAAGTTACTCACCGATATCCACGAAACAAACAAACGGAATTCGACTTCGTGTTTTGAGCAATATCAGAACAAAAACGACCGTTTTCGGCGTAATTTGACGCGCTGAATGCGATAGAACAAGTTTTAGGTCGCTAGCATGTATAGAAAAAAAGTTACTAACCGATATCTGAAAAACAAACAAACGGACTCCGACTTCGTCTATCGAGCAATATCAAAACAAAGACGGCCGTTTCCGGCGTAATTTGACGCGCTGGATGCGATAAAACAGGTTTTAGGTCGCTAGCATGTATAGAAAAAAAGTTACTCACCGATATCCACGAAACAAACGAACGGAATTCGACTTCGTGTTTTAAGCAATATCAAAACAAAGACGACCGTTTCCGGCGTAATTTGACGCGCTGAATGCGATAAAACAAGTTTTAGGTCGCTAGCATGTATAGAAAAAAAGTTACTCACCGATATCCACGAAACAAACGAACGGAATTCGACTTCGTGTTTTAAGCAATATCAAAACAAAGACGACCGTTTCCGGCGTAATTTGACGCGCTGAATGCGATAAAACAAGTTTCAGGTCGCTAGCATGTATAGAAAAAAAGTTACCAACCGATATCTGAAAAACAAACAAACGGACTTCGACTTCGTGTTTCGAGCAATATCAAAACAAAGACGGCCGCTTCCGGCGTAATTTGACGCGCTGAATGCGATAAAGCAAGTTTTAGGTCGCTAGCATGTATAGAAAAAAAGTTACTCACCGATATCCACGAAACAAACGAACGGAATTAGACTTCGTGTTTTGAGCAATATCGAAACAAAGACCACCGTTTTTGGCGTAATTTGACGCGCTGGATGCGATAAAACAGGTTTTAGGTCGCTAGCATGTATAGAAAAAAAGTTACTCACCGATATCCACGAAACAAACAAACGGAATTCGACTCCGTGTTTTGAGCAATATCAGAACAAAGACGACCGTTTCCGGCGTAATTTGACGCGCTGAATGCGATAAAACAAGTTTTAGGTCGCTAGCATGTATAGAAAAAAAGTTACTCACCGATATCCACGAAACAAACGAACGGAATTCGACTTCGTGTTTTAAGCAATATCAAAACAAAGACGACCGTTTCCGGCGTAATTCGACGCGCTGAATGCGATAAAACAAGTTTTAGGTCGCTAGCATGTGTAGAAAAAAAGTTACTCACCGATATCCACGAAACAAACGAACGGAATTCGACTTCGTGTTTTAAGCAATATCAAAACAAAGACGACCGTTTCCGGCGTAATTTGACGCGCTGAATGCGATGAAACAAGTTTTAGGTCGCTAGCATGTATAGAAAAAAAGTTACTCACCGATATCCACGAAACAAACAAACGGAATTCGACTTCGTGTTTTAAGCAATATCAGAACAAAGACGACCGTTTCCGGCGTAATTTGACGCGCTGAATGCGATAGAACAAGTTTTAGGTCGCTAGCATGTATAGAAAAAAAGTTACTAACCGATATCTGAAAAACAAACAAACGGACTCCGACTTCGTCTATCGAGCAATATCAAAACAAAGACGGCCGTTTCCGGCGTAATTTGACGCGCTGAATGCGATAAAACAAGTTTTAGGTCGCTAGCATGTATAGAAAAAAAGTTACTCACCGATATCCACGAAACAAACAAACGGAATTCGACTCCGTGTTTTGGGCAATATCAGAACAAAGACGACCGTTTCCGGCGTAATTTGACGCGCTGAATGCGATAAAACAAGTTTTAGGTCGCTAGCGTGTATAGAAAAAAAGTTACTCACCGATATCCACGAAACAAACGAACGGAATTCGACTTCGTGTTTTAAGCAATATCGAAACAAAGACCACCGTTTTCGGCGTGATTTGACGCGCTGAATGCGATAAAACAGGTTTTAGGTCGCTAGCATGTATAGAAAAAAAGTTACTCACCGATATCCACGAAACAAACGAACGGAATTCGACTTCGTGTTTTAAGCAATATCAAAACAAAGACGACCGTTTCCGGCGTAATTTGACGCGCTGAATGCGATAAAACAAGTTTTAGGTCGCTAGCATGTATAGAAAAAAAGTTACTCCACGATATCCACGAAACAAACGAACGGAATTCGACTTCGTGTTTTGAGCAATATCAGAACAAAGACGACCGTTTCCGGCGTAATTTGACGCGCTGAATGCGATAAAACAAGTTTTAGGTCGCTAGCATGTATAGAAAAAAAGTTACTCACCGATATCCACGAAACAAACGAACGGAATTCGACTTCGTGTTTTAAGCAATATCAGAACAAAGACGACCGTTTCCGGCGTAATTTGACGCGCTGAATGCGATAAAACAAGTTTCAGGTCGCTAGGATGTATAGAAAAAAAGTTACTCACCGATATCCACGAAACAAACAAACGGAATTCGACTTCGTGTTTTGAGCAATATCAGAACAAAAACGACCGTTTTCGGCGTAATTTGACGCGCTGAATGCGATAGAACAAGTTTTAGGTCGCTAGCATGTATAGAAAAAAAGTTACTAACCGATATCTGAAAAACAAACAAACGGACTCCGACTTCGTCTATCGAGCAATATCAAAACAAAGACGGCCGTTTCCGGCGTAATTTGACGCGCTGGATGCGATAAAACAGGTTTTAGGTCGCTAGCATGTATAGAAAAAAAGTTACTCACCGATATCCACGAAACAAACGAACGGAATTCGACTTCGTGTTTTAAGCAATATCAAAACAAAGACGACCGTTTCCGGCGTAATTTGACGCGCTGAATGCGATAAAACAAGTTTTAGGTCGCTAGCATGTATAGAAAAAAAGTTACTCACCGATATCCACGAAACAAACGAACGGAATTCGACTTCGTGTTTTAAGCAATATCAAAACAAAGACGACCGTTTCCGGCGTAATTTGACGCGCTGAATGCGATAAAACAAGTTTCAGGTCGCTAGCATGTATAGAAAAAAAGTTACCAACCGATATCTGAAAAACAAACAAACGGACTTCGACTTCGTGTTTCGAGCAATATCAAAACAAAGACGGCCGCTTCCGGCGTAATTTGACGCGCTGAATGCGATAAAGCAAGTTTTAGGTCGCTAGCATGTATAGAAAAAAAGTTACTCACCGATATCCACGAAACAAACGAACGGAATTAGACTTCGTGTTTTGAGCAATATCGAAACAAAGACCACCGTTTTTGGCGTAATTTGACGCGCTGGATGCGATAAAACAGGTTTTAGGTCGCTAGCATGTATAGAAAAAAAGTTACTCACCGATATCCACGAAACAAACAAACGGAATTCGACTCCGTGTTTTGAGCAATATCAGAACAAAGACGACCGTTTCCGGCGTAATTTGACGCGCTGAATGCGATAAAACAAGTTTTAGGTCGCTAGCATGTATAGAAAAAAAGTTACTCACCGATATCCACGAAACAAACGAACGGAATTCGACTTCGTGTTTTAAGCAATATCAAAACAAAGACGACCGTTTCCGGCGTAATTCGACGCGCTGAATGCGATAAAACAAGTTTTAGGTCGCTAGCATGTGTAGAAAAAAAGTTACTCACCGATATCCACGAAACAAACGAACGGAATTCGACTTCGTGTTTTAAGCAATATCAAAACAAAGACGACCGTTTCCGGCGTAATTTGACGCGCTGAATGCGATGAAACAAGTTTTAGGTCGCTAGCATGTATAGAAAAAAAGTTACTCACCGATATCCACGAAACAAACAAACGGAATTCGACTTCGTGTTTTAAGCAATATCAGAACAAAGACGACCGTTTCCGGCGTAATTTGACGCGCTGAATGCGATAGAACAAGTTTTAGGTCGCTAGCATGTATAGAAAAAAAGTTACTAACCGATATCTGAAAAACAAACAAACGGACTCCGACTTCGTCTATCGAGCAATATCAAAACAAAGACGGCCGTTTCCGGCGTAATTTGACGCGCTGAATGCGATAAAACAAGTTTTAGGTCGCTAGCATGTATAGAAAAAAAGTTACTCACCGATATCCACGAAACAAACAAACGGAATTCGACTCCGTGTTTTGAGCAATATCAGAACAAAGACGACCGTTTCCGGCGTAATTTGACGCGCTGAATGCGATGAAGCAAGTTTTAGGTCGCTAGCATGTATAGAAAAAAAGTTACTCACCGATATCCACGAAACAAACGAACGGAATTCGACTCCGTGTTTTAAGCAATATCGAAACAAAGACCACCGTTTTCGGCGTAATTTGACGCGCTGGATGCGATAAAACAGGTTTTAGGTCGCTAGCATGTATAGAAAAAAAGTTACTCACCGATATCCACGAAACAAACAAACGGAATTCGACTCCGTGTTTTGAGCAATATCAGAACAAAGACGACCGTTTCCGGCGTAATTTGATGCGCTGAATGCGATAAAACAAGTTTTAGGTCGCTAGCATGTATAGAAAAAAAGTTACTCACCGATATCCACGAAACAAACGAACGGAATTCGACTTCGTGTTTTAAGCAATATCAAAACAAAGACGACCGTTTCCGGCGTAATTTGACGCGCTGAATGCGATAAAACAAGTTTTAGGTCGCTAGCATGTATAGAAAAAAAGTTACTCACTGATATCCACGAAACAAATAACGGAATTCGACTTCGTGTTTTAAGCAATATCAAAACAAAGACGACCGTTTCCGGCGTAATTTGACGCGCTGATTGCGATAAAACAAGTTTTAGGTCGCTAGCATGTATAGAAAAAAAGTTACTCACCGATATCCACGAAACAAACGAACGGAATTCGACTTCGTGTTTTAAGCAATATCAGAACAAAGACGACCGTTTACGGCGTAATTTGACGCGCTGAATGCGATAAAACAAGTTTTAGGTCGCTAGCATGTATAGAAAAAAAGTTACTCACCGATATCCACGAAACAAACGAACGGAATTCGACTTCGTGTTTTAAGCAATATCAGAACAAAGACGACCGTTTCCGGCGTAATTTGACGCGCTGAATGCGATAAAACAAGTTTTAGGTCGCTAGGATGTATAGAAAAAAAGTTACTCACCGATATCCACGAAACAAACAAACGGAATTCGACTTCGTGTTTCGAGCAATATCAGAACAAAAACGACCGTTTCCGGCGTAATTTGACGCGCTGAATGCGATAGAACAAGTTTTAGGTCGCTAGCATGTATAGAAAAAAAGTTACTAACCGATATCTGAAAAACAAACAAACGGACTCCGACTTCGTCTATCGAGCAATATCAAAACAAAGACGGCCGTTTCCGGCGTAATTTGACGCGCTGGATGCGATGAAACAGGTTTTAGGTCGCTAGCATGTATAGAAAAAAAGTTACTCACCGATATCCACGAAACAAACAAACGGAATTCGACTCCGTGTTTTGAGCAATATCAGAACAAAGACGACCGTTTCCGGCGCAATTTGACGCGCTGAATGCGATAAAACAAGTTTTAGGTCGCTAGCATGTATAGAAAAAAAGTTACTCACCGATATCCACGAAACAAACGAACGGAATTCGACTTCGTGTTTTAAGCAATATCAAAACAAAGACGACCGTTTCCGGCGTAATTCGACGCGCTGAATGCGATAAAACAAGTTTTAGGTCGCTAGCATGTATAGAAAAAAAGTTACTCACCGATATCCACGAAACAAACGAACGGAATTCGACTTCGTGTTTTAAGCAATATCAAAACAAAGACGACCGTTTCCGGCGTAATTTGACGCGCTGAATGCGATAAAACAAGTTTTAGGTCGCTAGCATGTATAGAAAAAAAGTTACTCACCGATATCCACGAAACAAACAAACGGAATTCGACTTCGTGTTTCAAGCAATATCAGAACAAAGACGACCGTTTCCGGCGTAATTTGACGCGCTGAATGCGATAGAACAAGTTTTAGGTCGCTAGCATGTATAGAAAAAAAGTTACTAACCGATATCTGAAAAACAAACAAACGGACTCCGACTTCGTCTATCGAGCAATATCAAAACAAAGACGGCCGTTTCCGGCGTAATTTGACGCGCTGAATGCGATAAAACAAGTTTTAGGTCGCTAGCATGTATAGAAAAAAAGTTACTCACCGATATCCACGAAACAAACAAACGGAATTCGACTCCGTGTTTTGAGCAATATCAGAACAAAGACGACCGTTTCCGGCGTAATTTGACGCGCTGAATGCGATAAAGCAAGTTTTAGGTCGCTAGCATGTATAGAAAAAAAGTTACTCACCGATATCCACGAAACAAACGAACGGAATTCGACTCCGTGTTTTAAGCAATATCGAAACAAAGACCACCGTTTTCGGCGTAATTTGACGCGCTGGATGCGATAAAACAGGTTTTAGGTCGCTAGCATGTATAGAAAAAAAGTTACTCACCGATATCCACGAAACAAACAAACGGAATTCGACTCCGTGTTTTGAGCAATATCAGAACAAAGACGACCGTTTCCGGCGTAATTTGATGCGCTGAATGCGATAAAACAAGTTTTAGGTCGCTAGCATGTATAGAAAAAAAGTTACTCACCGATATCCACGAAACAAACGAACGGAATTCGACTTCGTGTTTTAAGCAATATCAAAACAAAGACGACCGTTTCCGGCGTAATTTGACGCGCTGAATGCGATAAAACAAGTTTTAGGTCGCTAGCATGTATAGAAAAAAAGTTACTCACCGATATCCACGAAACAAATAACGGAATTCGACTTCGTGTTTTAAGCAATATCAAAACAAAGACGACCGTTTCCGGCGTAATTTGACGCGCTGATTGCGATAAAACAAGTTTTAGGTCGCTAGCATGTATAGAAAAAAAGTTACTCACCGATATCCACGAAACAAACGAACGGAATTCGACTTCGTGTTTTAAGCAATATCAGAACAAAGACGACCGTTTACGGCGTAATTTGACGCGCTGAATGCGATAAAACAAGTTTTAGGTCGCTAGCATGTATAGAAAAAAAGTTACTCACCGATATCCACGAAACAAACGAACGGAATTCGACTTCGTGTTTTAAGCAATATCAGAACAAAGACGACCGTTTCCGGCGTAATTTGACGCGCTGAATGCGATAAAACAAGTTTTAGGTCGCTAGGATGTATAGAAAAAAAGTTACTCACCGATATCCACGAAACAAACAAACGGAATTCGACTTCGTGTTTCGAGCAATATCAGAACAAAAACGACCGTTTCCGGCGTAATTTGACGCGCTGAATGCGATAGAACAAGTTTTAGGTCGCTAGCATGTATAGAAAAAAAGTTACTAACCGATATCTGAAAAACAAACAAACGGACTCCGACTTCGTCTATCGAGCAATATCAAAACAAAGACGGCCGTTTCCGGCGTAATTTGACGCGCTGAATGCGATAAAACAGGTTTTAGGTCGCTAGCATGTATAGAAAAAAAGTTACTCACCGATATCCACGAAACAAACGAACGGAATTCGACTTCGTGTTTTAAGCAATATCAAAACAAAGACGACCGTTTCCGGCGTAATTTGACGCGCTGAATGCGATAAAACAAGTTTTAGGTCGCTAGCATGTATAGAAAAAAAGTTACTCACCGATATCCACGAAACAAACGAACGGAATTCGACTTCGTGTTTTAAGCAATATCAAAACAAAGACGACCGTTTCCGGCGTAATTCGACGCGCTGAATGCGATAAAACAAGTTTTAGGTCGCTAGCATGTATAGAAAAAAAGTTACTCACCGATATCCACGAAACAAACGAACGGAATTCGACTTCGTGTTTTAAGCAATATCAAAACAAAGACGACCGTTTCCGGCGTAATTTGACGCGCTGAATGCGATAAAACAAGTTTTAGGTCGCTAGCATGTATAGAAAAAAAGTTACTCACCGATATCCACGAAACAAACAAACGGAATTCGACTTCGTGTTTTAAGCAATATCAGAACAAAGACGACCGTTTCCGGCGTAATTTGACGCGCTGAATGCGATAAAACAAGTTTTAGGTCGCTAGCATGTATAGAAAAAAAGTTACTCACCGATATCCACGAAACAAACGAACGGAATTCGACTTCGTGTTTTAAGCAATATCAGAACAAAGACGACCGTTTCCGGCGTAATTTGACGCGCTGAATGCGATAAAACAAGTTTTAGGTCGCTAGGATGTATAGAAAAAAAGTTACTCACCGATATCCACGAAACAAACAAACGGAATTCGACTCCGTGTTTCGAGCAATATCAGAACAAAAACGACCGTTTCCGGCGTAATTTGACGCGCTGAATGCGATAGAACAAGTTTTAGGTCGCTAGCATGTATAGAAAAAAAGTTACTAACCGATATCTGAAAAACAAACGAACGGACTCCGACTTCGTCTATCGAGCAATATCAAAACAAAGACGGCCGTTTCCGGCGTAATTTGACGCGCTGAATGCGATAAAACAGGTTTTAGGTCGCTAGCATGTATAGAAAAAAAGTTACTCACCGATATCCACGAAACAAACGAACGGAATTCGACTTCGTGTTTTAAGCAATATCAGAACAAAGACGACCGTTTCCGGCGTAATTTGACGCGCTGAATGCGATAAAACAAGTTTCAGGTCGCTAGCATGTATAGAAAAAAAGTTACCAACCGATATCTGAAAAACAAACAAACGGACTTCGACTTCGTGTTTCGAGCAATATCAAAACAAAGACGGCCGCTTCCGGCGTAATTTGACGCGCTGAATGCGATAAAGCAAGTTTTAGGTCGCTAGCATGTATAGAAAAAAAGTTACTCACCGATATCCACGAAACAAACGAACGGAATTCGACTTCGTGTTTTAAGCAATATCGAAACAAAGACCACCGTTTTCGGCGTAATTTGACGCGCTGGAAGCGATAAAACAGGTTTTAGGTCGCTAGCATGTATAGAAAAAAAGTTACTCACCGATATCCACGAAACAAACAAACGGAATTCGACTCCGTGTTTTGAGCAATATCAGAACAAAGACGACCGTTTCCGGCGTAATTTGACGCGCTGAATGCGATAAAACAAGTTTTAGGTCGCTAGCATGTATAGAAAAAAAGTTACTCACCGATATCCACGAAACAAACAAACGGAATTCGACTTCGTGTTTTAAGAAATATCAGAACAAAGACGACCGTTTCCGGCGTAATTTGACGCGCTGAATGCGATAAAACAAGTTTCAGGTCGCTAGCATGTATAGAAAAAAAGTTACCAACCGATATCTGAAAAACAAACAAACGGACTTCGACTTCGTGTTTCGAGCAATATCAAAACAAAGACGGCCGCTTCCGGCGTAATTTGACGCGCTGAATGCGATAGAACAAGTTTTAGGTCGCTAGCATGTATAGAAAAAAAGTTACTAACCAATATCTGAAAAACAAACAAACGGACTCCGACTTCGTCTATCGAGCAATATCAAAACAAAGACGGCCGTTTCCGGCGTAATTTGACGCGCTGAATGCGATAAAACAGGTTTTAGGTCGCTAGCATGTATAGAAAAAAAGTTACTCACCGATATCCACGAAACAAACGAACGGAATTCGACTTCGTGTTTTAAGCAATATCAAAACAAAGACGACCGTTTCCGGCGTAATTTGACGCGCTGAATGCGATAAAACAAGTTTTAGGTCGCTAGCATGTATAGAAAAAAAGTTACTCACCGATATCCACGAAACAAACGAACGGAATTCGACTTCGTGTTTTAAGCAATATCAAAACAAAGACGACCGTTTCCGGCGTAATTCGACGCGCTGAATGCGATAAAACAAGTTTTAGGTCGCTAGCATGTATAGAAAAAAAGTTACTCACCGATATCCACGAAACAAACGAACGGAATTCGACTTCGTGTTATAAGCAATATCAAAACAAAGACGACCGTTTCCGGCGTAATTTGACGCGCTGAATGCGATAAAACAAGTTTTAGGTCGCTAGCATGTATAGAAAAAAAGTTACTCACCGATATCCACGAAACAAACAAACGGAATTCGACTTCGTGTTTTAAGCAATATCAGAACAAAGACGACCGTTTCCGGCGTAATTTGACGCGCTGAATGCGATAAAACAAGTTTCAGGTCGCTAGCATGTATAGAAAAAAAGTTACCAACCGATATCTGAAAAACAAACAAACGGACTTCGACTTCGTGTTTCGAGCAATATCAAAACAAAGACGGCCGCTTCCGGCGTAATTTGACGCGCTGAATGCGATAAAGCAAGTTTTAGGTCGCTAGCATGTATAGAAAAAAAGTTACTCACCGATATCCACGAAACAAACGAACGGAATTCGACTTCGTGTTTTAAGCAATATCGAAACAAAGACCACCGTTTTCGGCGTAATTTGACGCGCTGGAAGCGATAAAACAGGTTTTAGGTCGCTAGCATGTATAGAAAAAAAGTTACTCACCGATATCCACGAAACAAACAAACGGAATTCGACTCCGTGTTTTGAGCAATATCAGAACAAAGACGACCGTTTCCGGCGTAATTTGACGCGCTGAATGCGATAGAACAAGTTTTAGGTCGCTAGCATGTATAGAAAAAAAGTTACTAACCAATATCTGAAAAACAAACAAACGGACTCCGACTTCGTCTATCGAGCAATATCAAAACAAAGACGGCCGTTTCCGGCGTAATTTGACGCGCTGAATGCGATAAAACAGGTTTTAGGTCGCTAGCATGTATAGAAAAAAAGTTACTCACCGATATCCACGAAACAAACGAACGGAATTCGACTTCGTGTTTTAAGCAATATCAAAACAAAGACGACCGTTTCCGGCGTAATTTGACGCGCTGAATGCGATAAAACAAGTTTTAGGTCGCTAGCATGTATAGAAAAAAAGTTACTCACCGATATCCACGAAACAAACGAACGGAATTCGACTTCGTGTTTTAAGCAATATCAAAACAAAGACGACCGTTTCCGGCGTAATTCGAAGCGCTGAATGCGATAAAACAAGTTTTAGGTCGCTAGCATGTATAGAAAAAAAGTTACTCACCGATATCCACGAAACAAACGAACGGAATTCGACTTCGTGTTTTAAGCAATATCAAAACAAAGACGACCGTTTCCGGCGTAATTTGACGCGCTGAATGCGATAAAACAAGTTTTAGGTCGCTAGCATGTATAGAAAAAAAGTTACTAACCGATATCTGAAAAACAAACAAACGGACTCCGACTTCGTCTATCGAGCAATATCAAAACAAAGACGGCCGTTTCCGGCGTAATTTGACGCGCTGAATGCGATAAAACAAGTTTTAGGTCGCTAGCATGTATAGAAAAAAAGTTACTCACCGATATCCACGAAACAAACGAACGGAATTCGACTTCGTGTTTTAAGCAATATCAAAACAAAGACGACCGTTTCCGGCGTAATTTGACGCGCTGAATGCGATAAAACAAGTTTTAGGTCGCTAGCATGTATAGAAAAAAAGTTACTCACCGATATCCACGAAACAAACAAACGGAATTCGACTTCGTGTTTTAAGCAATATCAGAACAAAGACGACCGTTTCCGGCGTAATTTGACGCGCTGAATGCGATAGAACAAGTTTTAGGTCGCTAGCATGTATAGAAAAAAAGTTACTAACCGATATCTGAAAAACAAACAAACGGACTCCGACTTCGTCTATCGAGCAATATCAAAACAAAGACGGCCGTTTCCGGCGTAATTTGACGCGCTGAATGCGATAAAACAAGTTTTAGGTCGCTAGCATGTATAGAAAAAAAGTTACTCACCGATATCCACGAAACAAACAAACGGAATTCGACTCCGTGTTTTGAGCAATATCAGAACAAAGACGACCGTTTCCGGCGTAATTTGACGCGCTGAATGCGATAAAGCAAGTTTTAGGTCGCTAGCATGTATAGAAAAAAAGTTACTCACCGATATCCACGAAACAAACGAACGGAATTCGACTCCGTGTTTTAAGCAATATCAAAACAAAGACCACCGTTTTCGGCGTAATTTGACGCGCTGGATGCGATAAAACAGGTTTTAGGTCGCTAGCATGTATAGAAAAAAAGTTACTCACCGATATCCACGAAACAAACAAACGGAATTCGACTCCGTGTTTTGAGCAATATCAGAACAAAGACGACCGTTTCCGGCGTAATTTGATGCGCTGAATGCGATAAAACAAGTTTTAGGTCGCTAGCATGTATAGAAAAAAAGTTACTCACCGATATCCACGAAACAAACGAACGGAATTCGACTTCGTGTTTTAAGCAATATCAAAACAAAGACGACCGTTTCCGGCGTAATTTGACGCGCTGAATGCGATAAAACAAGTTTTAGGTCGCTAGCATGTATAGAAAAAAAGTTACTCACCGATATCCACGAAACAAATAACGGAATTCGACTTCGTGTTTTAAGCAATATCAAAACAAAGACGACCGTTTCCGGCGTAATTTGACGCGCTGATTGCGATAAAACAAGTTTTAGGTCGCTAGCATGTATAGAAAAAAAGTTACTCACCGATATCCACGAAACAAACGAACGGAATTCGACTTCGTGTTTTAAGCAATATCAGAACAAAGACGACCGTTTACGGCGTAATTTGACGCGCTGAATGCGATAAAACAAGTTTTAGGTCGCTAGCATGTATAGAAAAAAAGTTACTCACCGATATCCACGAAACAAACGAACGGAATTCGACTTCGTGTTTTAAGCAATATCAGAACAAAGACGACCGTTTCCGGCGTAATTTGACGCGCTGAATGCGATAAAACAAGTTTTAGGTCGCTAGGATGTATAGAAAAAAAGTTACTCACCGATATCCACGAAACAAACAAACGGAATTCGACTTCGTGTTTCGAGCAATATCAGAACAAAAACGACCGTTTCCGGCGTAATTTGACGCGCTGAATGCGATAGAACAAGTTTTAGGTCGCTAGCATGTATAGAAAAAAAGTTACTAACCGATATCTGAAAAACAAACAAACGGACTCCGACTTCGTCTATCGAGCAATATCAAAACAAAGACGGCCGTTTCCGGCGTAATTTGACGCGCTGAATGCGATAAAACAGGTTTTAGGTCGCTAGCATGTATAGAAAAAAAGTTACTCACCGATATCCACGAAACAAACGAACGGAATTCGACTTCGTGTTTCAAGCAATATCAAAACAAAGACGACCGTTTCCAGCGTAATTTGACGCGCTGAATGCGATAAAACAAGTTTTAGGTCGCTAGCATGTATAGAAAAAAAGTTACTCACCGATATCCACGAAACAAACGAACGGAATTCGACTTCGTGTTTTAAGCAATATCAAAACAAAGACGACCGTTTCCGGCGTAATTCGACGCGCTGAATGCGATAAAACAAGTTTTAGGTCGCTAGCATGTATAGAAAAAAAGTTACTCACCGATATCCACGAAACAAACGAACGGAATTCGACTTCGTGTTTTAAGCAATATCAAAACAAAGACGACCGTTTCCGGCGTAATTTGACGCGCTGAATGCGATAAAACAAGTTTTAGGTCGCTAGCATGTATAGAAAAAAAGTTACTCACCGATATCCACGAAACAAACAAACGGAATTCGACTTCGTGTTTTAAGCAATATCAGAACAAAGACGACCGTTTCCGGCGTAATTTGACGCGCTGAATGCGATAAAACAAGTTTTAGGTCGCTAGCATGTATAGAAAAAAAGTTACTCACCGATATCCACGAAACAAACGAACGGAATTCGACTTCGTGTTTTAAGCAATATCAGAACAAAGACGACCGTTTCCGGCGTAATTTGACGCGCTGAATGCGATAAAACAAGTTTTAGGTCGCTAGGATGTATAGAAAAAAAGTTACTCACCGATATCCACGAAACAAACAAACGGAATTCGACTTCGTGTTTCGAGCAATATCAGAACAAAAACGACCGTTTCCGGCGTAATTTGACGCGCTGAATGCGATAGAACAAGTTTTAGGTCGCTAGCATGTATAGAAAAAAAGTTACTAACCGATATCTGAAAAACAAACAAACGGACTCCGACTTCGTCTATCGAGCAATATCAAAACAAAGACGGCCGTTTCCGGCGTAATTTGACGCGCTGAATGCGATAAAACAGGTTTTAGGTCGCTAGCATGTATAGAAAAAAAGTTACTCACCGATATCCACGAAACAAACGAACGGAATTCGACTTCGTGTTTTAAGCAATATCAGAACAAAGACGACCGTTTCCGGCGTAATTTGACGCGCTGAATGCGATAAAACAAGTTTCAGGTCGCTAGCATGTATAGAAAAAAAGTTACCAACCGATATCTGAAAAACAAACAAACGGACTTCGACTTCGTGTTTCGAGCAATATCAAAACAAAGACGGCCGCTTCCGGCGTAATTTGACGCGCTGAATGCGATAAAGCAAGTTTTAGGTCGCTAGCATGTATAGAAAAAAAGTTACTCACCGATATCCACGAAACAAACGAACGGAATTCGACTTCGTGTTTTAAGCAATATCGAAACAAAGACCACCGTTTTCGGCGTAATTTGACGCGCTGGAAGCGATAAAACAGGTTTTAGGTCGCTAGCATGTATAGAAAAAAAGTTACTCACCGATATCCACGAAACAAACAAACGGAATTCGACTCCGTGTTTTGAGCAATATCAGAACAAAGACGACCGTTTCCGGCGTAATTTGACGCGCTGAATGCGATAAAACAAGTTTTAGGTCGCTAGCATGTATAGAAAAAAAGTTACTCACCGATATCCACGAAACAAACAAACGGAATTCGACTTCGTGTTTTAAGCAATATCAGAACAAAGACGACCGTTTCCGGCGTAATTTGACGCGCTGAATGCGATAAAACAAGTTTCAGGTCGCTAGCATGTATAGAAAAAAAGTTACCAACCGATATCTGAAAAACAAACAAACGGACTTCGACTTCGTGTTTCGAGCAATATCAAAACAAAGACGGCCGCTTCCGGCGTAATTTGACGCGCTGAATGCGATAGAACAAGTTTTAGGTCGCTAGCATGTATAGAAAAAAAGTAACTAACCAATATCTGAAAAACAAACAAACGGACTTCGACTTCGTCTATCGAGCAATATCAAAACAAAGACGGCCGTTTCCGGCGTAATTTGACGCGCTGAATGCGATAAAACAGGTTTTAGGTCGCTAGCATGTATAGAAAAAAAGTTACTCACCGATATCCACGAAACAAACGAACGGAATTCGACTTCGTGTTTTAAGCAATATCAAAACAAAGACGACCGTTTCCGGCGTAATTTGACGCGCTGAATGCGATAAAACAAGTTTTAGGTCGCTAGCATGTATAGAAAAAAAGTTACTCACCGATATCCACGAAACAAACGAACGGAATTCGACTTCGTGTTTTAAGCAATATCAAAACAAAGACGACCGTTTCCGGCGTAATTCGACGCGCTGAATGCGATAAAACAAGTTTTAGGTCGCTAGCATGTATAGAAAAAAAGTTACTCACCGATATCCACGAAACAAACGAACGGAATTCGACTTCGTGTTTCGAGCAATATCAAAACAAAGACGGCCGCTTCCGGCGTAATTTGACGCGCTGAATGCGATAAAGCAAGTTTTAGGTCGCTAGCATGTATAGAAAAAAAGTTACTCACCGATATCCACGAAACAAACGAACGGAATTCGACTTCGTGTTTTAAGCAATATCGAAACAAAGACCACCGTTTTCGGCGTAATTTGACGCGCTGGAAGCGATAAAACAGGTTTCAGGTCGCTAGCATGTATAGAAAAAAAGTTACTCACCGATATCCACGAAACAAACAAACGGAATTCGACTCCGTGTTTTGAGCAATATCAGAACAAAGACGACCGTTTCCGGCGTAATTTGACGCGCTGAATGCGATAAAACAAGTTTTAGGTCGCTAGCATGTATAGAAAAAAAGTTACTCACCGATATCCACGAAACAAACAAACGGAATTCGACTTCGTGTTTTAAGCAATATCAGAACAAAGACGACCGTTTCCGGCGTAATTTGACGCGCTGAATGCGATAAAACAAGTTTCAGGTCGCTAGCATGTATAGAAAAAAAGTTACCAACCGATATCTGAAAAACAAACAAACGGACTTCGACTTCGTGTTTCGAGCAATATCAAAACAAAGACGGCCGCTTCCGGCGTAATTTGACGCGCTGAATGCGATAGAACAAGTTTTAGGTCGCTAGCATGTATAGAAAAAAAGTAACTAACCAATATCTGAAAAACAAACAAACGGACTTCGACTTCGTCTATCGAGCAATATCAAAACAAAGACGGCCGTTTCCGGCGTAATTTGACGCGCTGAATGCGATAAAACAGGTTTTAGGTCGCTAGCATGTATAGAAAAAAAGTTACTCACCGATATCCACGAAACAAACGAACGGAATTCGACTTCGTGTTTTAAGCAATATCAAAACAAAGACGACCGTTTCCGGCGTAATTTGACGCGCTGAATGCGATAAAACAAGTTTTAGGTCGCTAGCATGTATAGAAAAAAAGTTACTCACCGATATCCACGAAACAAACGAACGGAATTCGACTTCGTGTTTTAAGCAATATCAAAACAAAGACGACCGTTTCCGGCGTAATTCGACGCGCTGAATGCGATAAAACAAGTTTTAGGTCGCTAGCATGTATAGAAAAAAAGTTACTCACCGATATCCACGAAACAAACGAACGGAATTCGACTTCGTGTTATAAGCAATATCAAAACAAAGACGACCGTTTCCGGCGTAATTTGACGCGCTGAATGCGATAAAACAAGTTTTAGGTCGCTAGCATGTATAGAAAAAAAGTTACTCACCGATATCCACGAAACAAACAAACGGAATTCGACTTCGTGTTTTAAGCAATATCAGAACAAAGACGACCGTTTCCGGCGTAATTTGACGCGCTGAATGCGATAAAACAAGTTTCAGGTCGCTAGCATGTATAGAAAAAAAGTTACCAACCGATATCTGAAAAACAAACAAACGGACTTCGACTTCGTGTTTCGAGCAATATCAAAACAAAGACGGCCGCTTCCGGCGTAATTTGACGCGCTGAATGCGATAAAGCAAGTTTTAGGTCGCTAGCATGTATAGAAAAAAAGTTACTCACCGATATCCACGAAACAAACGAACGGAATTCGACTTCGTGTTTTAAGCAATATCGAAACAAAGACCACCGTTTTCGGCGTAATTTGACGCGCTGAAAGCGATAAAACAGGTTTTAGGTCGCTAGCATGTATAGAAAAAAAGTTACTCACCGATATCCACGAAACAAACAAACGGAATTCGACTCCGTGTTTTGAGCAATATCAGAACAAAGACGACCGTTTCCGGCGTAATTTGACGCGCTGAATGCGATAGAACAAGTTTTAGGTCGCTAGCATGTATAGAAAAAAAGTTACTAACCGATATCTGAAAAACAAACAAACGGACTCCGACTTCGTCTATCGAGCAATATCAAAACAAAGACGGCCGTTTCCGGCGTAATTTGACGCGCTGAATGCGATAAAACAGGTTTTAGGACGCTAGCATGTATAGAAAAAAAGTTACTCACCGATATCCACGAAACAAACGAACGGAATTCGACTTCGTGTTTTAAGCAATATCAAAACAAAGACGACCGTTTCCGGCGTAATTTGACGCGCTGAATGCGATAAAACAAGTTTTAGGTCGCTAGCATGTATAGAAAAAGAGTTACTCACCGATATCCACGAAACAAACGATCGAAATTCGACTTCGTGTTTTAAGCAATATCAAAACAAAGACGACCGTTTCCGGCGTAATTCGAAGCGCTGAATGCGATAAAACAAGTTTTAGGTCGCTAGCATGTATAGAAAAAAAGTTACTCACCGATATCCACGAAACAAACGAACGGAATTCGACTTCGTGTTTTAAGCAATATCAAAACAAAGACGACCGTTTCCGGCGTAATTTGACGCGCTGAATGCGATAAAACAAGTTTTAGGTCGCTAGCATGTATAGAAAAAAAGTTACTAACCGATATCTGAAAAACAAACAAACGGACTCCGACTTCGTCTATCGAGCAATATCAAAACAAAGACGGCCGTTTCCGGCGTAATTTGACGCGCTGAATGCGATAAAACAGGTTTTAGGTCGCTAGCATGTATAGAAAAAAAGTTACTCACCGATATCCACGAAACAAACGAACGGAATTCGACTTCGTGTTTTAAGCAATATCAAAACAAAGACGACCGTTTCCGGCGTAATTTGACGCGCTGAATGCGATAAAACAAGTTTTAGGTCGCTAGCATGTATAGAAAAAAAGTTACTCACCGATATCCACGAAACAAACGAACGGAATTCGACTTCGTGTTTTAAGCAATATCAAAACAAAGACGACCGTTTCCGGCGTAATTCGAAGCGCTGAATGCGATAAAACAAGTTTTAGGTCGCTAGCATGTATAGAAAAAAAGTTACTCACCGATATCCACGAAACAAACGAACGGAATTCGACTTCGTGTTTTAAGCAATATCAAAACAAAGACGACCGTTTCCGGCGTAATTTGACGCGCTGAATGCGATAAAACAAGTTTTAGGTCGCTAGCATGTATAGAAAAAAAGTTACTCACCGATATCCACGAAACAAACGAACGGAATTCGACTTCGTGTTTTAAGCAATATCAGAACAACGACGACCGTTTCCGGCGTAATTTGACGCGCTGAATGCGATAAAACAAGTTTCAGGTCGCTAGCATGTATAGAAAAAAAGTTACCAACCGATATCTGAAAAACAAACAAACGGACTTCGACTTCGTGTTTCGAGCAATATCAAAACAAAGACGGCCGCTTCCGGCGTAATTTGACGCGCTGAATGCGATAAAGCAAGTTTTAGGTCGCTAGCATGTATAGAAAAAAAGTTACTCACCGATATCCACGAAACAAACGAACGGAATTCGACTTCGTGTTTTAAGCAATATCAAAACAAAGACGACCGTTTCCGGCGTAATTTGACGCGCTGAATGCGATAAAACAAGTTTTAGGTCGCTAGCATGTATAGAAAAAAAGTTACTCACCGATATCCACGAAACAAACGAACGGAATTCGACTTCGTGTTTTAAGCAATATCAGAACAACGACGACCGTTTCCGGCGTAATTTGACGCGCTGAATGCGATAAAACAAGTTTCAGGTCGCTAGCATGTATAGAAAAAAAGTTACCAACCGATATCTGAAAAACAAACAAACGGACTTCGACTTCGTGTTTCGAGCAATATCAAAACAAAGACGGCCGCTTCCGGCGTAATTTGACGCGCTGAATGCGATAAAGCAAGTTTTAGGTCGCTAGCATGTATAGAAAAAAAGTTACTCACCGATATCCACGAAACAAACGAACGGAATTAGACTTCGTGTTTTAAGCAATATCGAAACAAAGACCACCGTTTTCGGCGTAATTTGACGCGCTGGATGCGATAAAACAGGTTCTAGGTCGCTAGCATGTATAGAAAAAAAGTTACTCACCGATATCCACGAAACAAACAAACGGAATTCGACTCCGTGTTTTGAGCAATATCAGAACAAAGACGACCGTTTCCGGCGTAATTTGACGCGCTGAATGCAATAAAACAAGTTTTAGGTCGCTAGCATGTATAGAAAAAAAGTTACTCACCGATATCCACGAAACAAACGAACGGAATTCGACTTCGTGTTTTAAGCAATATCAAAACAAAGACGACCGTTTCCGGCGTAATTCGACGCGCTGAATGCGATAAAACAAGTTTTAGGTCGCTAGCATGTATAGAAAAAAAGTTACTCACCGATATCCACGAAACAAACGAACGGAATTCGACTTCGTGTTTCAAGCAATATCAAAACAAAGACGACCGTTTCCGGCGTAATTTGACGCGCTGAATGCGATAAAACAAGTTTTAGGTCGCTAGCATGTATAGAAAAAAAGTTACTCACCGATATCCACGAAACAAACAAACGGAATTCGACTTCGTGTTTTAAGCAATATCAGAACAAAGACGACCGTTTCCGGCGTAATTTGACGCGCTGAATGCGATAGAACAAGTTTTAGGTCGCTAGCATGTATAGAAAAAAAGTTACTAACCGATATCTGAAAAACAAACAAACGGACTCCGACTTCGTCTATCGAGCAATATCAAAACAAAGACGGCCGTTTCCGGCGTAATTTGACGCGCTGAATGCGATAAAACAAGTTTTAGGTCGCTAGCATGTATAGAAAAAAAGTTACTCACCGATATCCACGAAACAAACAAACGGAATTCGACTCCGTGTTTTGAGCAATATCAGAACAAAGACGACCGTTTCCGGCGTAATTTGACGCGCTGAATGCGATAAAGCAAGTTTTAGGTCGCTAGCATGTATAGAAAAAAAGTTACTCACCGATATCCACGAAACAAACAAACGGAATTCGACTCCGTGTTTTGAGCAATATCAGAACAAAGACGACCGTCTCCGGCGTAATTTGATGCGCTGAATGCGATAAAACAAGTTTTAGGTCGCTAGCATGTATAGAAAAAAAGTTACTCACCGATATCCACGAAACAAACGAACGGAATTCGACTTCGTGTTTTAAGCAATATCAAAACAAAGACGACCGTTTCCGGCGTAATTTGACGCGCTGAATGCGATAAAACAAGTTTTAGGTCGCTAGCATGTATAGAAAAAAAGTTACTCACCGATATCCACGAAACAAATAACGGAATTCGACTTCGTGTTTTAAGCAATATCAAAACAAAGACGACCGTTTCCGGCGTAATTTGACGCGCTGATTGCGATAAAACAAGTTTTAGGTCGCTAGCATGTATAGAAAAAAAGTTACTCACCGATATCCACGAAACAAACGAACGGAATTCGACTTCGTGTTTTAAGCAATATCAGAACAAAGACGACCGTTTCCGGCGTAATTTGACTGGCTAAATGCGATAAAACAAGTTTTAGGTCGCTAGCATGTATAGAAAAAAAGTTACTCACCGATATCCACGAAACAAACGAACGGAATTCGACTTCGTGTTTTAAGCAATATCAGAACAAAGACGACCGTTTCCGGCGTAATTTGACGCGCTGAATGCGATAAAACAAGTTTTAGGTCGCTAGGATGTATAGAAAAAAAGTTACTCACCGATATCCACGAAACAAACAAACGGAATTCGACTTCGTGTTTCGAGCAATATCAGAACAAAAACGACCGTTTCCGTCGTAATTTGACGCGCTGAATGCGATAGAACAAGTTTTAGGTCGCTAGCATGTATAGAAAAAAAGTTACTAACCGATATCTGAAAAACAAACAAACGGACTCCGACTTCGTCTATCGAGCAATATCAAAACAAAGACGGCCGTTTCCGGCGTAATTTGACGCGCTGAATGCGATAAAACAGGTTTCAGGTCGCTAGCATGTATAGAAAAAAAGTTTCTCACCGATATCCACGAAACAAACGAACGGAATTCGACTTCGTGTTTTAAGCAATATCAAAACAAAGACGACCGTTTCCGGCGTAATTCGACGCGCTGAATGCGATAAAACAAGTTTTAGGTCGCTAGCATGTATAGAAAAAAAGTTACTCACCGATATCCACGAAACAAACGAACGGAATTCGACTTCGTGTTTTAAGCAATATCAGAACAAAGACGACCGTTTCCGGCGTAATTTGACGCGCTGAATGCGATAAAACAAGTTTCAGGTCGCTAGCATGTATAGAAAAAAAGTTACCAACCGATATCTGAAAAACAAACAAACGGACTTCGACTTCGTGTTTCGAGCAATATCAAAACAAAGACGGCCGCTTCCGGCGTAATTTGACGCGCTGAATGCGATAAAGCAAGTTTTAGGTCGCTAGCATGTATAGAAAAAAAGTTACTCACCGATATCCACGAAACAAACGAACGGAATTAGACTTCGTGTTTTAAGCAATATCGAAACAAAGACCACCGTTTTCGGCGTAATTTGACGCGCTGGATGCGATAAAACAGGTTTTAGGTCGCTAGCATGTATAGAAAAAAAGTTACTCACCGATATCCACGAAACAAACAAACGGAATTCGACTCCGTGTTTTGAGCAATATCAGAACAAAGACGACCGTTTCCGGCGTAATTTGACGCGCTGAATGCGATAAAACAAGTTTTAGGTCGCTAGCATGTATAGAAAAAAAGTTACTCACCGATATCCACGAAACAAACGAACGGAATTCGACTTCGTGTTTTAAGCAATATCAAAACAAAGACGACCGTTTCCGGTGTAATTCGACGCGCTGAATGCGATAAAACAAGTTTTAGGTCGCTAGCATGTATAGAAAAAAAGTTACTCACCGATATCCACGAAACAAACGAACGGAATTCGACTTCGTGTTTTAAGCAATATCAAAACAAAGACGACCGTTTCCGGCGTAATTTGACGCGCTGAATGCGATAAAACAAGTTTTAGGTCGCTAGCATGTATAGAAAAAAAGTTACTCACCGATATCCACGAAACAAACAAACGGAATTCGACTTCGTGTTTTAAGCAATATCAGAACAAAGACGACCGTTTCCGGCGTAATTTGACGCGCTGAATGCGATAGAACAAGTTTTAGGTCGCTAGCATGTATAGAAAAAAAGTTACTAACCGATATCTGAAAAACAAACAAACGGACTCCGACTTCGTCTATCGAGCAATATCAAAACAAAGACGGCCGTTTCCGGCGTAATTTGACGCGCTGAATGCGACAAAACAAGTTTTAGGTCGCTAGCATGTATAGAAAAAAAGTTACTCACCGATATCCACGAAACAAACAAACGGAATTCGACTCCGTGTTTTGAGCAATATCAGAACAAAGACGACCGTTTCCGGCGTAATTTGACGCGCTGAATGCGATAAAGCAAGTTTTAGGTCGCTAGCATGTATAGAAAAAAAGTTACTCACCGATATCCACGAAACAAACGAACGGAATTCGACTCCGTGTTTTAAGCAATATCGAAACAAAGACCACCGTTTTCGGCGTAATTTGACGCGCTGGATGCGATAAAACAGGTTTTAGGTCGCTAGCATGTATAGAAAAAAAGTTACTCACCGATATCCACGAAACAAACAAACGGAATTCGACTCCGTGTTTTGAGCAATATCAGAACAAAGACGACCGTTTCCGGCGTAATTTGATGCGCTGAATGCGATAAAACAAGTTTTAGGTCGCTAGCATGTATAGAAAAAAAGTTACTCACCGATATCCACGAAACAAACGAACGGAATTCGACTTCGTGTTTTAAGCAATATCAAAACAAAGACGACCGTTTCCGGCGTAATTTGACGCGCCGAATGCGATAAAACAAGTTTTAGGTCGCTAGCATGTATAGAAAAAAAGTTACTCACCGATATCCACAAAACAAATAACGGAATTCGACTTCGTGTTTTAAGCAATATCAAAACAAAGACGACCGTTTCCGGCGTAATTTGACGCGCTGATTGCGATAAAACAAGTTTTAGGTCGCTAGCATGTATAGAAAAAAAGTTACTCACCGATATCCACGAAACAAACGAACGGAATTCGACTTCGTGTTTTAAGCAATATCAGAACAAAGACGACCGTTTCCGGCGTAATTTGACGCGCTGAATGCGATAAAACAAGTTTTAGGTCGCTAGCATGTATAGAAAAAAAGTTACTCACCGATATCCACGAAACAAACGAACGGAATTCGACTTCGTGTTTTAAGCAATATCAGAACAAAGACGACCGTTTTCGGCGTAATTTGACGCGCTGAATGCGATAAAACAAGTTTTAGGTCGCTAGGATGTATAGAAAAAAAGTTACTCACCGATATCCACGAAACAAACAAACGGAATTCGACTTCGTGTTTCGAGCAATATCAGAACAAAAACGACCGTTTCCGGCGTAATTTGACGCGCTGAATGCGATAGAACAAGTTTTAGGTCGCTAGCATGTATAGAAAAAAAGTTACTAACCGATATCTGAAAAACAAACAAACGGACTCCGACTTCGTCTATCGAGCAATATCAAAACAAAGACGGCCGTTTCCGGCGTAATTTGACGCGCTGAATGCGATAAAACAGGTTTCAGGTCGCTAGCATGTATAGAAAAAAAGTTACTCACCGATATCCACGAAACAAACGAACGGAATTCGACTTCGTGTTTTAAGCAATATCAAAACAAAGACGACCGTTTCCGGCGTAATTCGACGCGCTGAATGCGATAAAACAAGTTTTAGGTCGCTAGCATGTATAGAAAAAAAGTTACTCACCGATATCCACGAAACAAACAAACGGAATTCGACTTCGTGTTTCGAGCAATATCAGAACAAAAACGACCGTTTCCGGCGTAATTTGACGCGCTGAATGCGATAGAACAAGTTTTAGGTCGCTAGCATGTATAGAAAAAAAGTTACTAACCGATATCTGAAAAACAAACAAACGGACTCCGACTTCGTCTATCGAGCAATATCAAAACAAAGACGGCCGTTTCCGGCGTAATTTGACGCGCTGAATGCGATAAAACAGGTTTTAGGTCGCTAGCATGTATAGAAAAAAAGTTACTCACCGATATCCACGAAACAAACGAACGGAATTCGACTTCGTGTTTTAAGCAATATCAGAACAAAGACGACCGTTTCCGGCGTAATTTGACGCGCTGAATGCGATAAAACAAGTTTCAGGTCGCTAGCATGTATAGAAAAAAAGTTACCAACCGATATCTGAAAAACAAACAAACGGACTTCGACTTCGTGTTTCGAGCAATATCAAAACAAAGACGGCCGCTTCCGGCGTAATTTGACGCGCTGAATGCGATAAAGCAAGTTTTAGGTCGCTAGCATGTATAGAAAAAAAGTTACTCACCGATATCCACGAAACAAACGAACGGAATTCGACTTCGTGTTTTAAGCAATATCGAAACAAAGACCACCGTTTTCGGCGTAATTTGACGCGCTGGAAGCGATAAAACAGGTTTTAGGTCGCTAGCATGTATAGAAAAAAAGTTACTCACCGATATCCACGAAACAAACAAACGGAATTCGACTCCGTGTTTTGAGCAATATCAGAACAAAGACGACCGTTTCCGGCGTAATTTGACGCGCTGAATGCGATAAAACAAGTTTTAGGTCGCTAGCATGTATAGAAAAAAAGTTACTCACCGATATCCACGAAACAAACAAACGGAATTCGACTTCGTGTTTTAAGCAATATCAGAACAAAGACGACCGTTTCCGGCGTAATTTGACGCGCTGAATGCGATAAAAAAAGTTTCAGGTCGCTAGCATGTATAGAAAAAAAGTTACCAACCGATATCTGAAAAACAAACAAACGGACTTCGACTTCGTGTTTCGAGCAATATCAAAACAAAGACGGCCGCTTCCGGCGTAATTTGACGCGCTGAATGCGATAGAACAAGTTTTAGGTCGCTAGCATGTATAGAAAAAAAGTTACTAACCGATATCTGAAAAACAAACAAACGGACTCCGACTTCGTCTATCGAGCAATATCAAAACAAAGACGGCCGTTTCCGGCGTAATTTGACGCGCTGAATGCGATAAAACAGGTTTTAGGTCGCTAGCATGTATAGAAAAAAAGTTACTCACCGATATCCACGAAACAAACGAACGGAATTCGACTTCGTGTTTTAAGCAATATCAAAACAAAGACGACCGTTTCCGGCGTAATTTGACGCGCTGAATGCGATAAAACAAGTTTTAGGTCGCTAGCATGTATAGAAAAAAAGTTACTCACCGATATCCACGAAACAAACGAACGGAATTCGACTTCGTGTTTTAAGCAATATCAAAACAAAGACGACCGTTTCCGGCGTAATTCGACGCGCTGAATGCGATAAAACAAGTTTTAGGTCGCTAGCATGTATAGAAAAAAAGTTACTCACCGATATCCACGAAACAAACGAACGGAATTCGACTTCGTGTTTTAAGCAATATCAAAACAAAGACGACCGTTTCCGGCGTAATTTGACGCGCTGAATGCGATAAAACAAGTTTTAGGTCGCTAGCATGTATAGAAAAAAAGTTACTCACCGATATCCACGAAACAAACAAACGGAATTCGACTTCGTGTTTTAAGCAATATCAGAACAAAGACGACCGTTTCCGGCGTAATTTGACGCGCTGAATGCGATAAAACAAGTTTCAGGTCGCTAGCATGTATAGAAAAAAAGTTACCAACCGATATCTGAAAAACAAACAAACGGACTTCGACTTCGTGTTTCGAGCAATATCAAAACAAAGACGGCCGCTTCCGGCGTAATTTGACGCGCTGAATGCGATAAAGCAAGTTTTAGGTCGCTAGCATGTATAGAAAAAAAGTTACTCACCGATATCCACGAAACAAACGAACGGAATTCGACTTCGTGTTTTAAGCAATATCGAAACAAAGACCACCGTTTTCGGCGTAATTTGACGCGCTGGAAGCGATAAAACAGGTTTGAGGTCGCTAGCATGTATAGAAAAAAAGTTACTCACCGATATCCACGAAACAAACAAACGGAATTCGACTCCGTGTTTTGAGCAATATCAGAACAAAGACGACCGTTTCCGGCGTAATTTGACGCGCTGAATGCGATAGAACAAGTTTTAGGTCGCTAGCATGTATAGAAAAAAAGTTACTAACCGATATCTGAAAAACAAACAAACGGACTCCGACTTCGTCTATCGAGCAATATCAAAACAAAGACGGCCGTTTCCGGCGTAATTTGACGCGCTGAATGCGATAAAACAGGTTTTAGGTCGCTAGCATGTATAGAAAAAAAGTTACTCACCGATATCCACGAAACAAACGAACGGAATTCGACTTCGTGTTTTAAGCAATATCAAAACAAAGACGACCGTTTCCGGCGTAATTTGACGCGCTGAATGCGATAAAACAAGTTTTAGGTCGCTAGCATGTATAGAAAAAAAGTTACTCACCGATATCCACGAAACAAACGAACGGAATTCGACTTCGTGTTTTAAGCAATATCAAAACAAAGACGACCGTTTCCGGCGTAATTCGAAGCGCTGAATGCGATAAAACAAGTTTTAGGTCGCTAGCATGTATAGAAAAAAAGTTACTCACCGATATCCACGAAACAAACGAACGGAATTCGACTTCGTGTTTTAAGCAATATCAAAACAAAGACGACCGTTTCCGGCGTAATTTGACGCGCTGAATGCGATAAAACAAGTTTTAGGTCGCTAGCATGTATAGAAAAAAAGTTACTCACCGATATCCACGAAACAAACAGACGGAATTCGACTTCGTGTTTTAAGCAATATCAGAACAACGACGACCGTTTCCGGCGTAATTTGACGCGCTGAATGCGATAAAACAAGTTTCAGGTCGCTAGCATGTATAGAAAAAAAGTTACCAACCGATATCTGAAAAACAAACAAACGGACTTCGACTTCGTGTTTCGAGCAATATCAAAACAAAGACGGCCGCTTCCGGCGTAATTTGACGCGCTGAATGCGATAAAGCAAGTTTTAGGTCGCTAGCATGTATAGAAAAAAAGTTACTCACCGATATCCACGAAACAAACGAACGGAATTAGACTTCGTGTTTTAAGCAATATCGAAACAAAGACCACCGTTTTCGGCGTAATTTGACGCGCTGGATGCGATAAAACAGGTTTTAGGTCGCTAGCATGAATAGAAAAAAAGTTACTCACCGATATCCACGAAACAAACAAACGGAATTCGACTCCGTGTTTTGAGCAATATCAGAACAAAGACGACCGTTTCCGGCGTAATTTGACGCGCTGAACGCAATAAAACAAGTTTTAGGTCGCTAGCATGTATAGAAAAAAAGTTACTCACCGATATCCACGAAACAAACGAACGGAATTCGACTTCGTGTTTTAAGCAATATCAAAACAAAGACGACCGTTTCCGGCGTAATTCGACGCGCTGAATGCGATAAAACAAGTTTTAGGTCGCTAGCATGTATAGAAAAAAAGTTACCAACCGATATCTGAAAAACAAACAAACGGACTTCGACTTCGTGTTTCGAGCAATATCAAAACAAAGACGGCCGCTTCCGGCGTAATTTGACGCGCTGAATGCGATAAAGCAAGTTTTAGGTCGCTAGCATGTATAGAAAAAAAGTTACTCACCGATATCCACGAAACAAACGAACGGAATTAGACTTCGTGTTTTAAGCAATATCGAAACAAAGACCACCGTTTTCGGCGTAATTTGACGCGCTGGATGCGATAAAACAGGTTTTAGGTCGCTAGCATGAATAGAAAAAAAGTTACTCACCGATATCCACGAAACAAACAAACGGAATTCGACTCCGTGTTTTGAGCAATATCAGAACAAAGACGACCGTTTCCGGCGTAATTTGACGCGCTGAATGCAATAAAACAAGTTTTAGGTCGCTAGCATGTATAGAAAAAAAGTTACTCACCGATATCCACGAAACAAACGAACGGAATTCGACTTCGTGTTTTAAGCAATATCAGAACAAAGACGACCGTTTCCGGCGTAATTTGACGCGCTGAATGCGATAAAACAAGTTTCAGGTCGCTAGCATGTATAGAAAAAAAGTTACCAACCGATATCTGAAAAACAAACAAACGGACTTCGACTTCGTGTTTCGAGCAATATCAAAACAAAGACGGCCGCTTCCGGCGTAATTTGACGCGCTGAATGCGATAAAGCAAGTTTTAGGTCGCTAGCATGTATAGAAAAAAAGTTACTCACCGATATCCACGAAACAAACGAACGGAATTAGACTTCGTGTTTTAAGCAATATCGAAACAAAGACCACCGTTTTCGGCGTAATTTGACGCGCTGGATGCGATAAAACAGGTTTTAGGTCGCTAGCATGTATAGAAAAAAAGTTACTCACCGATATCCACGAAACAAACAAACGGAATTCGACTCCGTGTTTTGAGCAATATCAGAACAAAGACGACCGTTTCCGGCGTAATTTGACGCGCTGAATGCGATAAAACAAGTTTTAGGTCGCTAGCATGTATAGAAAAAAAGTTACTCACCGATATCCACGAAACAAACGAACGGAATTCGACTTCGTGTTTTAAGCAATATCAAAACAAAGACGACCGTTTCCGGTGTAATTCGACGCGCTGAATGCGATAAAACAAGTTTTAGGTCGCTAGCATGTATAGAAAAAAAGTTACTCACCGATATCCACGAAACAAACGAACGGAATTCGACTTCGTGTTTTAAGCAATATCAAAACAAAGACGACCGTTTCCGGCGTAATTTGACGCGCTGAATGCGATAAAACAAGTTTTAGGTCGCTAGCATGTATAGAAAAAAAGTTACTCACCGATATCCACGAAACAAACAAACGGAATTCGACTTCGTGTTTTAAGCAATATCAGAACAAAGACGACCGTTTCCGGCGTAATTTGACGCGCTGAATGCGATAGAACAAGTTTTAGGTCGCTAGCATGTATAGAAAAAAAGTTACTAACCGATATCTGAAAAACAAACAAACGGACTCCGACTTCGTCTATCGAGCAATATCAAAACAAAGACGGCCGTTTCCGGCGTAATTTGACGCGCTGAATGCGACAAAACAAGTTTTAGGTCGCTAGCATGTATAGAAAAAAAGTTACTCACCGATATCCACGAAACAAACAAACGGAATTCGACTCCGTGTTTTGAGCAATATCAGAACAAAGACGACCGTTTCCGGCGTAATTTGACGCGCTGAATGCGATAAAGCAAGTTTTAGGTCGCTAGCATGTATAGAAAAAAAGTTACTCACCGATATCCACGAAACAAACGAACGGAATTCGACTCCGTGTTTTAAGCAATATCGAAACAAAGACCACCGTTTTCGGCGTAATTTGACGCGCTGGATGCGATAAAACAGGTTTTAGGTCGCTAGCATGTATAGAAAAAAAGTTACTCACCGATATCCACGAAACAAACAAACGGAATTCGACTCCGTGTTTTGAGCAATATCAGAACAAAGACGACCGTTTCCGGCGTAATTTGATGCGCTGAATGCGATAAAACAAGTTTTAGGTCGCTAGCATGTATAGAAAAAAAGTTACTCACCGATATCCACGAAACAAACGAACGGAATTCGACTTCGTGTTTTAAGCAATATCAAAACAAAGACGACCGTTTCCGGCGTAATTTGACGCGCCGAATGCGATAAAACAAGTTTTAGGTCGCTAGCATGTATAGAAAAAAAGTTACTCACCGATATCCACAAAACAAATAACGGAATTCGACTTCGTGTTTTAAGCAATATCAAAACAAAGACGACCGTTTCCGGCGTAATTTGACGCGCTGATTGCGATAAAACAAGTTTTAGGTCGCTAGCATGTATAGAAAAAAAGTTACTCACCGATATCCACGAAACAAACGAACGGAATTCGACTTCGTGTTTTAAGCAATATCAGAACAAAGACGACCGTTTCCGGCGTAATTTGACGCGCTGAATGCGATAAAACAAGTTTTAGGTCGCTAGCATGTATAGAAAAAAAGTTACTCACCGATATCCACGAAACAAACGAACGGAATTCGACTTCGTGTTTTAAGCAATATCAGAACAAAGACGACCGTTTTCGGCGTAATTTGACGCGCTGAATGCGATAAAACAAGTTTTAGGTCGCTAGGATGTATAGAAAAAAAGTTACTCACCGATATCCACGAAACAAACAAACGGAATTCGACTTCGTGTTTCGAGCAATATCAGAACAAAAACGACCGTTTCCGGCGTAATTTGACGCGCTGAATGCGATAGAACAAGTTTTAGGTCGCTAGCATGTATAGAAAAAAAGTTACTAACCGATATCTGAAAAACAAACAAACGGACTCCGACTTCGTCTATCGAGCAATATCAAAACAAAGACGGCCGTTTCCGGCGTAATTTGACGCGCTGAATGCGATAAAACAGGTTTCAGGTCGCTAGCATGTATAGAAAAAAAGTTACTCACCGATATCCACGAAACAAACGAACGGAATTCGACTTCGTGTTTTAAGCAATATCAAAACAAAGACGACCGTTTCCGGCGTAATTCGACGCGCTGAATGCGATAAAACAAGTTTTAGGTCGCTAGCATGTATAGAAAAAAAGTTACTCACCGATATCCACGAAACAAACAAACGGAATTCGACTTCGTGTTTCGAGCAATATCAGAACAAAAACGACCGTTTCCGGCGTAATTTGACGCGCTGAATGCGATAGAACAAGTTTTAGGTCGCTAGCATGTATAGAAAAAAAGTTACTAACCGATATCTGAAAAACAAACAAACGGACTCCGACTTCGTCTATCGAGCAATATCAAAACAAAGACGGCCGTTTCCGGCGTAATTTGACGCGCTGAATGCGATAAAACAGGTTTTAGGTCGCTAGCATGTATAGAAAAAAAGTTACTCACCGATATCCACGAAACAAACGAACGGAATTCGACTTCGTGTTTTAAGCAATATCAGAACAAAGACGACCGTTTCCGGCGTAATTTGACGCGCTGAATGCGATAAAACAAGTTTCAGGTCGCTAGCATGTATAGAAAAAAAGTTACCAACCGATATCTGAAAAACAAACAAACGGACTTCGACTTCGTGTTTCGAGCAATATCAAAACAAAGACGGCCGCTTCCGGCGTAATTTGACGCGCTGAATGCGATAAAGCAAGTTTTAGGTCGCTAGCATGTATAGAAAAAAAGTTACTCACCGATATCCACGAAACAAACGAACGGAATTCGACTTCGTGTTTTAAGCAATATCGAAACAAAGACCACCGTTTTCGGCGTAATTTGACGCGCTGGAAGCGATAAAACAGGTTTTAGGTCGCTAGCATGTATAGAAAAAAAGTTACTCACCGATATCCACGAAACAAACAAACGGAATTCGACTCCGTGTTTTGAGCAATATCAGAACAAAGACGACCGTTTCCGGCGTAATTTGACGCGCTGAATGCGATAAAACAAGTTTTAGGTCGCTAGCATGTATAGAAAAAAAGTTACTCACCGATATCCACGAAACAAACAAACGGAATTCGACTTCGTGTTTTAAGCAATATCAGAACAAAGACGACCGTTTCCGGCGTAATTTGACGCGCTGAATGCGATAAAAAAAGTTTCAGGTCGCTAGCATGTATAGAAAAAAAGTTACCAACCGATATCTGAAAAACAAACAAACGGACTTCGACTTCGTGTTTCGAGCAATATCAAAACAAAGACGGCCGCTTCCGGCGTAATTTGACGCGCTGAATGCGATAGAACAAGTTTTAGGTCGCTAGCATGTATAGAAAAAAAGTTACTCACCGATATCCACGAAACAAACGAACGGAATTCGACTTCGTGTTTTAAGCAATATCGAAACAAAGACCACCGTTTTCGGCGTAATTTGACGCGCTGGAAGCGATAAAACAGGTTTGAGGTCGCTAGCATGTATAGAAAAAAAGTTACTCACCGATATCCACGAAACAAACAAACGGAATTCGACTCCGTGTTTTGAGCAATATCAGAACAAAGACGACCGTTTCCGGCGTAATTTGACGCGCTGAATGCGATAGAACAAGTTTTAGGTCGCTAGCATGTATAGAAAAAAAGTTACTAACCGATATCCACGAAACAAACGAACGGAATTCGACTTCGTGTTTTAAGCAATATCAAAACAAAGACGACCGTTTCCGGCGTAATTTGACGCGCTGAATGCGATAAAACAAGTTTTAGGTCGCTAGCATGTATAGAAAAAAAGTTACTCACCGATATCCACGAAACAAACGAACGGAATTCGACTTCGTGTTTTAAGCAATATCAAAACAAAGACGACCGTTTCCGGCGTAATTCGACGCGCTGAATGCGATAAAACAAGTTTTAGGTCGCTAGCATGTATAGAAAAAAAGTTACTCACCGATATCCACGAAACAAACGAACGGAATTCGACTTCGTGTTTTAAGCAATATCAAAACAAAGACGACCGTTTCCGGCGTAATTTGACGCGCTGAATGCGATAAAACAAGTTTTAGGTCGCTAGCATGTATAGAAAAAAAGTTACTCACCGATATCCACGAAACAAACAAACGGAATTCGACTTCGTGTTTTAAGCAATATCAGAACAAAGACGACCGTTTCCGGCGTAATTTGACGCGCTGAATGCGATAAAACAAGTTTCAGGTCGCTAGCATGTATAGAAAAAAAGTTACCAACCGATATCTGAAAAACAAACAAACGGACTTCGACTTCGTGTTTCGAGCAATATCAAAACAAAGACGGCCGCTTCCGGCGTAATTTGACGCGCTGAATGCGATAAAGCAAGTTTTAGGTCGCTAGCATGTATAGAAAAAAAGTTACTCACCGATATCCACGAAACAAACGAACGGAATTCGACTTCGTGTTTTAAGCAATATCGAAACAAAGACCACCGTTTTCGGCGTAATTTGACGCGCTGGAAGCGATAAAACAGGTTTGAGGTCGCTAGCATGTATAGAAAAAAAGTTACTCACCGATATCCACGAAACAAACAAACGGAATTCGACTCCGTGTTTTGAGCAATATCAGAACAAAGACGACCGTTTCCGGCGTAATTTGACGCGCTGAATGCGATAGAACAAGTTTTAGGTCGCTAGCATGTATAGAAAAAAAGTTACTAACCGATATCTGAAAAACAAACAAACGGACTCCGACTTCGTCTATCGAGCAATATCAAAACAAAGACGGCCGTTTCCGGCGTAATTTGACGCGCTGAATGCGATAAAACAGGTTTTAGGTCGCTAGCATGTATAGAAAAAAAGTTACTCACCGATATCCACGAAACAAACGAACGGAATTCGACTTCGTGTTTTAAGCAATATCAAAACAAAGACGACCGTTTCCGGCGTAATTTGACGCGCTGAATGCGATAAAACAAGTTTTAGGTCGCTAGCATGTATAGAAAAAAAGTTACTCACCGATATCCACGAAACAAACGAACGGAATTCGACTTCGTGTTTTAAGCAATATCAAAACAAAGACGACCGTTTCCGGCGTAATTCGAAGCGCTGAATGCGATAAAACAAGTTTTAGGTCGCTAGCATGTATAGAAAAAAAGTTACTCACCGATATCCACGAAACAAACGAACGGAATTCGACTTCGTGTTTTAAGCAATATCAAAACAAAGACGACCGTTTCCGGCGTAATTTGACGCGCTGAATGCGATAAAACAAGTTTTAGGTCGCTAGCATGTATAGAAAAAAAGTTACTCACCGATATCCACGAAACAAACAGACGGAATTCGACTTCGTGTTTTAAGCAATATCAGAACAACGACGACCGTTTCCGGCGTAATTTGACGCGCTGAATGCGATAAAACAAGTTTCAGGTCGCTAGCATGTATAGAAAAAAAGTTACCAACCGATATCTGAAAAACAAACAAACGGACTTCGACTTCGTGTTTCGAGCAATATCAAAACAAAGACGGCCGCTTCCGGCGTAATTTGACGCGCTGAATGCGATAAAGCAAGTTTTAGGTCGCTAGCATGTATAGAAAAAAAGTTACTCACCGATATCCACGAAACAAACGAACGGAATTAGACTTCGTGTTTTAAGCAATATCGAAACAAAGACCACCGTTTTCGGCGTAATTTGACGCGCTGGATGCGATAAAACAGGTTTTAGGTCGCTAGCATGAATAGAAAAAAAGTTACTCACCGATATCCACGAAACAAACAAACGGAATTCGACTCCGTGTTTTGAGCAATATCAGAACAAAGACGACCGTTTCCGGCGTAATTTGACGCGCTGAATGCAATAAAACAAGTTTTAGGTCGCTAGCATGTATAGAAAAAAAGTTACTCACCGATATCCACGAAACAAACGAACGGAATTCGACTTCGTGTTTTAAGCAATATCAAAACAAAGACGACCGTTTCCGGCGTAATTCGACGCGCTGAATGCGATAAAACAAGTTTTAGGTCGCTAGCATGTATAGAAAAAAAGTTACCAACCGATATCTGAAAAACAAACAAACGGACTTCGACTTCGTGTTTCGAGCAATATCAAAACAAAGACGGCCGCTTCCGGCGTAATTTGACGCGCTGAATGCGATAAAGCAAGTTTTAGGTCGCTAGCATGTATAGAAAAAAAGTTACTCACCGATATCCACGAAACAAACGAACGGAATTAGACTTCGTGTTTTAAGCAATATCGAAACAAAGACCACCGTTTTCGGCGTAATTTGACGCGCTGGATGCGATAAAACAGGTTTTAGGTCGCTAGCATGAATAGAAAAAAAGTTACTCACCGATATCCACGAAACAAACAAACGGAATTCGACTCCGTGTTTTGAGCAATATCAGAACAAAGACGACCGTTTCCGGCGTAATTTGACGCGCTGAATGCAATAAAACAAGTTTTAGGTCGCTAGCATGTATAGAAAAAAAGTTACTCACCGATATCCACGAAACAAACGAACGGAATTCGACTTCGTGTTTTAAGCAATATCAAAACAAAGACGACCGTTTCCGGCGTAATTCGACGCGCTGAATGCGATAAAACAAGTTTTAGGTCGCTAGCATGTATAGAAAAAAAGTTACTCACCGATATCCACGAAACAAACGAACGGAATTCGACTTCGTGTTTTAAGCAATATCAAAACAAAGACGACCGTTTCCGGCGTAATTTGACGCGCTGAATGCGATGAAACAAGTTTTAGGTCGCTAGCATGTATAGAAAAAAAGTTACTCACCGATATCCACGAAACAAACAAACGGAATTCGACTTCGTGTTTTAAGCAATATCAGAACAAAGACGACCGTTTCCGGCGTAATTTGACGCGCTGAATGCGATAGAACAAGTTTTAGGTCGCTAGCATGTATAGAAAAAAAAGTTACTAACCGATATCTGAAAAACAAACAAACGGACTCCGACTTCGTCTATCGAGCAATATCAAAACAAAGACGGCCGTTTCCGGCGTAATTTGACGCGCTGAATGCGATAAAACAAGTTTTAGGTCGCTAGCATGTATAGAAAAAAAGTTACTCACCGATATCCACGAAACAAACAAACGGAATTCGACTCCGTGTTTTGAGCAATATCAGAACAAAGACGACCGTTTCCGGCGTAATTTGACGCGCTGAATGCGATAAAGCAAGTTTTAGGTCGCTAGCATGTATAGAAAAAAAGTTACTCACCGATATCCACGAAACAAACGAACGGAATTCGACTCCGTGTTTTAAGCAATATCGAAACAAAGACCACCGTTTTCGGCGTAATTTGACGCGCTGGATGCGATAAAACAGGTTTTAGGTCGCTAGCATGTATAGAAAAAAAGTTACTCACCGATATCCACGAAACAAACAAACGGAATTCGACTCCGTGTTTTGAGCAATATCAGAACAAAGACGACCGTTTCCGGCGTAATTTGATGCGCTGAATGCGATAAAACAAGTTTTAGGTCGCTAGCATGTATAGAAAAAAAGTTACTCACCGATATCCACGAAACAAACGAACGGAATTCGACTTCGTGTTTTAAGCAATATCAAAACAAAGACGACCGTTTCCGGCGTAATTTGACGCGCTGAATGCAATAAAACAAGTTTTAGGTCGCTAGCATGTATAGAAAAAAAGTTACTCACCGATATCCACGAAACAAATAACGGAATTTGACTTCGTGTTTCAAGCAATATCAAAACAAAGACTACCGTTTCCGGCGTAATTTGACGCGCTGATTGCGATAAAACAAGTTTTAGGTCGCTAGCATGTATAGAAAAAAAGTTACTCACCGATATCCACGAAACAAACGAACGGAATTCGACTTCGTGTTTTAAGCAATATCAGAACAAAGACGACCGTTTCCGGCGTAATTTGACGCGCTGAATGCGATAAAACAAGTTTTAGGTCGCTAGCATGTATAGAAAAAAAGTTACTCACCGATATCCACGAAACAAACGAACGGAATTCGACTTCGTGTTTTAAGCAATATCAGAACAAAGACGACCGTTTCCGGCGTAATTTGACGCGCTGAATGCGATAAAACAAGTTTTAGGTCGCTAGGATGTATAGAAAAAAAGTTACTCACCGATATCCACGAAACAAACAAACGGAATTCGACTCCGTGTTTTGAGCAATATCAGAACAAAGACGACCGTTTCCGGCGTAATTTGACGCGCTGAATGCAATAAAACAAGTTTTAGGTCGCTAGCATGTATAGAAAAAAAGTTACTCACCGATATCCACGAAACAAACGAACGGAATTCGACTTCGTGTTTTAAGCAATATCAAAACAAAGACGACCGTTTCCGGCGTAATTCGACGCGCTGAATGCGATAAAACAAGTTTTAGGTCGCTAGCATGTATAGAAAAAAAGTTACTCACCGATATCCACGAAACAAACGAACGGAATTCGACTTCGTGTTTTAAGCAATATCAAAACAAAGACGACCGTTTCCGGCGTAATTTGACGCGCTGAATGCGATAAAACAAGTTTTAGGTCGCTAGCATGTATAGAAAAAAAGTTACTCACCGATATCCACGAAACAAACAAACGGAATTCGACTTCGTGTTTTAAGCAATATCAGAACAAAGACGACCGTTTCCGGCGTAATTTGACGCGCTGAATGCGATAGAACAAGTTTTAGGTCGCTAGCATGTATAGAAAAAAAAGTTACTAACCGATATCTGAAAAACAAACAAACGGACTCCGACTTCGTCTATCGAGCAATATCAAAACAAAGACGGCCGTTTCCGGCGTAATTTGACGCGCTGAATGCGATAAAACAAGTTTTAGGTCGCTAGCATGTATAGAAAAAAAGTTACTCACCGATATCCACGAAACAAACAAACGGAATTCGACTCCGTGTTTTGAGCAATATCAGAACAAAGACGACCGTTTCCGGCGTAATTTGACGCGCTGAATGCGATAAAGCAAGTTTTAGGTCGCTAGCATGTATAGAAAAAAAGTTACTCACCGATATCCACGAAACAAACGAACGGAATTCGACTCCGTGTTTTAAGCAATATCGAAACAAAGACCACCGTTTTCGGCGTAATTTGACGCGCTGGATGCGATAAAACAGGTTTTAGGTCGCTAGCATGTATAGAAAAAAAGTTACTCACCGATATCCACGAAACAAACAAACGGAATTCGACTCCGTGTTTTGAGCAATATCAGAACAAAGACGACCGTTTCCGGCGTAATTTGATGCGCTGAATGCGATAAAACAAGTTTTAGGTCGCTAGCATGTATAGAAAAAAAGTTACTCACCGATATCCACGAAACAAACGAACGGAATTCGACTTCGTGTTTTAAGCAATATCAAAACAAAGACGACCGTTTCCGGCGTAATTTGACGCGCTGAATGCGATAAAACAAGTTTTAGGTCGCTAGCATGTATAGAAAAAAAGTTACTCACCGATATCCACGAAACAAATAACGGAATTCGACTTCGTGTTTTAAGCAATATCAAAACAAAGACTACCGTTTCCGGCGTAATTTGACGCGCTGATTGCGATAAAACAAGTTTTAGGTCGCTAGCATGTATAGAAAAAAAGTTACTCACCGATATCCACGAAACAAACGAACGGAATTCGACTTCGTGTTTTAAGCAATATCAGAACAAAGACGACCGTTTCCGGCGTAATTTGACGCGCTGAATGCGATAAAACAAGTTTTAGGTCGCTAGCATGTATAGAAAAAAAGTTACTCACCGATATCCACGAAACAAACGAACGGAATTCGACTTCGTGTTTTAAGCAATATCAGAACAAAGACGACCGTTTCCGGCGTAATTTGACGCGCTGAATGCGATAAAACAAGTTTTAGGTCGCTAGGATGTATAGAAAAAAAGTTACTCACCGATATCCACGAAACAAACAAACGGAATTCGACTTCGTGTTTCGAGCAATATCAGAACAAAAACGACCGTTTCCGGCGTAATTTGACGCGCTGAATGCGATAGAACAAGTTTTAGGTCGCTAGCATGTATAGAAAAAAAGTTACTAACCGATATCTGAAAAACAAGCAAACGGACTCCGACTTCGTCTATCGAGCAATATCAAAACAAAGACGGCCGTTTCCGGCGTAATTTGACGCGCTGAATGCGATAAAACAGGTTTCAGGTCGCTAGCATGTATAGAAAAAAAGTTACTCACCGATATCCACGAAACAAACGAACGGAATTCGACTTCGTGTTTTAAGCAATATCAAAACACAGACGACCGTTTCCGGCGTAATTCGACGCGCTGAATGCGATAAAACAAGTTTTAGGTCGCTAGCATGTATAGAAAAAAAGTTACTCACCGATATCCACGAAACAAACGAACGGAATTCGACTTCGTGTTTTAAGCAATATCAAAACAAAGACGACCGTTTCCGGCGTAATTTGACGCGCTGAATGCGATAAAACAAGTTTTAGGTCGCTAGGATGTATAGAAAAAAAGTTACTCACCGATATCCACGAAACAAACAAACGGAATTCGACTCCGTGTTTTGAGCAATATCAGAACAAAGACGACCGTTTCCGGCGTAATTTGACGCGCTGAATGCAATAAAACAAGTTTTAGGTCGCTAGCATGTATAGAAAAAAAGTTACTCACCGATATCCACGAAACAAACGAACGGAATTCGACTTCGTGTTTTGAGCAATATCAAAACAAAGACGACCGTTTCCGGCGTAATTCGACGCGCTGAATGCGATAAAACAAGTTTTAGGTCGCTAGCATGTATAGAAAAAAAGTTACTCACCGATATCCACGAAACAAACGAACGGAATTCGACTTCGTGTTTTAAGCAATATCAAAACAAAGACGACCGTTTCCGGCGTAATTTGACGCGCTGAATGCGATAAAACAAGTTTTAGGTCGCTAGCATGTATAGAAAAAAAGTTACTCACCGATATCCACGAAACAAACAAACGGAATTCGACTTCGTGTTTTAAGCAATATCAGAACAAAGACGACCGTTTCCGGCGTAATTTGACGCGCTGAATGCGATAGAACAAGTTTGAGGTCGCTAGCATGTATAGAAAAAAAAGTTACTAACCGATATCTGAAAAACAAACAAACGGACTCCGACTTCGTCTATCGAGCAATATCAAAACAAAGACGGCCGTTTCCGGCGTAATTTGACGCGCTGAATGCGATAAAACAAGTTTTAGGTCGCTAGCATGTATAGAAAAAAAGTTACTTACCGATATCCACGAAACAAACAAACGGAATTCGACTCCATGTTTTGAGCAATATCAGAACAAAGACGACCGTTTCCGGCGTAATTTGACGCGCTGAATGCGATCAAACAAGTTTTAGGTCGCAAGCATGTATAAAGAAAAAGTTACTCACCGATATCCACGAAACAAACGAACGGAATTCGACTTCGTGTTTTAAGCAATATCAAAACAAAGACGACCGTTTCCGGCGTAATTTGACGCGCTAAATGCGATAGAACAAGTTTTAGGTGGCTAGCATGTATAGAAAAAAAGTTACTCACCGATATCCACGAAACAAACAAACGGAATTCGACTCCGTGTTTTGAGCAATATCAGAACAAAGACGACCGTTTCCGGCGTAATTTGACGCGCTGAATGCGATAAAACAAGTTTTAGGTCGCTAGCATGTATAGAAAAAAAGTTACTCACCGATATCCACGAAACAAACGAACGGAATTCGACTTCGTGTTTTAAGCAATATCAAAACAAAGACGACCGTTTCCGGCGTAATTTGACGCGCTGAATGCGATAAAACAAGTTTTAGGTCGCTAGCATGTATAGAAAAAAAGTTACTCACCGATATCCACGAAACAAACGAACGGAATTCGACTTCGTGTTTTAAGCAATATCAAAACAAAGACGACCGTTTCCGGCGTAATTTGACGCGCTGAATGCGATAAAACAAGTTTTAGGTCGCTAGCATGTATAGAAAAAAAGTTACTCACCGATATCCACGAAACAAATAACGGAATTCGACTTCGTGTTTTAAGCAATATCAAAACAAAGACTACCGTTTCCGGCGTAATTTGACGCGCTGATTGCGATAAAACAAGTTTTAGGTCGCTAGCATGTATAGAAAAAAAGTTACTCACCGATATCCACGAAACAAACGAACGGAATTCGACTTCGTGTTTTAAGCAATATCAGAACAAAGACGACCGTTTCCGGCGTAATTTGACGCGCTGAATGCGATAAAACAAGTTTTAGGTCGCTAGCATGTATAGAAAAAAAGTTACTCACCGATATCCACGAAACAAACGAACGGAATTCGACTTCGTGTTTTAAGCAATATCAGAACAAAGACGACCGTTTCCGGCGTAATTTGACGCGCTGAATGCGATAAAACAAGTTTTAGGTCGCTAGGATGTATAGAAAAAAAGTTACTCACCGATATCCACGAAACAAACAAACGGAATTCGACTTCGTGTTTCGAGCAATATCAGAACAAAAACGACCGTTTCCGGCGTAATTTGACGCGCTGAATGCGATAGAACAAGTTTTAGGTCGCTAGCATGTATAGAAAAAAAGTTACTAACCGATATCTGAAAAACAAACAAACGGACTCCGACTTCGTCTATCGAGCAATATCAAAACAAAGACGGCCGTTTCCGGCGTAATTTGACGCGCTGAATGCGATAAAACAGGTTTCAGGTCGCTAGCATGTATAGAAAAAAAGTTACTCACCGATATCCACGAAACAAACGAACGGAATTCGACTTCGTGTTTTAAGCAATATCAAAACAAAGACGACCGTTTCCGGCGTAATTCGACGCGCTGAATGCGATAAAACAAGTTTTAGGTCGCTAGCATGTATAGAAAAAAAGTTACTCACCGATATCCACGAAACAAACGAACGGAATTCGACTTCGTGTTTTAAGCAATATCAAAACAAAGACGACCGTTTCCGGCGTAATTTGACGCGCTGAATGCGATAAAACAAGTTTTAGGTCGCTAGGATGTATAGAAAAAAAGTTACTCACCGATATCCACGAAACAAACAAACGGAATTCGACTCCGTGTTTTGAGCAATATCAGAACAAAGACGACCGTTTCCGGCGTAATTTGACGCGCTGAATGCAATAAAACAAGTTTTAGGTCGCTAGCATGTATAGAAAAAAAGTTACTCACCGATATCCACGAAACAAACGAACGGAATTCGACTTCGTGTTTTGAGCAATATCAAAACAAAGACGACCGTTTCCGGCGTAATTCGACGCGCTGAATGCGATAAAACAAGTTTTAGGTCGCTAGCATGTATAGAAAAAAAGTTACTCACCGATATCCACGAAACAAACGAACGGAATTCGACTTCGTGTTTTAAGCAATATCAAAACAAAGACGACCGTTTCCGGCGTAATTTGACGCGCTGAATGCGATAAAACAAGTTTTAGGTCGCTAGCATGTATAGAAAAAAAGTTACTCACCGATATCCACGAAACAAACAAACGGAATTCGACTTCGTGTTTTAAGCAATATCAGAACAAAGACGACCGTTTCCGGCGTAATTTGACGCGCTGAATGCGATAGAACAAGTTTCAGGTCGCTAGCATGTATAGAAAAAAAAGTTACTAACCGATATCTGAAAAACAAACAAACGGACTCCGACTTCGTCTATCGAGCAATATCAAAACAAAGACGGCCGTTTCCGGCGTAATTTGACGCGCTGAATGCGATAAAACAAGTTTTAGGTCGCTAGCATGTATAGAAAAAAAGTTACTTACCGATATCCACGAAACAAACAAACGGAATTCGACTCCATGTTTTAAGCAATATCAGAACAAAGACGACCGTTTCCGGCGTAATTTGACGCGCTGAATGCGATCAAACAAGTTTTAGGTCGCAAGCATGTATAAAGAAAAAGTTACTCACCGATATCCACGAAACAAACGAACGGAATTCGACTTCGTGTTTTAAGCAATATCAAAACAAAGACGACCGTTTCCGGCGTAATTTGACGCGCTAAATGCGATAGAACAAGTTTTAGGTGGCTAGCATGTATAGAAAAAAAGTTACTCACCGATATCCACGAAACAAACAAACGGAATTCGACTCCGTGTTTTGAGCAATATCAGAACAAAGACGACCGTTTCCGGCGTAATTTGACGCGCTGAATGCGATAAAACAAGTTTTAGGTCGCTAGCATGTATAGAAAAAAAGTTACTCACCGATATCCACGAAACAAACGAACGGAATTCGACTTCGTGTTTTAAGCAATATCAAAACAAAGACGACCGTTTCCGGCGTAATTTGACGCGCTGAATGCGATAAAACAAGTTTTAGGTCGCTAGCATGTATAGAAAAAAAGTTACTCACCGATATCCACGAAACAAACGAACGGAATTCGACTTCGTGTTTTAAGCAATATCAGAACAAAGACGACCGTTTCCGGCGTAATTTGACGCGCTGAATGCGATAAAACAAGTTTTAGGTCGCTAGCATGTATAGAAAAAAAGTTACTTACCGATATCCACGAAACAAACAAACGGAATTCGACTCCATGTTTTGAGCAATATCAGAACAAAGACGACCGTTTCCGGCGTAATTTGACGCGCTGAATGCGATCAAACAAGTTTTAGGTCGCAAGCATGTATAAAGAAAAAGTTACTCACCGATATCCACGAAACAAACGAACGGAATTCGACTTCGTGTTTTAAGCAATATCAAAACAAAGACGACCGTTTCCGGCGTAATTTGACGCGCTAAATGCGATAGAACAAGTTTTAGGTGGCTAGCATGTATAGAAAAAAAGTTACTCACCGATATCCACGAAACAAACAAACGGAATTCGACTCCGTGTTTTGAGCAATATCAGAACAAAGACGACCGTTTCCGGCGTAATTTGACGCTATGAATGCGATAAAACAAGTTTTAGGTCGCTAGCATGTATAGAAAAAAAGTTACTCACCGATATCCACGAAACAAACGAACGGAATTCGACTTCGTGTTTTAAGCAATATCAAAACAAAGACGACCGTTTCCGGCGTAATTTGACGCGCTGAATGCGATAAAACAAGTTTTAGGTCGCTAGCATGTATAGAAAAAAAGTTACTCACCGATATCCACGAAACAAACGAACGGAATTCGACTTCGTGTTTTAAGCAATATCAGAACAAAGACGACCGTTTCCGGCGTAATTTGACGCGCTGAATGCGATAAAACAAGTTTTAGGTCGCTAGCATGTATAGAAAAAAAGTTACTCACCGATATCCACGAAACAAACGAACGGAATTCGACTTCGTGTTTTAAGCAATATCAGAACAAAGACGACCGTTTCCGGCGTAATTTGACGCGCTGAATGCGATAGAACAAGTTTTAGGTCGCTAGCATGTATAGAAAAAAAGTTACTCACCGATATCCACGAAACAAACGAACGGAATTCGACTTCGTGTTTTAAGCAATATCGAAACAAAGACGACCGTTTCCGGCGTAATTTGACGCGCTGAATGCGATAAAACAAGTTTTAGGTCGCTAGGATGTATAGAAAAAAAGTTACTCACCGATATCCACGAAACAAACAAAATGAATTCGACTCCGTGTTTTGAGCAATATCAGAACAAAGACGACCGTTTCCGGCGTAATTTGACGCGCTGATCGCGATAAAGCAAGTTTTAGGTCGCTAGCATGTATAGAAAAAAAGTTACTCACCGATATCCACGAAACAAACAAACGGACTTCGACTTCGTGTTTCGAGCAATATCAAAACAAAGACGGCCGTTTCCGGCGTAATTTGACGCGCTGAATGCGATCAAACAAGTTTTAGGTCGCTAGCATGTATAGAAAAAAAGTTACTTACCGATATCCACGAAACAAACGAACGGAATTCGTCTTCGTGTTTTAAGCAATATCAAAACAAAGACGACCGTTTCCGGCGTAATTTGACGCGCTGAATGCGATAAAACAAGTTTTAGGTCGCTAGGATGTATAGAAAAAAAGTTACTCACCGATATCCACGAAACAAACAAACGGAATTCGACTCCGTGTTTTGAGCAATATCAGAACAAAGACGACCGTTTCCGGCGTAATTTGACGCGCTGAATGCAATAAAACAAGTTTTAGGTCGCTAGCATGTATAGAAAAAAAGTTACTCACCGATATCCACGAAACAAACGAACGGAATTCGACTTCGTGTTTTAAGCAATATCAAAACAAAGACGACCGTTTCCGGCGTAATTTGACGCGCTGAATGCGATAAAACAAGTTTTAGGTCGCTAGCATGTATAGAAAAAAAGTTACTTACCGATATCCACGAAACAAACAAACGGAATTCGACTCCATGTTTTGAGCAATATCAGAACAAAGACGACCGTTTCCGGCGTAATTTGACGCGCTGAATGCGATCAAACAAGTTTTAGGTCGCAAGCATGTATAAAGAAAAAGTTACTCACCGATATCCACGAAACAAACGAACGGAATTCGACTTCGTGTTTTAAGCAATATCAAAACAAAGACGACCGTTTCCGGCGTAATTTGACGCGCTAAATGCGATAGAACAAGTTTTAGGTGGCTAGCATGTATAGAAAAAAAGTTACTCACCGATATCCACGAAACAAACAAACGGAATTCGACTCCGTGTTTTGAGCAATATCAGAACAAAGACGACCGTTTCCGGCGTAATTTGACGCTATGAATGCGATAAAACAAGTTTTAGGTCGCTAGCATGTATAGAAAAAAAGTTACTCACCGATATCCACGAAACAAACGAACGGAATTCGACTTCGTGTTTTAAGCAATATCAAAACAAAGACGACCGTTTCCGGCGTAATTTGACGCGCTGAATGCGATAAAACAAGTTTTAGGTCGCTAGCATGTATAGAAAAAAAGTTACTCACCGATATCCACGAAACAAACGAACGGAATTCGACTTCGTGTTTTAAGCAATATCAGAACAAAGACGACCGTTTCCGGCGTAATTTGACGCGCTGAATGCGATAAAACAAGTTTTAGGTCGCTAGCATGTATAGAAAAAAAGTTACTCACCGATATCCACGAAACAAACGAACGGAATTCGACTTCGTGTTTTAAGCAATATCAGAACAAAGACGACCGTTTCCGGCGTAATTTGACGCGCTGAATGCGATAGAACAAGTTTTAGGTCGCTAGCATGTATAGAAAAAAAGTTACTCACCGATATCCACGAAACAAACGAACGGAATTCGACTTCGTGTTTTAAGCAATATCGAAACAAAGACGACCGTTTCCGGCGTAATTTGACGCGCTGAATGCGATAAAACAAGTTTTAGGTCGCTAGGATGTATAGAAAAAAAGTTACTCACCGATATCCACGAAACAAACAAAATGAATTCGACTCCGTGTTTTGAGCAATATCAGAACAAAGACGACCGTTTCCGGCGTAATTTGACGCGCTGATCGCGATAAAGCAAGTTTTAGGTCGCTAGCATGTATAGAAAAAAAGTTACTCACCGATATCCACGAAACAAACAAACGGACTTCGACTTCGTGTTTCGAGCAATATCAAAACAAAGACGGCCGTTTCCGGCGTAATTTGACGCGCTGAATGCGATCAAACAAGTTTTAGGTCGCTAGCATGTATAGAAAAAAAGTTACTCACCGATATCCACGAAACAAACGAACGGAATTCGACTTCGTGTTTTAAGCAATATCAAAACAAAGACGACCGTTTCCGGCGTAATTTGACGCGCTGAATGCGATAAAACAAGTTTTAGGTCGCTAGGATGTATAGAAAAAAAGTTACTCACCGATATCCACGAAACAAACAAACGGAATTCGACTCCGTGTTTTGAGCAATATCAGAACAAAGACGACCGTTTCCGGCGTAATTTGACGCGCTGAATGCAATAAAACAAGTTTTAGGTCGCTAGCATGTATAGAAAAAAAGTTACTCACCGATATCCACGAAACAAACGAACGGAATTCGACTTCGTGTTTTGAGCAATATCAAAACAAAGACGACCGTTTCCGGCGTAATTCGACGCGCTGAATGCGATAAAACAAGTTTTAGGTCGCTAGCATGTATAGAAAAAAAGTTACTCACCGATATCCACGAAACAAACGAACGGAATTCGACTTCGTGTTTTAAGCAATATCAAAACAAAGACGACCGTTTCCGGCGTAATTTGACGCGCTGAATGCGATAAAACAAGTTTTAGGTCGCTAGCATGTATAGAAAAAAAGTTACTCACCGATATCCACGAAACAAACAAACGGAATTCGACTTCGTGTTTTAAGCAATATCAGAACAAAGACGACCGTTTCCGGCGTAATTTGACGCGCTGAATGCGATAGAACAAGTTTTAGGTCGCTAGCATGTATAGAAAAAAAAGTTACTAACCGATATCTGAAAAACAAACAAACGGACTCCGACTTCGTCTATCGAGCAATATCAAAACAAAGACGGCCGTTTCCGGCGTAATTTGACGCGCTGAATGCGATAAAACAAGTTTTAGGTCGCTAGCATGTATAGAAAAAAAGTTACTTACCGATATCCACGAAACAAACAAACGGAATTCGACTCCATGTTTTGAGCAATATCAGAACAAAGACGACCGTTTCCGGCGTAATTTGACGCGCTGAATGCGATCAAACAAGTTTTAGGTCGCAAGCATGTATAAAGAAAAAGTTACTCACCGATATCCACGAAACAAACGAACGGAATTCGACTTCGTGTTTTAAGCAATATCAAAACAAAGACGACCGTTTCCGGCGTAATTTGACGCGCTAAATGCGATAGAACAAGTTTTAGGTGGCTAGCATGTATAGAAAAAAAGTTACTCACCGATATCCACGAAACAAACAAACGGAATTCGACACCGTGTTTTGAGCAATATCAGAACAAAGACGACCGTTTCCGGCGTAATTTGACGCGCTGAATGCGATAAAACAAGTTTTAGGTCGCTAGCATGTATAGAAAAAAAGTTACTCACCGATATCCACGAAACAAACGAACGGAATTCGACTTCGTGTTTTAAGCAATATCAAAACAAAGACGACCGTTTCCGGCGTAATTTGACGCGCTGAATGCGATAAAACAAGTTTTAGGTCGCTAGCATGTATAGAAAAAAAGTTACTCACCGATATCCACGAAACAAACGAACGGAATTCGACTTCGTGTTTTAAGCAATATCAGAACAAAGACGACCGTTTCCGGCGTAATTTGACGCGCTGAATGCGATAAAACAAGTTTCAGGTCGCTAGCATGTATAGAAAAAAAGTTACTTACCGATATCCACGAAACAAACAAACGGAATTCGACTCCATGTTTTGAGCAATATCAGAACAAAGACGACCGTTTCCGGCGTAATTTGACGCGCTGAATGCGATCAAACAAGTTTTAGGTCGCAAGCATGTATAAAGAAAAAGTTACTCACCGATATCCACGAAACAAACGAACGGAATTCGACTTCGTGTTTTAAGCAATATCAAAACAAAGACGACCGTTTCCGGCGTAATTTGACGCGCTAAATGCGATAGAACAAGTTTTAGGTGGCTAGCATGTATAGAAAAAAAGTTACTCACCGATATCCACGAAACAAACAAACGGAATTCGACTCCGTGTTTTGAGCAATATCAGAACAAAGACGACCGTTTCCGGCGTAATTTGACGCGCTGAATGCGATAAAACAAGTTTTAGGTCGCGAGCATGTATAGAAAAAAAGTTACTCACCGATATCCACAAAACAAACGAACGGAATTCGACTTCGTGTTTTAAGCAATATCAAAACAAAGACGACCGTTTCCGGCGTAATTTGACGCGCTGAATGCGATAAAACAAGTTTTAGGTCGCTAGCATGTATAGAAAAAAAGTTACTCACCGATATCCACGAAACAAACGAACGGAATTCGACTTCGTGTTTTAAGCAATATCAGAACAAAGACGACCGTTTCCGGCGTAATTTGACGCGCTGAATGCGATAAAACAAGTTTTAGGTCGCTAGCATGTATAGAAAAAAAGTTACTCACCGATATCCACGAAACAAACGAACGGAATTCGACTTCGTGTTTTAAGCAATATCAGAACAAAGACGACCGTTTCCGGCGTAATTTGACGCGCTGAATGCGATAGAACAAGTTTTAGGTCGCTAGCATGTATAGAAAAAAAGTTACTCACCGATATCCACGAAACAAACGAACGGAATTCGACTTCGTGTTTTAAGCAATATCGAAACAAAGACGACCGTTTCCGGCGTAATTTGACGCGCTGAATGCGATAAAACAAGTTTTAGGTCGCTAGGATGTATAGAAAAAAAGTTACTCACCGATATCCACGAAACAAACAAAATGAATTCGACTCCGTGTTTTGAGCAATATCAGAACAAAGACGACCGTTTCCGGCGTAATTTGACGCGCTGATCGCGATAAAGCAAGTTTTAGGTCGCTAGCATGTATAGAAAAAAAGTTACTCACCGATATCCACGAAACAAACAAACGGACTTCGACTTCGTGTTTCGAGCAATATCAAAACAAAGACGGCCGTTTCCGGCGTAATTTGACGCGCTGAATGCGATCAAACAAGTTTTAGGTCGCTAGCATGTATAGAAAAAAAGTTACTCACCGATATCCACGAAACAAACGAACGGAATTCGTCTTCGTGTTTTAAGCAATATCAAAACAAAGACGACCGTTTCCGGCGTAATTTGACGCGCTGAATGCGATAAAACAAGTTTTAGGTCGCTAGGATGTATAGAAAAAAAGTTACTCACCGATATCCACGAAACAAACAAACGGAATTCGACTCCGTGTTTTGAGCAATATCAGAACAAAGACGACCGTTTCCGGCGTAATTTGACGCGCTGAATGCAATAAAACAAGTTTTAGGTCGCTAGCATGTATAGAAAAAAAGTTACTCACCGATATCCACGAAACAAACGAACGGAATTCGACTTCGTGTTTTGAGCAATATCAAAACAAAGACGACCGTTTCCGGCGTAATTCGACGCGCTGAATGCGATAAAACAAGTTTTAGGTCGCTAGCATGTATAGAAAAAAAGTTACTCACCGATATCCACGAAACAAACGAACGGAATTCGACTTCGTGTTTTAAGCAATATCAAAACAAAGACGACCGTTTCCGGCGTAATTTGACGCGCTGAATGCGATAAAACAAGTTTTAGGTCGCTAGCATGTATAGAAAAAAAGTTACTCACCGATATCCACGAAACAAACAAACGGAATTCGACTTCGTGTTTTAAGCAATATCAGAACAAAGACGACCGTTTCCGGCGTAATTTGACGCGCTGAATGCGATAGAACAAGTTTTAGGTCGCTAGCATGTATAGAAAAAAAAGTTACTAACCGATATCTGAAAAACAAACAAACGGACTCCGACTTCGTCTATCGAGCAATATCAAAACAAAGACGGCCGTTTCCGGCGTAATTTGACGCGCTGAATGCGATAAAACAAGTTTTAGGTCGCTAGCATGTATAGAAAAAAAGTTACTTACCGATATCCACGAAACAAACAAACGGAATTCGACTCCATGTTTTGAGCAATATCAGAACAAAGACGACCGTTTCCGGCGTAATTTGACGCGCTGAATGCGATCAAACAAGTTTTAGGTCGCAAGCATGTATAAAGAAAAAGTTACTCACCGATATCCACGAAACAAACGAACGGAATTCGACTTCGTGTTTTAAGCAATATCAAAACAAAGACGACCGTTTCCGGCGTAATTTGACGCGCTAAATGCGATAGAACAAGTTTTAGGTGGCTAGCATGTATAGAAAAAAAGTTACTCACCGATATCCACGAAACAAACAAACGGAATTCGACACCGTGTTTTGAGCAATATCAGAACAAAGACGACCGTTTCCGGCGTAATTTGACGCGCTGAATGCGATAAAACAAGTTTTAGGTCGCTAGCATGTATAGAAAAAAAGTTACTCACCGATATCCACGAAACAAACGAACGGAATTCGACTTCGTGTTTTAAGCAATATCAAAACAAAGACGACCGTTTCCGGCGTAATTTGACGCGCTGAATGCGATAAAACAAGTTTTAGGTCGCTAGCATGTATAGAAAAAAAGTTACTCACCGATATCCACGAAACAAACGAACGGAATTCGACTTCGTGTTTTAAGCAATATCAGAACAAAGACGACCGTTTCCGGCGTAATTTGACGCGCTGAATGCGATAAAACAAGTTTCAGGTCGCTAGCATGTATAGAAAAAAAGTTACTTACCAATATCCACGAAACAAACAAACGGAATTCGACTCCATGTTTTGAGCAATATCAGAACAAAGACGACCGTTTCCGGCGTAATTTGACGCGCTGAATGCGATCAAACAAGTTTTAGGTCGCAAGCATGTATAAAGAAAAAGTTACTCACCGATATCCACGAAACAAACGAACGGAATTCGACTTCGTGTTTTAAGCAATATCAAAACAAAGACGACCGTTTCCGGCGTAATTTGACGCGCTAAATGCGATAGAACAAGTTTTAGGTGGCTAGCATGTATAGAAAAAAAGTTACTCACCGATATCCACGAAACAAACAAACGGAATTCGACTCCGTGTTTTGAGCAATATCAGAACAAAGACGACCGTTTCCGGCGTAATTTGACGCGCTGAATGCGATAAAACAAGTTTTAGGTCGCGAGCATGTATAGAAAAAAAGTTACTCACCGATATCCACAAAACAAACGAACGGAATTCGACTTCGTGTTTTAAGCAATATCAAAACAAAGACGACCGTTTCCGGCGTAATTTGACGCGCTGAATGCGATAAAACAAGTTTTAGGTCGCTAGCATGTATAGAAAAAAAGTTACTCACCGATATCCACGAAACAAACGAACGGAATTCGACTTCGTGTTTTAAGCAATATCAGAACAAAGACGACCGTTTCCGGCGTAATTTGACGCGCTGAATGCGATAAAACAAGTTTTAGGTCGCTAGCATGTATAGAAAAAAAGTTACTCACCGATATCCACGAAACAAACGAACGGAATTCGACTTCGTGTTTTAAGCAATATCAGAACAAAGACGACCGTTTCCGGCGTAATTTGACGCGCTGAATGCGATAGAACAAGTTTTAGGTCGCTAGCATGTATAGAAAAAAAGTTACTCACCGATATCCACGAAACAAACGAACGGAATTCGACTTCGTGTTTTAAGCAATATCGAAACAAAGACGACCGTTTCCGGCGTAATTTGACGCGCTGAATGCGATAAAACAAGTTTTAGGTCGCTAGGATGTATAGAAAAAAAGTTACTCACCGATATCCACGAAACAAACAAAATGAATTCGACTCCGTGTTTTGAGCAATATCAGAACAAAGACGACCGTTTCCGGCGTAATTTGACGCGCTGATCGCGATGAAGCAAGTTTTAGGTCGCTAGCATGTATAGAAAAAAAGTTACTCACCGATATCCACGAAACAAACAAACGGACTTCGACTTCGTGTTTCGAGCAATATCAAAACAAAGACGGCCGTTTCCGGCGTAATTTGACGCGCTGAATGCGATCAAACAAGTTTTAGGTCGCTAGCATGTATAGAAAAAAAGTTACTCACCGATATCCACGAAACAAACGAACGGAATTCGACTTCGTGTTTTAAGCAATATCAAAACAAAGACGACCGTTTCCGGCGTAATTTGACGCGCTGAATGCGATAAAACAAGTTTTAGGTCGCTAGCATGTATAGAAAAAAAGTTACTCACCGATATCCACGAAACAAACGAACGGAATTCGACTTTGTGTTTTAAGCAATATCAGAACAAAGACGACCGTTTCCGGCGTAATATGACGCGCTGAATGCGATAAAACAAGTTTTAGGTCGCTAGCATGTATAGAAAAAAAGTTACTCACCGATATCCACGAAACAAACGAACGGAATTCGACTTCGTGTTTTAAGCAATATCAGAACAAAGACGACCGTTTCCGAAGTAATTTGACGCGCTGAATGCGATAGAACAAGTTTTAGGTCGCTAGCATGTATAGAAAAAAAGTTACTCACCGATATCCACGAAACAAACGAACGGAATTCGACTTCGTGTTTTAAGCAATATCAAAACAAAGACGACCGTTTCCGGCGTAATTTGACGCGCTGAATGCGATAAAACAAGTTTTAGGTCGCTAGGATGTATAGAAAAAAAGATACTCACCGATATCCACGAAACAAACAAACGGAATTCGACTCCGTGTTTCGAGCAATATCAGAACAAAGACGACCGTTTCCGGCGTAATTTGACGCGCTGAATGCGATAAAACAAGTTTTAGGTCGCTAGCATGTATAGAAAAAAAGTTACTCACCGATATCCACGAAACAAACGAACGGAATTCGACTTCGTGTTTTAAGCAATATCAAAACAAAGACGACCGTTTCCGGCGTAATTTGACGCGCTGAATGCGATAAAACAAGTTTTAGGTCGCTAGCATGTATAGAAAAAAAGTTACTCACCGATATCCACGAAACAAACGAACGGAATTCGACTTCGTGTTTTAAGCAATATCAGAACAAAGACGACCGTTTCCGGCGTAATTTGACGCGCTGAATGCGATAAAACAAGTTTCAGGTCGCTAGCATGTATAGAAAAAAAGTTACTTACCGATATCCACGAAACAAACAAACGGAATTCGACTCCATGTTTTGAGCAATATCAGAACAAAGACGACCGTTTCCGGCGTAATTTGACGCGCTGAATGCGATCAAACAAGTTTTAGGTCGCAAGCATGTATAAAGAAAAAGTTACTCACCGATATCCACGAAACAAACGAACGGAATTCGACTTCGTGTTTTAAGCAATATCGAAACAAAGACGACCGTTTCCGGCGTAATTTGACGCGCTGAATGCGATAAAACAAGTTTTAGGTCGCTAGGATGTATAGAAAAAAAGTTACTCACCGATATCCACGAAACAAACAAAATGAATTCGACTCCGTGTTTTGAGCAATATCAGAACAAAGACGACCGTTTCCGGCGTAATTTGACGCGCTGATCGCGATAAAGCAAGTTTTAGGTCGCTAGCATGTATAGAAAAAAAGTTACTCACCGATATCCACGAAACAAACAAACGGACTTCGACTTCGTGTTTCGAGCAATATCAAAACAAAGACGGCCGTTTCCGGCGTAATTTGACGCGCTGAATGCGATCAAACAAGTTTTAGGTCGCTAGCATGTATAGAAAAAAAGTTACTCACCGATATCCACGAAACAAACGAACGGAATTCGACTTCGTGTTTTAAGCAATATCAAAACAAAGACGACCGTTTCCGGCGTAATTTGACGCGCTGAATGCGATAAAACAAGTTTTAGGTCGCTAGCATGTATAGAAAAAAAGTTACTCACCGATATCCACGAAACAAACGAACGGAATTCGACTTTGTGTTTTAAGCAATATCAGAACAAAGACGACCGTTTCCGGCGTAATATGACGCGCTGAATGCGATAAAACAAGTTTTAGGTCGCTAGCATGTATAGAAAAAAAGTTACTCACCGATATCCACGAAACAAACGAACGGAATTCGACTTCGTGTTTTAAGCAATATCAGAACAAAGACGACCGTTTCCGAAGTAATTCGACGCGCTGAATGCGATAGAACAAGTTTTAGGTCGCTAGCATGTATAGAAAAAAAGTTACTCACCGATATCCACGAAACAAACGAACGGAATTCGACTTCGTGTTTTAAGCAATATCAAAACAAAGACGACCGTTTCCGGCGTAATTTGACGCGCTGAATGCGATAAAACAAGTTTTAGGTCGCTAGGATGTATAGAAAAAAAGATACTCACCGATATCCACGAAACAAACAAACGGAATTCGACTCCGTGTTTCGAGCAATATCAGAACAAAGACGACCGTTTCCGGCGTAATTTGACGCGCTGATCGCGATAAAGCAAGTTTTAGGTCGCTAGCATGTATAGAAAAAAAGTTACTCACCGATATCCACGAAACAAACAAACGGACTTCGACTTCGTGTTTCGAGCAATATCAAAACAAAGACGGCCGTTTCCGGCGTAATTTGACGCGCTGAATGCGATAAAACAAGTTTTAGGTCGCTAGCATGTATAGAAAAAAAGTTACTCACCGATATCCACGAAACAAACGAACGGAATTCGACTTCGTGTTTTAAGCAATATCAAAACAAAGACGACCGTTTCCGGCGTAATTTGACGCGCTGAATGCGATAAAACAAGTTTTAGGTCGCTAGGATGTATAGAAAAAAAGTTACTCACCGATATCCACGAAACAAACAAACGGAATTCGACTCCGTGTTTTGAGCAATGACAGAACAAAGACGACCGTTTCCGGCGTAATTTGACGCGCTGATCGCGATAAAGCAAGTTTTAGGTCGCTAGCATGTATAGAAAAAAAGTTACTCACCGATATCCACGAAACAAACAAACGGACTTCGACTTCGTGTTTCGAGCAATATCAAAACAAAGACGGCCGTTTCCGGCGTAATTTGACGCGCTGAATGCGATAAAACAAGTTTTAGGTCGCTAGCATGTATAGAAAAAAAGTTACTCACCGATATCCACGAAACAAACGAACGGAATTCGACTTCGTGTTTTAAGCAATATCGAAACAAAGACCACCGTTTTCGGCGTAATTTGACGCGCTGAATGCGATAAAACAGGTTTTAGGTCGCTAGCATGTATAGAAAAAAAGTGACTTACCGATATCCACGAAACAAACAAACGGAATTCGACTCCGTGTTTTGAGCAATATCAGAACAAAGACGACCGTTTCCGGCGTAATTTGACGCGCTGAATGCGATAGAACAAGTTTTAGGTCGCTAGCATGTATAGAAAAAAAGTTACTAACCGATATCTGAAAAACAAACAAACGGACTCCGACTTCGTCTATCGAGCAATATCAAAACAAAGACGGCCGTCTCCGGCGTAATTTGACGCGCTGAATGCGATAAAACAAGTTTTAGGTCGCTAGCATGTATAGAAAAAAAGTGACTCACCGATATCCACGAAACAAACAAACGGAATTCGACTCCGTGTTTTGAGCAATATCAGAACAAAGACGACCGTTTCCGGCGTAATTTGACGCGCTGAATGCAATAAAACAAGTTTTAGGTCGCTAGCATGTATAGAAAAAAAGTTACTCACCGATATCCACGAAACAAACGAACGGAATTCGACTCCGTGTTTTAAGCAATATCAGAACAAAGACGACCGTTTCCGGCGTAATTTGACGCCCTGAATGCGATAAAACAAGTTTTAGGTCGCTAGCATGTATAGAAAAATTTACCAACCGATATCTGAAAAACAAACAAACGGACTTCGACTTCGTGTTTCGAGCAATATCAAAACAAAGACGGCCGCTTCCGGCGTAATTTGACGCGCTGAATGCGATAAAACAAGTTTCAGGTCGCTAGCATGTATAGAAAAAAAGTTACTCACCGATATTCACGAAACAAACGAACGGAATTCGACTTCGTGTTTTAAGCAATATCAAAACAAAGACGACCGTTTCCGGCGTAATTTGACGCGCTGAATGCGATAAAACAAGTTTTAGGTCGCTAGCATGTATAGAAAAAAAGTTACTCACCGATATCCACGAAACAAACGAACGGAATTCGACTTCGTGTTTTAAGCAATATCGAAACAAAGACCACCGTTTTCGGCGTAATTTGACGCGCTGAATGCGATAAAACAGGTTTTAGGTCGCTAGCATGTATAGAAAAAAAGTGACTTACCGATATCCACGAAACAAACAAACGGAATTCGACTCCGTGTTTTGAGCAATATCAGAACAAAGACGACCGTTTCCGGCGTAATTTGACGCGCTGAATGCGATAGAACAAGTTTTAGGTCGCTAGCATGTATAGAAAAAAAGTTACTAACCGATATCTGAAAAACAAACAAACGGACTCCGACTTCGTCTATCGAGCAATATCAAAACAAAGACGGCCGTCTCCGGCGTAATTTGACGCGCTGAATGCGATAAAACAAGTTTTAGGTCGCTAGCATGTATAGAAAAAAAGTGACTCACCGATATCCACGAAACAAACAAACGGAATTCGACTCCGTGTTTTGAGCAATATCAGAACAAAGACGACCGTTTCCGGCGTAATTTGACGCGCTGAATGCAATAAAACAAGTTTTAGGTCGCTAGCATGTATAGAAAAAAAGTTACTCACCGATATCCACGAAACAAACGAACGGAATTCGACTCCGTGTTTTAAGCAATATCAGAACAAAGACGACCGTTTCCGGCGTAATTTGACGCCCTGAATGCGATAAAACAAGTTTTAGGTCGCTAGCATGTATAGAAAAATTTACCAACCGATATCTGAAAAACAAACAAACGGACTTCGACTTCGTGTTTCGGGCAATATCAAAACAAAGACGGCCGCTTCCGGCGTAATTTGACGCGCTGAATGCGATAAAACAAGTTTCAGGTCGCTAGCATGTATAGAAAAAAAGTTACTCACCGATATTCACGAAACAAACGAACGGAATTCGACTTCGTGTTTTAAGCAATATCAAAACAAAGACGACCGTTTCCGGCGTAATTTGACGCGCTGAATGCGATAAAACAAGTTTCAGGTCGCTAGCATGTATAGAAAAAAAGTTACTCACCGATATCCACGAAACAAACAAACGGAATTCGACTCCATGTTTTGAGCAATATCAGAACAAAGACGACCGTTTCCGGCGTAATTTGACGCGCTGAATGCGATAAAACAAGTTTTAGGTCGCAAGCATGTATAAAGAAAAAGTTACTTACCGATATCCACGAAACAAACGAACGGAATTCGACTTCGTGTTTTAAGCAATATCAAAACAAAGACGACCGTTTCCGGCGTAATTTGACGCGCTAAATGCGATAGAACAAGTTTTAGGTGGCTAGCATGTATAGAAAAAAAGTTACTCACCGATATCCACGAAACAAACAAACGGAATTCGACTCCGTGTTTTGAGCAATATCAGAACAAAGACGACCGTTTCCGGCGTAATTTGACGCGCTGATCGCGATAAAGCAAGTTTTAGGTCGCTAGCATGTATAGAAAAAAAGTTACTCACCGATATCCACGAAACAAACAAACGGACTTCGACTTCGTGTTTCGAGCAATATCAAAACAAAGACGGCCGTTTCCGGCGTAATTTGACGCGCTGAATGCGATAAAACAAGTTTTAGGTCGCTAGCATGTATAGAAAAAAAGTTACTCACCGATATCCACGAAACAAACGAACGGAATTCGACTTCGTGTTTTAAGCAATATCAAAACAAAGACGACCGTTTCCGGCGTAATTTGACGCGCTGAATGCGATAAAACAAGTTTTAGGTCGCTAGGATGTATAGAAAAAAAGTTACTCACCGATATCCACGAAACAAACAAACGGAATTCGTCTCCGTGTTTTGAGCAATATCAGAACAAAGACGACCGTTTCCGGCGTAATTTGACGCGCTGATCGCGATAAAGCAAGTTTTAGGTCGCTAGCATGTATAGAAAAAAAGTTACTCACCGATATCCACGAAACAAACAAACGGACTTCGACTTCGTGTTTCGAGCAATATCGAAACAAAGACGGCCGTTTCCGGCGTAATTTGACGCGCTGAATGCGATAAAACAAGTTTTAGGTCGCTAGCATGTATAGAAAAAAAGTTACTCACCGATATCCACGAAACAAACGAACGGAATTCGACTTCGTGTTTTAAGCAATATCAAAACAAAGACGACCGTTTCCGGCGTAATTTGACGCGCTGAATGCGATAAAACAAGTTTTAGGTCGCTAGGATGTATAGAAAAAAAGTGACTTACCGATATCCACGAAACAAACAAAATGAATTCGACTCCGTGTTTTGAGCAATATCAGAACAAAGACGACCGTTTCCGGCGTAATTTGACGCGCTGATCGCGATAAAGCAAGTTTTAGGTCGCTAGCATGTATAGAAAAAAAGTTACTCACCGATATCCACGAAACAAACGAACGGAATTCGACTCCGTGTTTTAAGCAATATCGAAACAAAGACCACCGTTTTCGGCGTAATTTGACGCGCTGGATGCGATAAAACAGGTTTTAGGTCGCTAGCATGTATAGAAAAAAAGTTACTCACCGATATCCACGAAACAAACAAACGGAATTCGACTCCGTGTTTTGAGCAATATCAGAACAAAGACGACCGTTTCCGGCGTAATTTGATGCGCTGAATGCGATAAAACAAGTTTTAGGTCGCTAGCATGTATAGAAAAAAAGTTACTCACCGATATCCACGAAACAAACGAACGGAATTCGACTTCGTGTTTTAAGCAATATCAAAACAAAGACGACCGTTTCCGGCGTAATTTGACGCGCTGAATGCGATAAAACAAGTTTTAGGTCGCTAGCATGTATAGAAAAAAAGTTACTCACCGATATCCACGAAACAAATAACGGAATTCGACTTCGTGTTTTAAGCAATATCAAAACAAAGACGACCGTTTCCGGCGTAATTTGACGCGCTGATTGCGATGAAACAAGTTTTAGGTCGCTAGCATGTATAGAAAAAAAGTTACTCACCGATATCCACGAAACAAACGAACGGAATTCGACTTCGTGTTTTAAGCAATATCAGAACAAAGACGACCGTTTCCGGCGTAATTTGACGCGCTGAATGCGATAAAACAAGTTTTAGGTCGCTAGCATGTATAGAAAAAAAGTTACTCACCGATATCCACGAAACAAACGAACGGAATTCGACTTCGTGTTTTAAGCAATATCAGAACAAAGACGACCGTTTCCGGCGTAATTTGACGCGCTGAATGCGATAAAACAAGTTTTAGGTCGCTAGGATGTATAGAAAAAAAGTTACTCACCGATATCCACAAAACAAACAAACGGAATTCGACTTCGTGTTTCGAGCAATATCAGAACAAAAACGACCGTTTCCGGCGTAATTTGACGCGCTGAATGCGATAGAACAAGTTTTAGGTCGCTAGCATGTATAGAAAAAAAGTTACTAACCGATATCTGAAAAACAAACAAACGGACTTCGACTTCGTCTATCGAGCAATATCAAAACAAAGACGGCCGTTTCCGGCGTAATTTGACGCGCTGAATGCGATAAAACAGGTTTCAGGTCGCTAGCATGTAGAGAAAAAAAGTTACTCACCGATATCCACGAAACAAACGAACGGAATTCGACTTCGTGTTTTAAGCAATATCAAAACAAAGACGACCGTTTCCGGCGTAATTCGACGCGCTGAATGCGATAAAACAAGTTTTAGGTCGCTAGCATGTATAGAAAAAAAGTTACTCACCGATATCCACGAAACAAACGAACGGAATTCGACTTCGTGTTTTAAGCAATATCAAAACAAAGACGACCGTTTCCGGCGTAATTTGACGCGCTGAATGCGATAAAACAAGTTTTAGGTCGCTAGGATGTATAGAAAAAAAGTTACTCACCGATATCCACGGAACAAACAAACGGAATTCGACTCCGTGTTTTGAGCAATATCAGAACAAAGACGACCGTTTCCGGCGTAATTTGACGCGCTGAATGCAATAAAACAAGTTTTAGGTCGCTAGCATGTATAGAAAAAAAGTTACTCACCGATATCCACGAAACAAACGAACGGAATTCGACTTCGTGTTTTGAGCAATATCAAAACAAAGACGACCGTTTCCGGCGTAATTCGACGCGCTGAATGCGATAAAACAAGTTTTAGGTCGCTAGCATGTATAGAAAAAAAGTTACTCACCGATATCCACGAAACAAACGAACGGAATTCGACTTCGTGTTTTAAGCAATATCAAAACAAAGACGACCGTTTCCGGCGTAATTTGACGCGCTGAATGCGATAAAACAAGTTTTAGGTCGCTAGCATGTATAGAAAAAAAGTTACTCACCGATATCCACGAAACAAACAAACGGAATTCGACTTCGTGTTTTAAGCAATATCAGAACAAAGACGACCGTTTCCGGCGTAATTTGACGCGCTGAATGCGATAGAACAAGTTTTAGGTCGCTAGCATGTATAGAAAAAAAAGTTACTAACCGATATCTGAAAAACAAACAAACGGACTCCGACTTCGTCTATCGAGCAATATCAAAACAAAGACGGCCGTTTCCGGCGTAATTTGACGCGCTGAATGCGATAAAACAAGTTTTAGGTCGCTAGCATGTATAGAAAAAAAGTTACTTACCGATATCCACGAAACAAACAAACGGAATTCGACTCCATGTTTTGAGCAATATCAGAACAAAGACGACCGTTTCCGGCGTAATTTGACGCGCTGAATGCGATCAAACAAGTTTTAGGTCGCAAGCATGTATAAAGAAAAAGTTACTCACCGATATCCACGAAACAAACGAACGGAATTCGACTTCGTGTTTTAAGCAATATCAAAACAAAGACGACCGTTTCCGGCGTAATTTGACGCGCTAAATGCGATAGAACAAGTTTTAGGTGGCTAGCATGTATAGAAAAAAAGTTACTCACCGATATCCACGAAACAAACAAACGGAATTCGACTCCGTGTTTTGAGCAATATCAGAACAAAGACGACCGTTTCCGGCGTAATTTGACGCGCTGAATGCGATAAAACAAGTTTTAGGTCGCTAGCATGTATAGAAAAAAAGTTACTCACCGATATCCACGAAACAAACGAACGGAATTCGACTTCGTGTTTTAAGCAATATCAAAACAAAGACGACCGTTTCCGGCGTAATTTGACGCGCTGAATGCGATAAAACAAGTTTTAGGTCGCTAGCATGTATAGAAAAAAAGTTACTCACCGATATCCACGAAACAAACGAACGGAATTCGACTTCGTGTTTTAAGCAATATCAGAACAAAGACGACCGTTTCCGGCGTAATTTGACGCGCTGAATGCGATAAAACAAGTTTTAGGTCGCTAGCATGTATAGAAAAAAAGTTGCTCACCGATATCCACGAAACAAACGAACGGAATTCGACTTCGTGTTTTAAGCAATATCAGAACAAAGACGACCGTTTCCGGCGTAATTTGACGCGCTGAATGCGATAGAACAAGTTTTAGGTCGCTAGCATGTATAGAAAAAAAGTTACTCACCGATATCCACGAAACAAACGAACGGAATTCGACTTCGTGTTTTAAGCAATATCGAAACAAAGACGACCGTTTCCGGCGTAATTTGACGCGCTGAATGCGATAAAACAAGTTTTAGGTCGCTAGGATGTATAGAAAAAAAGTTACTCACCGATATCCACGAAACAAACAAAATGAATTCGACTCCGTGTTTTGAGCAATATCAGAACAAAGACGACCGTTTCCGGCGTAATTTGACGCGCTGATCGCGATAAAGCAAGTTTTAGGTCGCTAGCATGTATAGAAAAAAAGTTACTCACCGATATCCACGAAACAAACAAACGGACTTCGACTTCGTGTTTCGAGCAATATCAAAACAAAGACGGCCGTTTCCGGCGTAATTTGACGCGCTGAATGCGATCAAACAAGTTTTAGGTCGCTAGCATGTATAGAAAAAAAGTTACTCACCGATATCCACGAAACAAACGAACGGAATTCGACTTCGTGTTTTAAGCAATATCAAAACAAAGACGACCGTTTCCGGCGTAATTTGACGCGCTGAATGCGATAAAACAAGTTTTAGGTCGCTAGCATGTATAGAAAAAAAGTTACTCACCGATATCCACGAAACAAACGAACGGAATTCGACTTTGTGTTTTAAGCAATATCAGAACAAAGACGACCGTTTCCGGCGTAATTTGACGCGCTGAATGCGATAAAACAAGTTTTAGGTCGCTAGCATGTATAGAAAAAAAGTTACTCACCGATATCCACGAAACAAACGAACGGAATTCGACTTCGTGTTTTAAGCAATATCAGAACAAAGACGACCGTTTCCGAAGTAATTTGACGCGCTGAATGCGATAGAACAAGTTTTAGGTCGCTAGCATGTATAGAAAAAAAGTTACTCACCGATATCCACGAAACAAACGAACGGAATTCGACTTCGTGTTTTAAGCAATATCAAAACAAAGACGACCGTTTCCGGCGTAATTTGACGCGCTGAATGCGATAAAACAAGTTTTAGGTCGCTAGGATGTATAGAAAAAAAGTTACTCACCGATATCCACGAAACAAACAAACGGAATTCGACTCCGTGTTTCGAGCAATATCAGAACAAAGACGACCGTTTCCGGCGTAATTTGACGCGCTGATCGCGATAAAGCAAGTTTTAGGTCGCTAGCATGTATAGAAAAAAAGTTACTCACCGATATCCACGAAACAAACAAACGGACTTCGACTTCGTGTTTCGAGCAATATCAAAACAAAGACGGCCGTTTCCGGCGTAATTTGACGCGCTGAATGCGATCAAACAAGTTTTAGGTCGCTAGCATGTATAGAAAAAAAGTTACTCACCGATATCCACGAAACAAACGAACGGAATTCGACTTCGTGTTTTAAGCAATATCAAAACAAAGACGACCGTTTCCGGCGTAATTTGACGCGCTGAATGCGATAAAACAAGTTTTAGGTCGCTAGCATGTATAGAAAAAAAGTTACTCACCGATATCCACGAAACAAACGAACGGAATTCGACTTTGTGTTTTAAGCAATATCAGAACAAAGACGACCGTTTCCGGCGTAATTTGACGCGCTGAATGCGATAAAACAAGTTTTAGGTCGCTAGCATGTATAGAAAAAAAGTTACTCACCGATATCCACGAAACAAACGAACGGAATTCGACTTCGTGTTTTAAGCAATATCAGAACAAAGACGACCGTTTCCGAAGTAATTTGACGCGCTGAATGCGATAGAACAAGTTTTAGGTCGCTAGCATGTATAGAAAAAAAGTTACTCACCGATATCCACGAAACAAACGAACGGAATTCGACTTCGTGTTTTAAGCAATATCAAAACAAAGACGACCGTTTCCGGCGTAATTTGACGCGCTGAATGCGATAAAACAAGTTTTAGGTCGCTAGGATGTATAGAAAAAAAGTTACTCACCGATATCCACGAAACAAACAAACGGAATTCGACTCCGTGTTTCGAGCAATATCAGAACAAAGACGACCGTTTCCGGCGTAATTTGACGCGCTGATCGCGATAAAGCAAGTTTTAGGTCGCTAGCATGTATAGAAAAAAAGTTACTCACCGATATCCACGAAACAAACAGACGGACTTCGACTTCGTGTTTCGAGCAATATCAAAACAAAGACGGCCGTTTCCGGCGTAATTTGACGCGCTGAATGCGATAAAACAAGTTTTAGGTCGCTAGCATGTATAGAAAAAAAGTTACTCACCGATATCCACGAAACAAACGAACGGAATTCGACTTCGTGTTTTAAGCAATATCAAAACAAAGACGACCGTTTCCGGCGTAATTTGACGCGCTGAATGCGATAAAACAAGTTTTAGGTCGCTAGGATGTATAGAAAAAAAGTTACTCACCGATATCCACGAAACAAACAAACGGAATTCGACTCCGTGTTTTGAGCAATATCAGAACAAAGACGACCGTTTCCGGCGTAATTTGACGCGCTGATCGCGATAAAGCAAGTTTTAGGTCGCTAGCATGTATAGAAAAAAAGTTACTCACCGATATCCACGAAACAAACAAACGGACTTCGACTTCGTGTTTCGAGCAATATCAAAACAAAGACGGCCGTTTCCGGCGTAATTTGACGCGCTGAATGCGATAAAACAAGTTTTAGGTCGCTAGCATGTATAGAAAAAAAGTTACTCACCGATATCCACGAAACAAACGAACGGAATTCGACTTCGTGTTTTAAGCAATATCGAAACAAAGACCACCGTTTTCGGCGTAATTTGACGCGCTGAATGCGATAAAACAGGTTTTAGGTCGCTAGCATGTATAGAAAAAAAGTGACTTACCGATATCCACGAAACAAACAAACGGAATTCGACTCCGTGTTTTGAGCAATATCAGAACAAAGACGACCGTTTCCGGCGTAATTTGACGCGCTGAATGCGATAGAACAAGTTTTAGGTCGCTAGCATGTATAGAAAAAAAGTTACTAACCGATATCTGAAAAACAAACAAACGGACTCCGACTTCGTCTATCGAGCAATATCAAAACAAAGACGGCCGTCTCCGGCGTAATTTGACGCGCTGAATGCGATAAAACAAGTTTTAGGTCGCTAGCATGTATAGAAAAATTTACCAACCGATATCTGAAAAACAAACAAACGGACTTCGACTTCGTGTTTCGAGCAATATCAAAACAAATACGGCCGCTTCCGGCGTAATTTGACGCGCTGAATGCGATAAAACAAGTTTCAGGTCGCTAGCATGTATAGAAAAAAAGTTACTCACCGATATTCACGAAACAAACGAACGGAATTCGACTTCGTGTTTTAAGCAATATCAAAACAAAGACGACCGTTTCCGGCGTAATTTGACGCGCTGAATGCGATAAAACAAGTTTCAGGTCGCTAGCATGTATAGAAAAAAAGTTACTCACCGATATCCACGAAACAAACAAACGGAATTCGACTCCATGTTTTGAGCAATATCAGAACAAAGACGACCGTTTCCGGCGTAATTTGACGCGCTGAATGCGATAAAACAAGTTTTAGGTCGCAAGCATGTATAAAGAAAAAGTTACTTACCGATATCCACGAAACAAACGAACGGAATTCGACTTCGTGTTTTAAGCAATATCAAAACAAAGACGACCGTTTCCGGCGTAATTTGACGCGCTAAATGCGATAGAACAAGTTTTAGGTGGCTAGCATGTATAGAAAAAAAGTTACTCACCGATATCCACGAAACAAACAAACGGAATTCGACTCCGTGTTTTGAGCAATATCAGAACAAAGACGACCGTTTCCGGCGTAATTTGACGCGCTGATCGCGATAAAGCAAGTTTTAGGTCGCTAGCATGTATAGAAAAAAAGTTACTCACCGATATCCACGAAACAAACAAACGGACTTCGACTTCGTGTTTCGAGCAATATCAAAACAAAGACGGCCGTCTCCGGCGTAATTTGACGCGCTGAATGCGATAAAACAAGTTTTAGGTCGCTAGCATGTATAGAAAAAAAGTTACTCACCGATATCCACGAAACGAACGAACGGAATTCGACTTCGTGTTTTAAGCAATATCAGAACAAAGACGACCGTTTCCGGCGTAATTTGACGCGCTGAATGCGATAAAACAAGTTTTAGGTCGCTAGGATGTATAGAAAAAAAGTTACTCACCGATATCCACGAAACAAACAAACGGAATTCGTCTCCGTGTTTTGAGCAATATCAGAACAAAGACGACCGTTTCCGGCGTAATTTGACGCGCTGATCGCGATAAAGCAAGTTTTAGGTCGCTAGCATGTATAGAAAAAAAGTTACTCACCGATATCCACGAAACAAACAAACGGACTTCGACTTCGTGTTTCGAGCAATATCGAAACAAAGACGGCCGTTTCCGGCGTAATTTGACGCGCTGAATGCGATAAAACAAGTTTTAGGTCGCTAGCATGTATAGAAAAAAAGTTACTCACCGATATCCACGAAACAAACGAACGGAATTCGACTTCGTGTTTTAAGCAATATCAAAACAAAGACGACCGTTTCCGGCGTAATTTGACGCGCTGAATGCGATAAAACAAGTTTTAGGTCGCTAGCATGTATAGAAAAAAAGTTACTCACCGATATCCACGAAACAAACGAACGGAATTCGACTTCGTGTTTTAAGCAATATCGAAACAAAGACCACCGTTTTCGGCGTTATTTGACGCGCTGAATGCGATAAAACAGGTTTTAGGTCGCTAGCATGTATAGAAAAAAAGTGACTTACCGATATCCACGAAACAAACAAACGGAATTCGACTCCGTGTTTTGAGCAATATCAGAACAAAGACGACCGTTTCCGGCGTAATTTGACGCGCTGAATGCGATAGAACAAGTTTTAGGTCGCTAGCATGTATAGAAAAAAAGTTACTAACCGATATCTGAAAAACAAACAAACGGACTCCGACTTCGTCTATCGAGCAATATCAAAACAAAGACGGCCGTCTCCGGCGTAATTTGACGCGCTGAATGCGATAAAACAAGTTTTAGGTCGCTAGCATGTATAGCAAAAAAGTTACTAACCGATATCTGAAAAACAAACAAACGGACTCCGACTTCGTCTATCGAGCAATATCAAAACAAAGACGGCCGTCTCCGGCGTAATTTGACGCGCTGAATGCGATAAAACAAGTTTTAGGTCGCTAGCATGTATAGAAAAAAAGTGACTCACCGATATCCACGAAACAAACAAACGGAATTCGACTCCGTGTTTTGAGCAATATCAGAACAAAGACGACCGTTTCCGGCGTAATTTGACGCGCTGAATGCGATAAAACAAGTTTTAGGTCGCTAGCATGTATAGAAAAAAAGTTACCAACCGATATCTGAAAAACAAACAAACGGACTTCGACTTCGTGTTTCGAGCAATATCAAAACAAAGACGGCCGCTTCCGGCGTAATTTGACGCGCTGAATGCGATAAAACAAGTTTCAGGTCGCTAGCATGTATAGAAAAAAAGTTACTCACCGATATTCACGAAACAAACGAACGGAATTCGACTTCGTGTTTTAAGCAATATCAAAACAAAGACGGCCGTCTCCGGCGTAATTTGACGCGCTGAATGCGATAAAACAAGTTTTAGGTCGCTAGCATGTATAGAAAAAAAGTTACTCACCGATATCCACGAAACAAACGAACGGAATTCGACTTCGTGTTTTAAGCAATATCAAAACAAAGACGACCGTTTCCGGCGTAATTTGACGCGCTGAATGCGATAAAACAAGTTTTAGGTCGCTAGGATGTATAGAAAAAAAGTTACTCACCGATATCCACGAAACAAACAAACGGAATTCGTCTCCGTGTTTTGAGCAATATCAGAACAAAGACGACCGTTTCCGGCGTAATTTGACGCGCTGATCGCGATAAAGCAAGTTTTAGGTCGCTAGCATGTATAGAAAAAAAGTTACTCACCGATATCCACGAAACAAACAAACGGACTTCGACTTCGTGTTTCGAGCAATATCGAAACAAAGACGGCCGTTTCCGGCGTAATTTGACGCGCTGAATGCGATAAAACAAGTTTTAGGTCGCTAGCATGTATAGAAAAAAAGTTACTCACCGATATCCACGAAACAAACGAACGGAATTCGACTTCGTGTTTTAAGCAATATCAAAACAAAGACGACCGTTTCCGGCGTAATTTGACGCGCTGAATGCGATAAAACAAGTTTTAGGTCGCTAGCATGTATAGAAAAAAAGTTACTCACCGATATCCACGAAACAAACGAACGGAATTCGACTTCGTGTTTTAAGCAATATCGAAACAAAGACCACCGTTTTCGGCGTAATTTGACGCGCTGAATGCGATAAAACAGGTTTTAGGTCGCTAGCATGTATAGAAAAAAAGTGACTTACCGATATCCACGAAACAAACAAACGGAATTCGACTCCGTGTTTTGAGCAATATCAGAACAAAGACGACCGTTTCCGGCGTAATTTGACGCGCTGAATGCGATAGAACAAGTTTTAGGTCGCTAGCATGTATAGAAAAAAAGTTACTAACCGATATCTGAAAAACAAACAAACGGACTCCGACTTCGTCTATCGAGCAATATCAAAACAAAGACGGCCGTCTCCGGCGTAATTTGACGCGCTGAATGCGATAAAACAAGTTTTAGGTCGCTAGCATGTATAGCAAAAAAGTTACTAACCGATATCTGAAAAACAAACAAACGGACTCCGACTTCGTCTATCGAGCAATATCAAAACAAAGACGGCCGTCTCCGGCGTAATTTGACGCGCTGAATGCGATAAAACAAGTTTTAGGTCGCTAGCATGTATAGAAAAAAAGTGACTCACCGATATCCACGAAACAAACAAACGGAATTCGACTCCGTGTTTTGAGCAATATCAGAACAAAGACGACCGTTTCCGGCGTAATTTGACGCGCTGAATGCGATAAAACAAGTTTTAGGTCGCTAGCATGTATAGAAAAAAAGTTACCAACCGATATCTGAAAAACAAACAAACGGACTTCGACTTCGTGTTTCGAGCAATATCAAAACAAAGACGGCCGCTTCCGGCGTAATTTGACGCGCTGAATGCGATAAAACAAGTTTCAGGTCGCTAGCATGTATAGAAAAAAAGTTACTCACCGATATTCACGAAACAAACGAACGGAATTCGACTTCGTGTTTTAAGCAATATCAAAACAAAGACGGCCGTCTCCGGCGTAATTTGACGCGCTGAATGCGATAAAACAAGTTTTAGGTCGCTAGCATGTATAGAAAAAAAGTTACTCACCGATATCCACGAAACAAACGAACGGAATTCGACTTCGTGTTTTAAGCAATATCAAAACAAAGACGACCGTTTCCGGCGTAATTTGACGCGCTGAATGCGATAAAACAAGTTTTAGGTCGCTAGGATGTATAGAAAAAAAGTTACTCACCGATATCCACGAAACAAACAAACGGAATTCGTCTCCGTGTTTTGAGCAATATCAGAACAAAGACGACCGTTTCCGGCGTAATTTGACGCGCTGATCGCGATAAAGCAAGTTTTAGGTCGCTAGCATGTATAGAAAAAAAGTTACTCACCGATATCCACGAAACAAACAAACGGACTTCGACTTCGTGTTTCGAGCAATATCGAAACAAAGACGGCCGTTTCCGGCGTAATTTGACGCGCTGAATGCGATAAAACAAGTTTTAGGTCGCTAGCATGTATAGAAAAAAAGTTACTCACCGATATCCACGAAACAAACGAACGGAATTCGACTTCGTGTTTTAAGCAATATCAAAACAAAGACGACCGTTTCCGGCGTAATTTGACGCGCTGAATGCGATAAAACAAGTTTTAGGTCGCTAGGATGTATAGAAAAAAAGTTACTCACCGATATCCACGAAACAAACAAACGGAATTCGACTCCGTGTTTTGAGCAATATCAGAACAAAGACGACCGTTTCCGGCGTAATTTGACGCGCTGATCGCGATAAAGCAAGTTTTAGGTCGCTAGCATGTATAGAAAAAAAGTTACTCACCGATATCCACGAAACAAACAAACGGACTTCGACTTCGTGTTTCGAGCAATATCAAAACAAAGACGGCCGTTTCCGGCGTAATTTGACGCGCTGAATGCGATAAAACAAGTTTTAGGTCGCTAGCATGTATAGAAAAAAAGTTACTCACCGATATCCACGAAACAAACGAACGGAATTCGACTTCGTGTTTTAAGCAATATCGAAACAAAGACCACCGTTTTCGGCGTAATTTGACGCGCTGAATGCGATAAAACAGGTTTTAGGTCGCTAGCATGTATAGAAAAAAAGTGACTTACCGATATCCACGAAACAAACAAACGGAATTCGACTCCGTGTTTTGAGCAATATCAGAACAAAGACGACCGTTTCCGGCGTAATTTGACGCGCTGAATGCGATAGAACAAGTTTTAGGTCGCTAGCATGTATAGAAAAAAAGTTACTAACCGATATCTGAAAAACAAACAAACGGACTCCGACTTCGTCTATCGAGCAATATCAAAACAAAGACGGCCGTCTCCGGCGTAATTTGACGCGCTGAATGCGATAAAACAAGTTTTAGGTCGCTAGCATGTATAGAAAAAAAGTGACTCACCGATATCCACGAAACAAACAAACGGAATTCGACTCCGTGTTTTGAGCAATATCAGAACAAAGACGACCGTTTCCGGCGTAATTTGACGCGCTGAATGCAATAAAACAAGTTTTAGGTCGCTAGCATGTATAGAAAAAAAGTTACTCACTGATATCCACGAAACAAACGAACGGAATTCGACTTCGTGTTTTAAGCAATATCAAAACAAAGACGACCGTTTCCGGCGTAATTTGACGCGCTGAATGCGATAAAACAAGTTTTAGGTCGCTAGGATGTATAGAAAAAAAGTTACTCACCGATATCCACGAAACAAACAAACGGAATTCGACTCCGTGTTTTGAGCAATATCAGAACAAAGACGACCGTTTCCGGCGTAATTTGACGCGCTGATCGCGATAAAGCAAGTTTTAGGTCGCTAGCATGTATAGAAAAAAAGTTACTCACCGATATCCACGAAACAAACAAACGGACTTCGACTTCGTGTTTCGAGCAATATCAAAACAAAGACGGCCGTTTCCGGCGTAATTTGACGCGCTGAATGCGATAAAACAAGTTTTAGGTCGCTAGCATGTATAGAAAAAAAGTTACTCACCGATATCCACGAAACAAACGAACGGAATTCGACTTCGTGTTTTAAGCAATATCGAAACAAAGACCACCGTTTTCGGCGTAATTTGACGCGCTGAATGCGATAAAACAGGTTTTAGGTCGCTAGCATGTATAGAAAAAAAGTGACTTACCGATATCCACGAAACAAACAAACGGAATTCGACTCCGTGTTTTGAGCAATATCAGAACAAAGACGACCGTTTCCGGCGTAATTTGACGCGCTGAATGCGATAGAACAAGTTTTAGGTCGCTAGCATGTATAGAAAAAAAGTTACTAACCGATATCTGAAAAACAAACAAACGGACTCCGACTTCGTCTATCGAGCAATATCAAAACAAAGACGGCCGTCTCCGGCGTAATTTGACGCGCTGAATGCGATAAAACAAGTTTTAGGTCGCTAGCATGTATAGAAAAAAAGTGACTCACCGATATCCACGAAACAAACAAACGGAATTCGACTCCGTGTTTTGAGCAATATCAGAACAAAGACGACCGTTTCCGGCGTAATTTGACGCGCTGAATGCAATAAAACAAGTTTTAGGTCGCTAGCGTGTATAGAAAAAAAGTTACTCACCGATATCCACGAAACAAACAAACGGAATTCGACTCCGTGTTTTAAGCAATATCAGAACAAAGACGACCGTTTCCGGCGTAATTTGACGCCCTGAATGCGATAAAACAAGTTTGAGGTCGCTAGCATGTATAGAAAAAAAGTTACCAACCGATATCTGAAAAACAAACAAACGGACTTCGACTTCGTGTTTCGAGCAATATCGAAACAAAGACGGCCGCTTCCGGCGTAATTTGACGCGCTGAATGCGATAAAACAAGTTTCAGGTCGCTAGCATGTATAGAAAAAAAGTTACTCACCGATATTCACGAAACAAACGAACGGAATTCGACTTCGTGTTTTAAGCAATATCAAAACAAAGACGGCCGTCTCCGGCGTAATTTGACGCGCTGAATGCGATAAAACAAGTTTTAGGTCGCTAGCATGTATAGAAAAAAAGTGACTCACCGATATCCACGAAACAAACAAACGGAATTCGACTCCGTGTTTTGAGCAATATCAGAACAAAGACGACCGTTTCCGGCGTAATTTGACGCGCTGAATGCAATAAAACAAGTTTTAGGTCGCTAGCATGTATAGAAAAAAAGTTACTCACCGATATCCACGAAACAAACGAACGGAATTCGACTCCGTGTTTTAAGCAATATCAGAACAAAGACGACCGTTTCCGGCGTAATTTGACGCCCTGAATGCGATAAAACAAGTTTTAGGTCGCTAGCATGTATAGAAAAAAAGTTACCAACCGATATCTGAAAAACAAACAAACGGACTTCGACTTCGTGTTTCGAGCAATATCAAAACAAAGACGGCCGCTTCCGGCGTAATTTGACGCGCTGAATGCGATAAAACAAGTTTCAGGTCGCTAGCATGTATAGAAAAAAAGTTACTCACCGATATTCACGAAACAAACGAACGGAATTCGACTTCGTGTTTTAAGCAATATCAAAACAAAGACGGCCGTCTCCGGCGTAATTTGACGCGCTGAATGCGATAAAACAAGTTTTAGGTCGCTAGCATGTATAGAAAAAAAGTGACTCACCGATATCCACGAAACAAACAAACGGAATTCGACTCCGTGTTTTGAGCAATATCAGAACAAAGACGACCGTGTCCGGCGTAATTTGACGCGCTGAATGCAATAAAACAAGTTTTAGGTCGCTAGCATGTATAGAAAAAAAGTTACTCACCGATATCCACGAAACAAACGAACGGAATTCGACTCCGTGTTTTAAGCAATATCAGAACAAAGACGACCGTTTCCGGCGTGATTTGACGCCCTGAATGCGATAAAACAAGTTTTAGGTCGCTAGCATGTATAGAAAAAAAGTTACCAACCGATATCTGAAAAACAAACAAACGGACTTCGACTTCGTGTTTCGAGCAATATCAAAACAAAGACGGCCGCTTCCGGCGTAATTTGACGCGCTGAATGCGATAAAACAAGTTTCAGGTCGCTAGCATGTATAGAAAAAAAGTTACTCACCGATATTCACGAAACAAACGAACGGAATTCGACTTCGTGTTTTAAGCAATATCAAAACAAAGACGACCGTTTCCGGCGTAATTTGACGCGCTGAATGCGATAAAACAAGTTTCAGGTCGCTAGCATATATAGAAAAAAAGTTACTCACCGATATCCACGAAACAAACAAACGGAATTCGACTCCATGTTTTGAGCAATATCAGAACAAAGACGACCGTTTCCGGCGTAATTTGACGCGCTGAATGCGATAAAACAAGTTTTAGGTCGCAAGCATGTATAAAGAAAAAGTTACTCACCGATATCCACGAAACAAACGAACGGAATTCGACTTCGTGTTTTAAGCAATATCAAAACAAAGACGACCGTTTCCGGCGTAATTTGACGCGCTAAATGCGATAGAACAAGTTTTAGGTGGCTAGCATGTATAGAAAAAAAGTTACTCACCGATATCCACGAAACAAACAAACGGAATTCGACTCCGTGTTTTGAGCAATATCAGAACAAAGACGACCGTTTCCGGCGTAATTTGACGCGCTGATCGCGATAAAGCAAGTTTTAGGTCGCTAGCATGTATAGAAAAAAAGTTACTCACCGATATCCACGAAACAAACAAACGGACTTCGACTTCGTGTTTCGAGCAATATCAAAACAAAGACGGCCGTTTCCGGCGTAATTTGACGCGCTGAATGCGATAAAACAAGTTTTAGGTCGCTAGCATGTATAGAAAAAAAGTTACTCACCGATATCCACGAAACAAACGAACGGAATTCGACTTCGTGTTTTAAGCAATATCAAAACAAAGACGACCGTTTCCGGCGTAATTTGACGCGCTGAATGCGATAAAACAAGTTTTAGGTCGCTAGGATGTATAGAAAAAAAGTTACTCACCGATATCCACGAAACAAACAAACGGAATTCGACTCCGTGTTTTGAGCAATGTCAGAACAAAGACGACCGTTTCTGGCGTAATTTGACGCGCTGATCGCGATAAAGCAAGTTTTAGGTCGCTAGCATGTATAGAAAAAAAGTTACTCACCGATATCCACGAAACAAACAAACGGACTTCGACTTCGTGTTTCGAGCAATATCGAAACAAAGACGGCCGTTTCCGGCGTAATTTGACGCGCTGAATGCGATAAAACAGGTTTTAGGTCGCTAGCATGTATAGAAAAAAAGTGACTTACCGATATCCACGAAACAAACAAACGGAATTCGACTCCGTGTTTTGAGCAATATCAGAACAAAGACGACCGTTTCCGGCGTAATTTGACGCGCTGAATGCGATAGAACAAGTTTTAGGTCGCAAGCATGTATAGAAAAAAAGTTACTAACCGATATCTGAAAAACAAACAAACGGACTCCGACTTCGTCTATCGAGCAATATCAAAACAAAGACGGCCGTCTCCGGCGTAATTTGACGCGCTGAATGCGATAAAACAAGTTTTAGGTCGCTAGCATGTATAGAAAAAAAGTGACTCACCGATATCCACGAAACAAACAAACGGAATTCGACTCCGTGTTTTGAGCAATATCAGAACAAAGACGACCGTTTCCGGCGTAATTTGACGCGCTGAATGCAATAAAACAAGTTTTAGGTCGCTAGCGTGTATAGAAAAAAAGTTACTCACCGATATCCACGAAACAAACAAACGGAATTCGACTCCGTGTTTGAAGCAATATCAGAACAAAGACGACCGTTTCCGGCGTAATTTGACGCCCTGAATGCGATAAAACAAGTTTTAGGTCGCTAGCATGTATAGAAAAAAAGTTACCAACCGATATCTGAAAAACAAACAAACGGACTTCGACTTCGTGTTTCGAGCAATATCAAAACAAAGACGGCCGCTTCCGGCGTAATTTGACGCGCTGAATGCGATAAAACAAGTTTCAGGTCGCTAGCATGTATAGAAAAAAAGTTACTCACCGATATTCACGAAACAAACGAACGGAATTCGACTTCGTGTTTTAAGCAATATCAAAACAAAGACGACCGTTTCCGGCGTAATTTGACGCGCTGAATGCGATAAAACAAGTTTCAGGTCGCTAGCATGTATAGAAAAAAAGTTACTCACCGATATCCACGAAACAAACAAACGGAATTCGACTCCATGTTTTGAGCAATATCAGAACAAAGACGACCGTTTCCGGCGTAATTTGACGCGCTGAATGCGATAAAACAAGTTTTAGGTCGCAAGCATGTATAAAGAAAAAGTTACTCACCGATATCCACGAAACAAACGAACGGAATTCGACTTCGTGTTTTAAGCAATATCAAAACAAAGACGACCGTTTCCGGCGTAATTTGACGCGCTAAATGCGATAGAACAAGTTTTAGGTGGCTAGCATGTATAGAAAAAAAGTTACTCACCGATATCCACGAAACAAACAAACGGAATTCGACTCCGTGTTTTGAGCAATATCAGAACAAAGACGACCGTTTCCGGCGTAATTTGACGCGCTGATCGCGATAAAGCAAGTTTTAGGTCGCTAGCATGTATAGAAAAAAAGTTACTCACCGATATCCACGAAACAAACAAACGGACTTCGACTTCGTGTTTCGAGCAATATCAAAACAAAGACGGCCGTTTCCGGCGTAATTTAACGCGCTGAATGCGATAAAACAAGTTTTAGGTCGCTAGCATGTATAGAAAAAAAGTTACTCACCGATATCCAGGAAACAAACGAACGGAATTCGACTTTGTGTTTTAAGCAATATCAGAACAAAGACGACCGTTTCCGGCGTAATTTGACGCGCTGAATGCGATAAAACAAGTTTTAGGTCGCTAGCATGTATAGAAAAAAAGTTACTCACTGATATCCACGAAACAAACGAACGGAATTCGACTTCGTGTTTTAAGCAATATCAGAACAAAGACGACCGTTTCTGGCGTAATTTGACGCGCTGAATGCGATAGAACAAGTTTTAGGTCGCTAGCATGTATAGAAAAAAAGTTACTCACCGATATCCACGAAACAAACGAACGGAATTCGACTTCGTGTTTTAAGCAATATCAAAACAAAGACGACCGTTTCCGGCGTAATTTGACGCGCTGAATGCGATAAAACAAGTTTTAGGTCGCTAGGATGTATAGAAAAAAAGTTACTCACCGATATCCACGAAACAAACAAACGGAATTCGACTCCGTGTTTTGAGCAATATCAGAACAAAGACGACCGTTTCCGGCGTAATTTGACGCGCTGATCGCGATAAAGCAAGTTTTAGGTCGCTAGCATGTATAGAAAAAAAGTTACTCACCGATATCCACGAAACAAACAAACGGACTTCGACTTCGTGTTTCGAGCAATATCAAAACGAAGACGGCCGTTTCCGGCGTAATTTAACGCGCTGAATGCGATAAAACAAGTTTTAGGTCGCTAGCATGTATAGAAAAAAAGTTACTCACCGATATCCACGAAACAAACGAACGGAATTCGACTTTGTGTTTTAAGCAATATCAGAACAAAGACGACCGTTTCCGGCGTAATTTGACGCGCTGAATGCGATAAAACAAGTTTTAGGTCGCTAGCATGTATAGAAAAAAAGTTACTCACTGATATCCACGAAACAAACGAACGGAATTCGACTTCGTGTTTTAAGCAATATCAGAACAAAGACGACCGTTTCTGGCGTAATTTGACGCGCTGAATGCGATAGAACAAGTTTTAGGTCGCTAGCATGTATAGAAAAAAAGTTACTCACCGATATCCACGAAACAAACGAACGGAATTCGACTTCGTGTTTTAAGCAATATCAAAACAAAGACGACCGTTTCCGGCGTAATTTGACGCGCTGAATGCGATAAAACAAGTTTTAGGTCGCTAGGATGTATAGAAAAAAAGTTACTCACCGATATCCACGAAACAAACAAACGGAATTCGACTCCGTGTTTTGAGCAATATCAGAACAAAGACGACCGTTTCCGGCGTAATTTGACGCGCTGATCGCGATAAAGCAAGTTTTAGGTCGCTAGCATGTATAGAAAAAAAGTTACTCACCGATATCCACGAAACAAACAAACGGACTTCGACTTCGTGTTTCGAGCAATATCAAAACAAAGACGGCCGTTTCCGGCGTAATTTGACGCGCTGAATGCGATAAAACAAGTTTTAGGTCGCTAGCATGTATAGAAAAAAAGTTACTCACCGATATCCACGAAACAAACGAACGGAATTCGACTTCGTGTTTTAAGCAATATCAAAACAAAGACGACCGTTTCCGGCGTAATTTGACGCGCTGAATGCGATAAAACAAGTTTTAGGTCGCTAGCATGTATAGAAAAAAAGGTACTCACCGATATCCACGAAACAAACGAACGGAATTCGACTTTGTGTTTTCAGCAATATCAGAACAAAGACGACCGTTTCCGGCGTAATTTGACGCGCTGAATGCGATAAAACAAGTTTTAGGTCGCTAGCATGTATAGAAAAAAAGTTACTCACCGATATCCACGAAACAAACGAACGGAATTCGACTTCGTGTTTTAAGCAATATCAGAACAAAGACGACCGTTTCCGGCGTAATTTGACGCGCTGAATGCGATAGAACAAGTTTTAGGTCGCTAGCATGTATAGAAAAAAAGTTACTCACCGATATCCACGAAACAAACGAACGGAATTCGACTTCGTGTTTTAAGCAATATCAAAACAAAGACGACCGTTTCCGGCGTAATTTGACGCGCTGAATGCGATAGAACAAGTTTTAGGTCGCTAGGATGTATAGAAAAAAAGTTACTCACCGATATCCACGAAACAAACAAACGGAATTCGACTCCGTGATTTGAGCAATATCAGAACAAAGACGACCGTTTCCGGCGTAATTTGACGCGCTGATCGCGATAAAGCAAGTTTTAGGTCGCTAGCATGTATAGAAAAAAAGTTACTCACCGATATCCACGAAACAAACAAACGGACTTCGACTTCGTGTTTCGAGCAATATCAAAACAAAGACGGCCGTTTCCGGCGTAATTTGACGCGCTGAATGCGATAAAACAAGTTTTAGGTCGCTAGCATGTATAGAAAAAAAGTTACTCACCGATATCCACGAAACAAACGAACGGAATTCGACTCCGTGTTTTATGCAATATCAGAACAAAGACGACCGTTTCCGGCGTAATTTGACGCCCTGAATGCGATAAAACAAGTTTTAGGTCGCTAGCATGTATAGAAAAAAAGTTACCAACCGATATCTGAAAAACAAACAAACGGACTTCGACTTCGTGTTTCGAGCAATATCAAAACAAAGACGGCCGCTTCCGGCGTAATTTGACGCGCTGAATGCGATAAAACAAGTTTCAGGTCGCTAGCATGTATAGAAAAAAAGTTACTCACCGATATTCACGAAACAAACGAACGGAATTCGACTTCGTGTTTTAAGCAATATCAAAACAAAGACGACCGTTTCCGGCGTAATTTGACGCGCTGAATGCGATAAAACAAGTTTCAGGTCGCTAGCATGTATAGAAAAAAAGTTACTCACCGATATCCACGAAACAAACAAACGGAATTCGACTCCATGTTTTGAGCAATATCAGAACAAAGACGACCGTTTCCGGCGTAATTTGACGCGCTGAATGCGATAAAACAAGTTTTAGGTCGCAAGCATGTATAAAGAAAAAGTTACTCACCGATATCCACGAAACAAACGAACGGAATTCGACTTCGTGTTTTAAGCAATATCAAAACAAAGACGACCGTTTCCGGCGTAATTTGACGCGCTAAATGCGATAGAACAAGTTTTAGGTGGCTAGCATGTATAGGAAAAAAGTTACTCACCGATATCCACGAAACAAACAAACGGAATTCGACTCCGTGTTTTGAGCAATATCAGAACAAAGACGACCGTTTCCGGCGTAATTTGACGCGCTGATCGCGATAAAGCAAGTTTTAGGTCGCAAGCATGTATAGAAAAAAAGTTACTCACCGATATCCACGAAACAAACAAACGGACTTCGACTTCGTGTTTCGAGCAATATCAGAACAAAGACGACCGTTTCCGGCGTAATTTGACGCGCTGAATGCGATAAAACAAGTTTTAGGTCGCTAGGATGTATAGAAAAAAAGTTACTCACCGATATCCACGAAACAAACAAACGGAATTCGACTCCGTGTTTTGAGCAATATCAGAACAAAGACGACCGTTTCCGGCGTAATTTGACGCGCTGAATGCGATGAAGCAAGTTTTAGGTCGCTAGCATGTATAGAAAAAAAGTTACTCACCGATATCCACGAAACAAACAAACGGACTTCGACTTCGTGTTTCGAGCAATATCAAAACAAAGACGGCCGTTTCCGGCGTAATTTGACGCGCTGAATGCGATAAAACAAGTTTTAGGTCGCTAGCATGTATAGAAAAAAAGTTACTCACCGATATCCACGAAACAAACGAACGGAATTCGACTTCGTGTTTTAAGCAATATCGAAACAAAGACCACCGTTTTCGGCGTGATTTGACGCGCTGAATGCGATAAAACAGGTTTTAGGTCGCTAGCATGTATAGAAAAAAAGTTACTCACCGATATCCACGAAACAAACAAACGGAATTCGACTCCGTGTTTTGAGCAATATCAGAACAAAGACGACCGTTTCCGGCGTAATTTGACGCGCTGAATGCGATAGAACAAGTTTTAGGTCGCTAGCATGTATAGAAAAAAAGTTACTCACCGATATCCACGAAACAAACGAACGGAATTCGACTTCGTGTTTTAAGCAATATCGAAACAAAGACCACCGTTTTCGGCGTAATTTGACGCGCTGAATGCGATAAAACAGGTTTTAGGTCGCTAGCATGTATAGAAAAAAAGTGACTCACCGATATCCACGAAACAAACAAACGGAATTCGACTCCGTGTTTTGAGCAATATCAGAACAAAGACGACCGTTTCCGGCGTAATTTGACGCGCTGAATGCGATAGAACAAGTTTTAGGTCGCTAGCATGTATAGAAAAAAAGTTACCAACCGATATCTGAAAAACAAACAAACGGACTCCGACTTCGTCTATCGAGCAATATCAAAACAAAGACGGCCGTCTCCGGCGTAATTTGACGCGCTGAATGCGATAAAACAAGTTTTAGGTCGCTAGCATGTATAGAAAAAAAGTGACTCACCGATATCCACGAAACAAACAAACGGAATTCGACTCCGTGTTTTGAGCAATATCAGAACAAAGACGACCGTTTCCGGCGTAATTTGACGCGCTGAATGCAATAAAACAAGTTTTAGGTCGCTAGCGTGTACAGAAAAAAAGTTACTCACCGATATCCACGAAACAAACAAACGGAATTCGACTCCGTGTTTTAAGCAATATCAGAACAAAGACGACCGTTTCCGGCGTAATTTGACGCGCTGAATGCGATAAAACAAGTTTTAGGTCGCTAGCATGTATAGAAAAAAAGTTACTCACCGATATCCACGAAACAAACGAACGGAATTCGACTTCGTGTTTTAAGCAATATCGAAACAAAGACCACCGTTTTCGGCGTAATTTGACGCGCTGGATGCGATAAAACAGGTTTTAGGTCGCTAGCATGTATAGAAAAAAAGTTACTCACCGATATCCACGAAACAAACAAACGGAATTCGACTCCGTGTTTTGAGCAATATCAGAACAAAGACGACCGTTTCCGGCGTAATTTGACGCGCTGAATGCGATAAAACAAGTTTTAGGTCCCTAGCATGTATAGAAAAAAAGTTACTCACCGATATCCACGAAACAAACGAACGGAATTCGACTTCGTGTTTTAAGCAATATCAAAACAAAGACGACCGTTTCCGGCGTAATTTGACGCGCTGAATGCGATAAAACAAGTTTTAGGTCGCTAGCATGTATAGAAAAAAAGTTACTAACCGATATCTGAAAAACAGACAAACAGACTCCGACTTCGTCTATCGAGCAATATCAAAACAAAGACGGCCGTTTCCGGCGTAATTTGACGCGCTGAATGCGATAAAACAAGTTTTAGGTCGCTAGCATGTATAAAAAAAAAGTTACTCACCGATATCCACGGAACAAACAAACGGAATTCGACTCCGTGTTTTGAGCAATATCAGAACAAAGACGACCGTTTCCGGCGTAATTTGACGCGCTGAATGCAATGAAACAAGTTTTAGGTCGCTAGCGTGTATAGAAAAAAAGTTACCAGCCGATATCTGAAAAACAAACAAACGGACTTCGACTTCGTGTTTCGAGCAATATCAAAACAAAGACGGCCGCTTCCGGCGTAATTTGACGCGCTGAATGCGATAAAACAAGTTTTAGGTCGCTAGCATGTATAGAAAAAAAGTTACTCACCGATATCCACGAAACAAACGAACGGAATTCGACTTCGTGTTTTAAGCAATATCAAAACAAAGACGACCGTTTCCGGCGTAATTTGACGCGCTGAATGCGATAAAACAAGTTTTAGGTCGCTAGGATGTATAGAAAAAAAGTTACTCACCGATATCCACGAAACAAACGAACGGAATTCGACTCCGTGTTTTGAGCAATATCAGAACAAAGACGACCGTTTCCGGCGTAATTTGACGCGCTGATCGCGATAAAGCAAGTTTTAGGTCGCTAGCATGTATAGAAAAAAAGTTACTCACCGATATCCACGAAACAAACAAACGGAATTCGACTCCGTGTTTTGAGCAATATCAGAACAAAGACGACCGTTTCCGGCGTAATTTGACGCGCTGAATGCAATAAAACAAGTTTTAGGTCGCTAGCGTGTATAGAAAAAAAGTTACTCACCGATATCCACGAAACAAACAAACGGAATTCGACTCCGTGTTTTAAGCAATATCAGAACAAAGACGACCGTTTCCGGCGTAATTTGACGCCCTGAATGCGATAAAACAAGTTTTAGGTCGCTAGCATGTATAGAAAAAAAGTTACCAACCGATATCTGAAAAACAAACAAACGGACTTCGACTTCGTGTTTCGAGCAATATCAAAACAAAGACGGCCGCTTTCGGCGTAATTTGACGCGCTGAATGCAATAAAACAAGTTTTAGGTCGCTAGCGTGTATAGAAAAAAAGTTACTCACCGATATCCACGAAACAAACAAACGGAATTCGACTCCGTGTTTTAAGCAATATCAGAACAAAGACGACCGTTTCCGGCGTAATTTGACGCCCTGAATGCGATAAAACAAGTTTTAGGTCGCTAGCATGTATAGAAAAAAAGTTACCAACCGATATCTGAAAAACAAACAAACGGACTTCGACTTCGTGTTTCGAGCAATATCAAAACAAAGACGGCCGCTTCCGGCGTAATTTGACGCGCTGAATGCGATAAAACAAGTTTTAGGTCGCTAGCATGTATAGAAAAAAAGTTACTCACCGATATTCACGAAACAAACGAACGGAATTCGACTTCGTGTTTTAAGCAATATCAAAACAAAGACGACCGTTTCCGGCGTAATTTGACGCGCTGAATGCGATAAAACAAGTTTCAGGTCGCTAGCATGTATAGAAAAAAAGTTACTTACCGATATCCACGAAACAAACAAACGAAATTCGACTCCATGTTTTGAGCAATATCAGAACAAAGACGACCGTTTCCGGCGTAATTTGACGCGCTGAATGCGATAAAACAAGTTTTAGGTCGCAAGCATGTATGAAGAAAAAGTTACTCACCGATATCCACGAAACAAACGAACGGAATTCGACTTCGTGTTTCAAGCAATATCAAAACAAAGACGACCGTTTCCGGCGTAATTTGACGCGCTAAATGCGATAAAACAAGTTTTAGGTCGCTAGCATGTATAGAAAAAAAGTTACTCACCGATATCCACGAAACAAACAAACGGACTTCGACTTCGTGTTTCGAGCAATATCAAAACAAAGACGGCCGTTTCCGGCGTAATTTGACGCGCTGAATGCGATAAAACAAGTTTTAGGTCGCTAGCATGTATAGAAAAAAAGTTACTCACCGATATCCACGAAACAAACGAACGGAATTCGACTTCGTGTTTTAAGCAATATCAAAACAAAGACGACCGTTTCCGGCGTAATTTGACGCGCTGAATGCGATAAAACAAGTTTTAGGTCGCTAGGATGTATAGAAAAAAAGTTACTCACCGATATCCACGAAACAAACAAACGGAATTCGACTCCGTGTTTTGAGCAATATCAGAACAAAGACGACCGTTTCCAGCGTAATTTGACGCGCTGATCGCGATAAAGCAAGTTTTAGGTCGCTAGCATGTATAGAAAAAAAGTTACTCACCGATATCCACGAAACAAACAAACGGACTTCGACTTCGTGTTTCGAGCAATATCAAAACAAAGACGGCCGTTTCCGGCGTAATTTGACGCGCTGAATGCGATAAAACAAGTTTTAGGTCGCTAGCATGTATAGAAAAAAAGTTACTCACCGATATCCACGAAACAAACGAACGGAATTCGACTTCGTGTTTTAAGCAATATCAGAACAAAGACGACCGTTTCCGGCGTAATTTGACGCCCTGAATGCGATAAAACAAGTTTTAGGTCGCTAGCATGTATAGAAAAAAAGTTACCAACCGATATCTGAAAAACAAACAAACGGACTTCGACTTCGTGTTTCGAGCAATATCAAAACAAAGACGGCCGCTTCCGGCGTAATTTGACGCGCTGAATGCGATAAAACAAGTTTCAGGTCGCTAGCATGTATAGAAAAAAAGTTACTCACCGATATTCACGAAACAAACGAACGGAATTCGACTTCGTGTTTTAAGCAATATCAACACAAAGACGACCGTTTCCGGCGTAATTTGACGCGCTGAATGCGATAAAACAAGTTTCAGGTCGCTAGCATGTATAGAAAAAAAGTTACTCACCGATATCCACGAAACAAACAAACGGAATTCGACTCCATGTTTTGAGCAATATCAAAACAAAGACGACCGTTTCCGGCGTAATTTGACGCGCTGAATGCGATAAAACAAGTTTTAGGTCGCAAGCATGTATAAAGAAAAAGTTACTCACCGATATCCACGAAACAAACGAACGGAATTCGACTTCGTGTTTTAAGCAATATCAAAACAAAGACGACCGTTTCCGGCGTAATTTGACGCGCTGAATGCGATAAAACAAGTTTTAGGTCGCTAGGATGTATAGAAAAAAAGTTACTCACCGATATCCACGAAACAAACAAACGGAATTCGACTCCGTGTTTTGAGCAATATCAGAACAAAGACGACCGTTTCCAGCGTAATTTGACGCGCTGATCGCGATAAAGCAAGTTTTAGGTCGCTAGCATGTATAGAAAAAAAGTTACTCACCGATATCCACGAAACAAACAAACGGACTTCGACTTCGTGTTTCGAGCAATATCAAAACAAAGACGGCCGTTTCCGGCGTAATTTGACGCGCTGAATGCGATAAAACAAGTTTTAGGTCGCTAGCATGTATAGAAAAAAAGTTACTCACCGATATCCACGAAACAAACGAACGGAATTCGACTTCGTGTTTTAAGCAATATCAGAACAAAGACGACCGTTTCCGGCGTAATTTGACGCCCTGAATGCGATAAAACAAGTTTTAGGTCGCTAGCATGTATAGAAAAAAAGTTACCAACCGATATCTGAAAAACAAACAAACGGACTTCGACTTCGTGTTTCGAGCAATATCAAAACAAAGACGGCCGCTTCCGGCGTAATTTGACGCGCTGAATGCGATAAAACAAGTTTCAGGTCGCTAGCATGTATAGAAAAAAAGTTACTCACCGATATTCACGAAACAAACGAACGGAATTCGACTTCGTGTTTTAAGCAATATCAACACAAAGACGACCGTTTCCGGCGTAATTTGACGCGCTGAATGCGATAAAACAAGTTTCAGGTCGCTAGCATGTATAGAAAAAAAGTTACTCACCGATATCCACGAAACAAACAAACGGAATTCGACTCCATGTTTTGAGCAATATCAAAACAAAGACGACCGTTTCCGGCGTAATTTGACGCGCTGAATGCGATAAAACAAGTTTTAGGTCGCAAGCATGTATAAAGAAAAAGTTACTCACCGATATCCACGAAACAAACGAACGGAATTCGACTTCGTGTTTTAAGCAATATCAAAACAAAGACGACCGTTTCCGGCGTAATTTGACGCGCTGAATGCGATAAAACAAGTTTTAGGTCGCTAGGATGTATAGAAAAAAAGTTACTCACCGATATCCACGAAACAAACAAACGGAATTCGACTCCGTGTTTTGAGCAATATCAGAACAAAGACGACCGTTTCCGGCGTAATTTGACGCGCTGATCGCGATAAAGCAAGTTTTAGGTCGCTAGCATGTATAGAAAAAAAGTTACTCACCGATATCCACGAAACAAACAAACGGACTTCGACTTCGTGTTTCGAGCAATATCAAAACAAAGACGGCCGTTTCCGGCGTAATTTGACGCGCTGAATGCGATAAAACAAGTTTTAGGTCGCTAGCATGTATAGAAAAAAAGTTACTCACCGATATCCACGAAACAAACGAACGGAATTCGACTTCGTGTTTTAAGCAATATCGAAACAAAGACCACCGTTTTCGGCGTAATTTGACGCGCTGAATGCGATAAAACAGGTTTTAGGTCGCTAGCATGTATAGAAAAAAAGTGACTCACCGATATCCACGAAACAAACAAACGGAATTCGACTCCGTGTTTTGAGCAATATCAGAACAAAGACGACCGTTTCCGGCGTAATTTGACGCGCTGAATGCGATAGAACAAATTTTAGGTCGCTAGCATGTATAGAAAAAAAGTTACCAACCGATATCTGAAAAACAAACAAACGGACTCCGACTTCGTCTATTGAGCAATATCAAAACAAAGACGGCCGTCTCCGGCGTAATTTGACGCGCTGAATGCGATAAAACAAGTTTTAGGTCGCTAGCATGTATAGAAAAAAAGTGACTCACCGATATCCACGAAACAAACAAACGGAATTCGACTCCGTGTTTTGAGCAATATCAGAACAAAGACGACCGTTTCCGGCGTAATTTGACGCGCTGAATGCAATAAAACAAGTTTTAGGTCGCTAGCGTGTACAGAAAAAAAGTTACTCACCGATATCCACGAAACAAACAAACGGAATTCGACTCCGTGTTTTAAGCAATATCAGAACAAAGACGACCGTTTCCGGCGTAATTTGACGCGCTGAATGCGATAAAACAAGTTTTAGGTCGCTAGCATGTATAGAAAAAAAGTTACTCACCGATATCCACGAAACAAACGAACGGAATTCGACTTCGTGTTTTAAGCAATATCGAAACAAAGACCACCGTTTTCGGCGTAATTTGACGCGCTGGATGCGATAAAACAGGTTTTAGGTCGCTAGCATGTATAGAAAAAAAGTTACTCACCGATATCCACGAAACAAACAAACGGAATTCGACTCCGTGTTTTGAGCAATATCAGAACAAAGACGACCGTTTCCGGCGTAATTTGACGCGCTGAATGCGATAAAACAAGTTTTAGGTCCCTAGCATGTATAGAAAAAAAGTTACTCACCGATATCCACGAAACAAACGAACGGAATTCGACTTCGTGTTTTAAGCAATATCAAAACAAAGACGACCGTTTCCGGCGTAATTTGACGCGCTGAATGCGATAAAACAAGTTTTAGGTCGCTAGCATGTATAGAAAAAAAGTTACTAACCGATATCTGAAAAACAGACAAACAGACTCCGACTTCGTCTATCGAGCAATATCAAAACAAAGACGGCCGTTTCCGGCGTAATTTGACGCGCTGAATGCGATAAAACAAGTTTTAGGTCGCTAGCATGTATAAAAAAAAAGTTACTCACCGATATCCACGAAACAAACAAACGGAATTCGACTCCGTGTTTTGAGCAATATCAGAACAAAGACGACCGTTTCCGGCGTAATTTGACGCGCTGAATGCAATGAAACAAGTTTTAGGTCGCTAGCGTGTATAGAAAAAAAGTTACCAGCCGATATCTGAAAAACAAACAAACGGACTTCGACTTCGTGTTTCGAGCAATATCAAAACAAAGACGGCCGCTTCCGGCGTAATTTGACGCGCTGAATGCGATAAAACAAGTTTTAGGTCGCTAGCATGTATAGAAAAAAAGTTACTCACCGATATCCACGAAACAAACGAACGGAATTCGACTTCGTGTTTTAAGCAATATCAAAACAAAGACGACCGTTTCCGGCGTAATTTGACGCGCTGAATGCGATAAAACAAGTTTTAGGTCGCTAGGATGTATAGAAAAAAAGTTACTCACCGATATCCACGAAACAAACGAACGGAATTCGACTCCGTGTTTTGAGCAATATCAGAACAAAAACGACCGTTTCCGGCGTAATTTGACGCGCTGATCGCGATAAAGCAAGTTTTAGGTCGCTAGCATGTATAGAAAAAAAGTTACTCACCGATATCCACGAAACAAACAAACGGAATTCGACTCCGTGTTTTGAGCAATATCAGAACAAAGACGACCGTTTCCGGCGTAATTTGACGCGCTGAATGCAATAAAACAAGTTTTAGGTCGCTAGCGTGTATAGAAAAAAAGTTACTCACCGATATCCACGAAACAAACAAACGGAATTCGACTCCGTGTTTTAAGCAATATCAGAACAAAGACGACCGTTTCCGGCGTAATTTGACGCCCTGAATGCGATAAAACAAGTTTTAGGTCGCTAGCATGTATAGAAAAAAAGTTACCAACCGATATCTGAAAAACAAACAAACGGACTTCGACTTCGTGTTTCGAGCAATATCAAAACAAAGACGGCCGCTTTCGGCGTAATTTGACGCGCTGAATGCAATAAAACAAGTTTTAGGTCGCTAGCGTGTATAGAAAAAAAGTTACTCACCGATATCCACGAAACAAACAAACGGAATTCGACTCCGTGTTTTAAGCAATATCAGAACAAAGACGACCGTTTCCGGCGTAATTTGACGCCCTGAATGCGATAAAACAAGTTTTAGGTCGCTAGCATGTATAGAAAAAAAGTTACCAACCGATATCTGAAAAACAAACAAACGGACTTCGACTTCGTGTTTCGAGCAATATCAAAACAAAGACGGCCGCTTCCGGCGTAATTTGACGCGCTGAATGCGATAAAACAAGTTTTAGGTCGCTAGCATGTATAGAAAAAAAGTTACTCACCGATATTCACGAAACAAACGAACGGAATTCGACTTCGTGTTTTAAGCAATATCAAAACAAAGACGACCGTTTCCGGCGTAATTTGACGCGCTGAATGCGATAAAACAAGTTTCAGGTCGCTAGCATGTATAGAAAAAAAGTTACTTACCGATATCCACGAAACAAACAAACGAAATTCGACTCCATGTTTTGAGCAATATCAGAACAAAGACGACCGTTTCCGGCGTAATTTGACGCGCTGAATGCGATAAAACAAGTTTTAGGTCGCAAGCATGTATGAAGAAAAAGTTACTCACCGATATCCACGAAACAAACGAACGGAATTCGACTTCGTGTTTCAAGCAATATCAAAACAAAGACGACCGTTTCCGGCGTAATTTGACGCGCTAAATGCGATAAAACAAGTTTTAGGTCGCAAGCATGTATAAAGAAAAAGTTACTCACCGATATCCACGAAACAAACGAACGGAATTCGACTTCGTGTTTCAAGCAATATCAAAACAAAGACGACCGTTTCCGGCGTAATTTGACGCGCTGAATGCGATAAAACAAGTTTTAGGTCGCTAGGATGTATAGAAAAAAAGTTACTCACCGATATCCACGAAACAAACAAACGGAATTCGACTCCGTGTTTTGAGCAATATCAGAACAAAGACGACCGTTTCCGGCGTAATTTGACGCGCTGATCGCGATAAAGCAAGTTTTAGGTCGCTAGCATGTATAGAAAAAAAGTTACTCACCGATATCCACGAAACAAACAAACGGAATTCGACTCCGTGTTTTGAGCAATATCAGAACAAAGACGACCGTTTCCGGCGTAATTTGACGCGCTGAATGCGATAAAACAAGTTTTAGGTCGCTAGCGTGTATAGAAAAAAAGTTACTCACCGATATCCACGAAACAAACAAACGGAATTCGACTCCGTGTTTTAAGCAATATCAGAACAAAGACGACCGTTTCCGGCGTAATTTGACGCCCTGAATGCGATAAAACAAGTTTTAGGTCGCTAGCATGTATAGAAAAAAAGTTACCAACCGATATCTGAAAAACAAACAAACGGACTTCGACTTCGTGTTTCGAGCAATATCAAAACAAAGACGGCCGCTTCCGGCGTAATTTGACGCGCTGAATGCGATAAAACAAGTTTCAGGTCGCTAGCATGTATAGAAAAAAAGTGACTCGCCGATATCCACGAAACAAACGAACGGAATTCGACTTCGTGTTTCAAGCAATATCAAAACAAAGACGACCTTTTTCGGCGTAATTTGACGCGCTGAATGCGATAAAACAAGTTTTAGGTCGCTAGCACGTATAGAAAAAAAGTTACTTACCGATATCCACGAAACAAACAAACGGAATTCGACTCCATGTTTTGAGCAATATCAGAACAAAGACGACCGTTTCCGGCGTAATTTGACGCGCTGAATGCGATAAAACAAGTTCTAGGTCGCAAGCATGTATAGAGAAAAAGTTACTCACCGATATCCACGAAACAAACGAACGGAATCCGACTTCGTGTTTTAAGCAATATCAAAACAAAGACGACCGTTTCCGGCGTAATTTGACGCGCTGAATGCGATAAAACAAGTTTTAGGTCGCTAGCATGTATAGAAAAAAAGTTACTTACCGATATCCACGAAACAAACAAACGGAATTCGACTCCATGTTTTGAGCAATATCAGAACAAAGACGACCGTTTCCGGCGTAATTTGACGCGCTGAATGCGATAAAACAAGTTTTAGGTCGCAAGCATGTATAGAGAAAAAGTTACTAACCGATATCCACGAAACAAACGAACGGAATTCGACTTCGTGTTTTAAGCAATATCAAAACAAAGACGACCGTTTCCGGCGTAATTTGACGCGCTAAATGCGATAGAACAAGTTTTAGGTGGCTAGCATGTATAGAAAAAAAGTTACTCACCGATATCCACGAAACAAACAAACGGAATTCGACTCCGTGTTTTGAGCAATATCAGAACAAAGACGACCGTTTCCGGCGTATTTTGACGCGCTGAATGCGATAAAACAAGTTTTAGGTCGCTAGCATGTATAGCAAAAAAGTTACTCACCGATATCCACGAAACAAACGAACGGAATTCGACTTCGTGTTTCAAGCAATATCGAAACAAAGACCACCGTTTTCGGCGTAATTTGACGCGCTGAATGCGATAAAACAGGTTTCAGGTCGCTAGCATGTATAGAAAAAAAGTTACTCACCGATATCCACGAAACAAACAAACGGAATTTGACTCCGTGTTTTGAGCAATATCAGAACAAAGACGACCGTTTCCGGCGTAATTTGACGCGCTAAATGCGATAGAACAAGTTTTAGGTCGCTAGCATGTATAGAAAAAAAGTTACTAACCGATATCTGAAAAACAAACAAACGGACTCCGACTTCGTCTATCGAGCAATATCAAAACAAAGACGGTCGTTTCCGGCGTAATTTGACGCGCTGAATGCGATAAAACAAGTTTTAGGTCGCTAGCATGTATAGAAAAAAAGTTACTCACCGACATCCACGAAACAAACGAACGGAATTCGACTTCGTGTTTTAAGCAATATCAAAACAAAGACGACCGTTTCCGGCGTAATTTGACGCGCTGAATGCGATAAAACAAGTTTTAGGTCGCTAGCATGTATAGAAAAAAAGTTACTCACCGATATCCACGAAACAAACAAACGGAATTCGACTTCGTGTTTTGAGCAATATCAGAACAAAGACGACCGTTTCCGGCGTAATTTGACGCGCTGATCGCGATAAAGCAAGTTTTAGGTCGCTAGCATGTATAGAAAAGAAGTTACTCACCGATATCCACGAAACAAACAAACGGACTTCGACTTCGTGTTTCGAGCAATATCAAAACAAAGACGGCCGTTTCCGGCGTAATTTGACGCGCTGAATGCGATAAAACAAGTTTTAGGTCGCTAGCATGTATAGAAAAAAAGTTACTCACCGATATCCACGAAACAAACGAACGGAATTCGACTTCGTGTTTTAAGCAATATCGAAACAAAGACCACCGTTTTCGGCGTAATTTGACGCGCTGAATGCGATAAAACAGGTTTCAGGTCGCTAGCATGTATAGAAAAAAAGTGACTCACCGATATCCACGAAACAAACAAACGGAATTCGACTCCGTGTTTTGAGCAATATCAGAACAAAGACGACCGTTTCCGGCGTAATTTGACGCGCTGAATGCGATAAAACAAGTTTTAGGTCGCTAGCATGTATAGAAAAAAAGTTACTAACCGATATCTGAAAAACAAACAAACGGACTTCGACTTCGTCTATCGAGCAATATCAAAACAAAGACGGCCGTCTCCGGCGTAATTTGACGCGCTGAATGCGATAAAACAAGTTTTAGGTCGCTAGCGTGTATAGAAAAAAAGTTACTCACCGATATCCACGAAACAAACAAACGGAATTCGACTCCGTGTTTTAAGCAATATCAGAACAAAGACGACCGTTTCCGGCGTAATTTGACGCCCCGAATGCGATAAAACAAGTTTTAGGTCGCTAGCATGTATAGAAAAAAAGTTACCAACCGATATCTGAAAAACAAACAAACGGACTTCGACTTCGTGTTTCGAGCAATATCAAAACAAAGACGGCCGCTTCCGGCGTAATTTGACGCGCTGAATGCGATAAAACAAGTTTTAGGTCGCTAGCATGTATAGAAAAAAAGTTACTCACCGATATCCACGAAACAAACAAACGGAATTCGACTCCGTGTTTTGAGCAATATCAGAACAAAGACGACCGTTTCCGGCGTAATTTGACGCGCTGATCGCGATAAAGCAAGTTTTAGGTCGCTAGCATGTATAGAAAAGAAGTTACTCACCGATATCCACGAAACAAACAAACGGACTTCGACTTCGTGTTTCGAGCAATATCAAAACAAAGACGGCCGTTTCCGGCGTAATTTGACGCGCTGAATGCGATAAAACAAGTTTTAGGTCGCTAGCATGTATAGAAAAAAAGTTACTCACCGATATCCACGAAACAAACGAACGGAATTCGACTTCGTGTTTTAAGCAATATCGAAACAAAGACCACCGTTTTCGGCGTAATTTGACGCGCTGAATGCGATAAAACAGGTTTCAGGTCGCTAGCATGTATAGAAAAAAAGTGACTCACCGATATCCACGAAACAAACGAACGGAATTCGACTCCGTGTTTTGAGCAATATCAGAACAAAGACGACCGTTTCCGGCGTAATTTGACGCGCTGAATGCGATAAAACAAGTTTTAGGTCGCTAGCATGTATAGAAAAAAAGTTACTAACCGATATCTGAAAAACAAACAAACGGACTCCGACTTCGTCTATCGAGCAATATCAAAACAAAGACGGCCGTCTCCGGCGTAATTTGACGCGCTGAATGCGATAAAACAAGTTTTAGGTCGCTAGCGTGTATAGAAAAAAAGTTACTCACCGATATCCACGAAACAAACAAACGGAATTCGACTCCGTGTTTTAAGCAATATCAGAACAAAGACGACCGTTTCCGGCGTAATTTGACGCCCCGAATGCGATAAAACAAGTTTTAGGTCGCTAGCATGTATAGAAAAAAAGTTACCAACCGATATCTGAAAAACAAACAAACGGACTTCGACTTCGTGTTTCGAGCAATATCAAAACAAAGACGGCCGCTTCCGGCGTAATTTGACGCGCTGAATGCGATAAAACAAGTTTTAGGTCGCTAGCATGTATAGAAAAAAAGTTACTCACCGATATCCACGAAACAAACGAACGGAATTCGACTTCGTGTTTTAAGCAATATCAAAACAAAGACGACCGTTTTCGGCGTAATTTGACGCGCTGAATGCGATAAAACAAGTTTTAGGTCGCTAGCATGTATAGAAAAAAAGTTACTTACCGATATCCACGAAACAAACAAACGGAATTCGACTCCATGTTTTGAGCAATATCAGAACAAAGACGACCGTTTCCGGCGCAATTTGACGCGCTGAATGCGATAAAACAAGTTTTAGGTCGCAAGCATGTATAAAGAAAAAGTTACTCACCGATATCCACGAAACAAACGAACGGAATTCGACTTCGTGTTTTGAGCAATATCAAAACAAAGACGACCGTTTCCGGCGTAATTTGACGCGCTAAATGCGATAGAACAAGTTTTAGGTGGCTAGCATGTATAGAAAAAAAGTTACTCACCGATATCCACGAAACAAACAAACGGAATTCGACTCCGTGTTTTGAGCAATATCAGAACAAAGACGACCGTTTCCGGCGTATTTTGACGCGCTGAATGCGATAAAACAAGTTTTAGGTCGCTAGCATGTATAGCAAAAAAGTTACTCACCGATATCCACGAAACAAACGAACGGAATTCGACTTCGTGTTTCAAGCAATATCGAAACAAAGACCACCGTTTTCGGCGTAATTTGACGCGCTGAATGCGATAAAACAAGTTTTAGGTCGCTAGCATGTATAGAAAAAAAGTTACTTACCGATATCCACGAAACAAACAAACGGAATTCGACTCCATGTTTTGAGCAATATCAGAACAAAGACGACCGTTTCCGGCGTAATTTGTGGCGCTGAATGCGATAAAACAAGTTTTAGGTCGCAAGCATGTATAGAAAAAAAGTTACTGACCGATATCTGAAAAACAAACAAACGGACTTCGACTTCGTCTATCGAGCAATATCAAAACAAAGACGGCCGTCTCCGGCGTAATTTGACGCGCTGAATGCGATAAAACAAGTTTTAGGTCGCTAGCGTGTATAGAAAAAAAGTTACTCACCGATATCCACGAAACAAACAAACGGAATTCGACTCCGTGTTTTAAGCAATATCAGAACAAAGACGACCGTTTCCGGCGTAATTTGACGCCCCGAATGCGATAAAACAAGTTTTAGGTCGCTAGCATGTATAGAAAAAAAGTTACCAACCGATATCTGAAAAACAAACAAACGGACTTCGACTTCGTGTTTCGAGCAATATCAAAACAAAGACGGCCGCTTCCGGCGTAATTTGACGCGCTGAATGCGATAAAACAAGTTTTAGGTCGCTAGCATGTATAGAAAAAAAGTTACTCACCGATATCCACGAAACAAACAAACGGAATTCGACTCCGTGTTTTGAGCAATATCAGAACAAAGACGACCGTTTCCGGCGTAATTTGACGCGCTGATCGCGATAAAGCAAGTTTTAGGTCGCTAGCATGTATAGAAAAGAAGTTACTCACCGATATCCACGAAACAAACAAACGGACTTCGACTTCGTGTTTCGAGCAATATCAAAACAAAGACGGCCGTTTCCGGCGTAATTTGACGCGCTGAATGCGATAAAACAAGTTTTAGGTCGCTAGCATGTATAGAAAAAAAGTTACTCACCGATATCCACGAAACAAACGAACGGAATTCGACTTCGTGTTTTAAGCAATATCGAAACAAAGACCACCGTTTTCGGCGTAATTTGACGCGCTGAATGCGATAAAACAGGTTTCAGGTCGCTAGCATGTATAGAAAAAAAGTGACTCACCGATATCCACGAAACAAACAAACGGAATTCGACTCCGTGTTTTGAGCAATATCAGAACAAAGACGACCGTTTCCGGCGTAATTTGACGCGCTGAATGCGATAAAACAAGTTTTAGGTCGCTAGCATGTATAGAAAAAAAGTTACTAACCGATATCTGAAAAACAAACAAACGGACTCCGACTTCGTCTATCGAGCAATATCAAAACAAAGACGGCCGTCTCCGGCGTAATTTGACGCGCTGAATGCGATAAAACAAGTTTTAGGTCGCTAGCGTGTATAGAAAAAAAGTTACTCACCGATATCCACGAAACAAACAAACGGAATTCGACTCCGTGTTTTAAGCAATATCAGAACAAAGACGACCGTTTCCGGCGTAATTTGACGCCCCGAATGCGATAAAACAAGTTTTAGGTCGCTAGCATGTATAGAAAAAAAGTTACCAACCGATATCTGAAAAACAAACAAACGGACTTCGACTTCGTGTTTCGAGCAATATCAAAACAAAGACGGCCGCTTCCGGCGTAATTTGACGCGCTGAATGCGATAAAACAAGTTTTAGGTCGCTAGCATGTATAGAAAAAAAGTTACTCACCGATATCCACGAAACAAACGAACGGAATTCGACTTCGTGTTTTAAGCAATATCAAAACAAAGACGACCGTTTTCGGCGTAATTTGACGCGCTGAATGCGATAAAACAAGTTTTAGGTCGCTAGCATGTATAGAAAAAAAGTTACTTACCGATATCCACGAAACAAACAAACGGAATTCGACTCCATGTTTTGAGCAATATCAGAACAAAGACGACCGTTTCCGGCGCAATTTGACGCGCTGAATGCGATAAAACAAGTTTTAGGTCGCAAGCATGTATAAAGAAAAAGTTACTCACCGATATCCACGAAACAAACGAACGGAATTCGACTTCGTGTTTTGAGCAATATCAAAACAAAGACGACCGTTTCCGGCGTAATTTGACGCGCTAAATGCGATAGAACAAGTTTTAGGTGGCTAGCATGTATAGAAAAAAAGTTACTCACCGATATCCACGAAACAAACAAACGGAATTCGACTCCGTGTTTTGAGCAATATCAGAACAAAGACGACCGTTTCCGGCGTATTTTGACGCGCTGAATGCGATAAAACAAGTTTTAGGTCGCTAGCATGTATAGCAAAAAAGTTACTCACCGATATCCACGAAACAAACGAACGGAATTCGACTTCGTGTTTCAAGCAATATCGAAACAAAGACCACCGTTTTCGGCGTAATTTGACGCGCTGAATGCGATAAAACAAGTTTTAGGTCGCTAGCATGTATAGAAAAAAAGTTACTTACCGATATCCACGAAACAAACAAACGGAATTCGACTCCATGTTTTGAGCAATATCAGAACAAAGACGACCGTTTCCGGCGTAATTTGTGGCGCTGAATGCGATAAAACAAGTTTTAGGTCGCAAGCATGTATAAAGAAAAAGTTACTCACCGATATCCACGAAACAAACAAACGGAATTCGACTCCGTGTTTTAAGCAATATCAGAACAAAGACGACCGTTTCCGGCGTAATTTGACGCCCCGAATGCGATAAAACAAGTTTTAGGTCGCTAGCATGTATAGAAAAAAAGTTACCAACCGATATCTGAAAAACAAACAAACGGACTTCGACTTCGTGTTTCGAGCAATATCAAAACAAAGACGGCCGCTTCCGGCGTAATTTGACGCGCTGAATGCGATAAAACAAGTTTTAGGTCGCTAGCATGTATAGAAAAAAAGTTACTCACCGATATCCACGAAACAAACAAACGGAATTCGACTCCGTGTTTTGAGCAATATCAGAACAAAGACGACCGTTTCCGGCGTAATTTGACGCGCTAAATGCGATAGAACAAGTTTTAGGTCGCTAGCATGTATAGAAAAAAAGTTACTAACCGATATCTGAAAAACAAACAAACGGACTCCGACTTCGTCTATCGAGCAATATCAAAACAAAGACGGCCGTTTCCGGCGTAATTTGACGCGCTGAATGCGATAAAACAAGTTTTAGGTCGCTAGCATGTATAGAAAAAAAGTTACTTACCGATATCCACGAAACAAACAAACGGAATTCGACTCCATGTTTTGAGCAATATCAGAACAAAGACGACCGTTTCCGGCGTAATTTGACGCGCTGAATGCGATAAAACAAGTTTTAGGTCGCAAGCATGTATAAAGAAAAAGTTACTCACCGATATCCACGAAACAAACGAACGGAATTCGACTTCGTGTTCCAAGCAATATCGAAACAAAGACCACCGTTTTCGGCGTAATTTGACGCGCTGAATGCGATAAAACAGGTTTTAGGTCGCTAGCATGTATAGAAAAAAAGTTACTCACCGATATCCACGAAACAAACAAACGAAATTCGACTCCGTGTTTTGAGCAATATCAGAACAAAGACGACCGTTTCCGGCGTAATTTGACGCGCTAAATGCGATAGAACAAGTTTTAGGTCGCTAGCATGTATAGAAAAAAAGTTACTAACCGATATCTGAAAAACAAACAAACGGACTCCGACTTCGTCTATCGAGCAATATCAAAACAAAGACGGCCGTTTCCGGCGTAATTTGACGCGCTGAATGCGATAAAACAAGTTTCAGGTCGCTAGCATGTATAGAAAAAAAGTTACTCACCGATATCCACGAAACAAACGAACGGAATTTGACTCCGTGTTTTGAGCAATATCAGAACAAAGACGACCGTTACCGGCGTAATTTGACGCGCTGAATGCGATAAAACAAGTTTTAGGTCGCTAGCATGTATAGAAAAAAAGTTACCAACCGATATCTGAAAAACAAACAAACGGACTTCGACTTCGTGTTTCGAGCAATATCAAAACAAAGACGGCCGCTTTCGGCGTAATTTGACGCGCTGAATGCGATAAAACAAGTTTTAGGTCGCTAGCATGTATAGAAAAAAAGTTACTCACCGATATCCACGAAACAAACGAACGGAATTCGACTTCGTGTTTCAAGCAATATCAAAACAAAGACGACCGTTTCCGGCGTAATTTGACGCGCTAAATGCGATAGAACAAGTTTTAGGTGGCTAGCATGTATAGAAAAAAAGTTACTCACCGATATCCACGAAACAAACAAACGGAATTCGACTCCGTGTTTTGAGCAATATCAGAACAAAGACGACCGTTTCCGGCGTATTTTGACGCGCTGAATGCGATAAAACAAGTTTTAGGTCGCTAGCATGTATAGCAAAAAAGTTACTCACCGATATCCACGAAACAAACGAACGGAATTCGACTTCGTGTTTCAAGCAATATCGAAACAAAGACCACCGTTTTCGGCGTAATTTGACGCGCTGAATGCGATAAAACAGGTTTTAGGTCGCTAGCATGTATAGAAAAAAAGTTACTCACCGATATCCACGAAACAAACAAACGGAATTCGACTCCGTGTTTTGAGCAATATCAGAACAAAGACGACCGTTTCCGGCGTATTTTGACGCGCTGAATGCGATAAAACAAGTTTTAGGTCGCTAGCATGTATAGCAAAAAAGTTACTCACCGATATCCACGAAACAAACGAACGGAATTCGACTTCGTGTTTCAAGCAATATCGAAACAAAGACCACCGTTTCCGGCGTATTTTGACGCGCTGAATGCGATAAAACAAGTTTTAGGTCGCTAGCGTGTATAGAAAAAAAGTTACTCACCGATATCCACGAAACAAACAAACGGAATTCGACTCCGTGTTTTAAGCAATATCAGAACAAAGACGACCGTTTCCGGCGTAATTTGACGCCCTGAATGCGATAAAACAAGTTTTAGGTCGCTAGCATGTATAGAAAAAAAGTTACCAACCGATATCTGAAAAACAAACAAACGGACTTCGACTTCGTGTTTCGAGCAATATCAAAACAAAGACGGCCGCTTCCGGCGTAATTTGACGCGCTGAATGCGATAAAACAAGTTTTAGGTCGCTAGCATGTATAGAAAAAAAGTTACCAACCGATATCTGAAAAACAAACAAACGGACTTCGACTTCGTGTTTCGAGCAATATCAAAACAAAGACGGCCGCTTTCGGCGTAATTTGACGCGCTGAATGCGATAAAACAAGTTTTAGGTCGCTAGCATGTATAGAAAAAAAGTTACTCACCGATATCCACGAAACAAACGAACGGAATTCGACTTCGTGTTTCAAGCAATATCAAAACAAAGACGACCGTTTCCGGCGTAATTTGACGCGCTCAATGCGATAGAACAAGTTTTAGGTGGCTAGCATGTATAGAAAAAAAGTTACTCACCGATATCCACGAAACAAACAAACGGAATTCGACTCCGTGTTTTGAGCAATATCAGAACAAAGACGACCGTTTCCGGCGTATTTTGACGCGCTGAATGCGATAAAACAAGTTTTAGGTCGCTAGCATGTATAGCAAAAAAGTTACTCACCGATATCCACGAAACAAACGAACGGAATTCGACTTCGTGTTTCAAGCAATATCGAAACAAAGACCACCGTTTTCGGCGTAATTTGACGCGCTGAATGCGATAAAACAGGTTTTAGGTCGCTAGCATGTATAGAAAAAAAGTTACTCACCGATATCCACGAAACAAACAAACGAAATTCGACTCCGTGTTTTGAGCAATATCAGAACAAAGACGACCGTTTCCGGCGTAATTTGACGCGCTAAATGCGATAGAACAAGTTTTAGGTCGCTAGCATGTATAGAAAAAAAGTTACTAACCGATATCTGAAAAACAAACAAACGGACTCCGACTTCGTCTATCGAGCAATATCAAAACAAAGACGGCCGTTTCCGGCGTAATTTGACGCGCTGAATGCGATAAAACAAGTTTCAGGTCGCTAGCATGTATAGAAAAAAAGTTACTCACCGATATCCACGAAACAAACGAACGGAATTTGACTCCGTGTTTTGAGCAATATCAGAACAAAGACGACCGTTACCGGCGTAATTTGACGCGCTGAATGCGATAAAACAAGTTTTAGGTCGCTAGCATGTATAGAAAAAAAGTTACCAACCGATATCTGAAAAACAAACAAACGGACTTCGACTTCGTGTTTCGAGCAATATCAAAACAAAGACGGCCGCTTTCGGCGTAATTTGACGCGCTGAATGCGATAAAACAAGTTTTAGGTCGCTAGCATGTATAGAAAAAAAGTTACTCACCGATATCCACGAAACAAACGAACGGAATTCGACTTCGTGTTTCAAGCAATATCAAAACAAAGACGACCGTTTCCGGCGTAATTTGACGCGCTAAATGCGATAGAACAAGTTTTAGGTGGCTAGCATGTATAGAAAAAAAGTTACTCACCGATATCCACGAAACAAACAAACGGAATTCGACTCCGTGTTTTGAGCAATATCAGAACAAAGACGACCGTTTCCGGCGTATTTTGACGCGCTGAATGCGATAAAACAAGTTTTAGGTCGCTAGCATGTATAGCAAAAAAGTTACTCACCGATATCCACGAAACAAACGAACGGAATTCGACTTCGTGTTTCAAGCAATATCGAAACAAAGACCACCGTTTTCGGCGTAATTTGACGCGCTGAATGCGATAAAACAGGTTTTAGGTCGCTAGCATGTATAGAAAAAAAGTTACTCACCGATATCCACGAAACAAACAAACGGAATTCGACTCCGTGTTTTGAGCAATATCAGAACAAAGACGACCGTTTCCGGCGTATTTTGACGCGCTGAATGCGATAAAACAAGTTTTAGGTCGCTAGCATGTATAGCAAAAAAGTTACTCACCGATATCCACGAAACAAACGAACGGAATTCGACTTCGTGTTTCAAGCAATATCGAAACAAAGACCACCGTTTCCGGCGTATTTTGACGCGCTGAATGCGATAAAACAAGTTTTAGGTCGCTAGCGTGTATAGAAAAAAAGTTACTCACCGATATCCACGAAACAAACAAACGGAATTCGACTCCGTGTTTTAAGCAATATCAGAACAAAGACGACCGTTTCCGGCGTAATTTGACGCCCTGAATGCGATAAAACAAGTTTTAGGTCGCTAGCATGTATAGAAAAAAAGTTACCAACCGATATCTGAAAAACAAACAAACGGACTTCGACTTCGTGTTTCGAGCAATATCAAAACAAAGACGGCCGCTTCCGGCGTAATTTGACGCGCTGAATGCGATAAAACAAGTTTTAGGTCGCTAGCATGTATAGAAAAAAAGTTACCAACCGATATCTGAAAAACAAACAAACGGACTTCGACTTCGTGTTTCGAGCAATATCAAAACAAAGACGGCCGCTTTCGGCGTAATTTGACGCGCTGAATGCGATAAAACAAGTTTTAGGTCGCTAGCATGTATAGAAAAAAAGTTACTCACCGATATCCACGAAACAAACGAACGGAATTCGACTTCGTGTTTCAAGCAATATCAAAACAAAGACGACCGTTTCCGGCGTAATTTGACGCGCTCAATGCGATAGAACAAGTTTTAGGTCGCTAGCATGTATAGAAAAAAAGTTACTCACCGATATCCACGAAACAAACAAACGAAATTCGACTCCGTGTTTTGAGCAATATCAGAACAAAGACGACCGTTTCCGGCGTAATTTGACGCGCTAAATGCGATAGAACAAGTTTTAGGTCGCTAGCATGTATAGAAAAAAAGTTACTAACCGATATCTGAAAAACAAACAAACGGACTCCGACTTCGTCTATCGAGCAATATCAAAACAAAGACGGCCGTTTCCGGCGTAATTTGACGCGCTGAATGCGATAAAACAAGTTTCAGGTCGCTAGCATGTATAGAAAAAAAGTTACTCACCGATATCCACGAAACAAACGAACGGAATTCGACTCCGTGTTTTGAGCAATATCAGAACAAAGACGACCGTTACCGGCGTAATTTGACGCGCTGAATGCGATAAAACAAGTTTTAGGTCGCTAGCATGTATAGAAAAAAAGTTACCAACCGATATCTGAAAAACAAACAAACGGACTTCGACTTCGTGTTTCGAGCAATATCAGAACAAAGACGGCCGCTTTCGGCGTAATTTGACGCGCTGAATGCGATAAAACAAGTTTTAGGTCGCTAGCATGTATAGAAAAAAAGTTACTCACCGATATCCACGAAACAAACGAACGGAATTCGACTTCGTGTTTCAAGCAATATCAAAACAAAGACGACCGTTTCCGGCGTAATTTGACGCGCTGAATGCGATAAAACAAGTTTTAGGTCGCTAGCATGTATAGAAAAAAAGTTACTTACCGATATCCACGAAACAAACAAACGGAATTCGACTCCGTGTTTTGAGCAATATCAGAACAAAGACGACCGTTTCCGGCGTAATTTGACGCGCTAAATGCGATAGAACAAGTTTTCGGTCGCTAGCATGTATAGAAAAAAAGTTACTAACCGATATCTGAAAAACAAACAAACGGACTCCGACTTCGTCTATCGAGCAATATCAAAACAAAGACGGCCGTTTCCGGCGTAATTTGACGCGCTGAATGCGATAAAACAAGTTTCAGGTCGCTAGCATGTATAGAAAAAAAGTTACTCACCGATATCCACGAAACAAACGAACGGAATTCGACTTCGTGTTTTAAGCAATATCAAAACAAAGACGACCGTTTCCGGCGTAATTTGACGCGCTGAATGCGATAAAACAAGTTTTAGGTCGCTAGCATGTATAGAAAAAAAGTTACTTACCGATATCCACGAAACAAACAAACGGAATTCGACTCCATGTTTTGAGCAATATCAGAACAAAGACGACCGTTTCCGGCGTAATTTGACGCGCTGAATGCGATAAAACAAGTTTTAGGTCGCAAGCATGTATAAAGAAAAAGTTACTCACCGATATCCACGAAACAAACGAACGGAATTCGACTTCGTGTTTTAAGCAATATCATAACAAAGACGACCGTTTCCGGCGTAATTTGACGCGCTAAATGCGATAGAACAAGTTTTAGGTGGCTAGCATGTATAGAAAAAAAGTTACTCACCGATATCCACGAAACAAACAAACGGAATTCGACTCCGTGTTTTGAGCAATATCAGAACAAAGACGACCGTTTCCGGCGTATTTTGACGCGCTGAATGCGATAAAACAAGTTTTAGGTCGCTAGCATGTATAGCAAAAAAGTTACTCACCGATATCCACGAAACAAACGAACGGAATTCGACTTCGTGTTTCAAGCAATATCGAAACAAAGACCACCGTTTTCGGCGTAATTTGACGCGCTGAATGCGATAAAACAAGTTTCAGGTCGCTAGCATGTATAGAAAAAAAGTTACTCACCGATATCCACGAAACAAACAAACGAAATTCGACTCCGTGTTTTGAGCAATATCAGAACAAAGACGACCGTTTCCGGCGTAATTTGACGCGCTAAATGCGATAGAACAAGTTTTAGGTCGCTAGCATGTATAGAAAAAAAGTTACTAACCGATATCTGAAAAACAAACAAACGGACTCCGACTTCGTCTATCGAGCAATATCAGAACAAAGACGGCCGTTTCCGGCGTAATTTGACGCGCTGAATGCGATAAAACAAGTTTCAGGTCGCTAGCATGTATAGAAAAAAAGTTACTCACCGATATCCACGAAACAAACGAACGGAATTCGACTCCGTGTTTTGAGCAATATCAGAACAAAGACGACCGTTACCGGCGTAATTTGACGCGCTGAATGCGATAAAACAAGTTTTAGGTCGCTAGCATGTATAGAAAAAAAGTTACCAACCGATATCTGAAAAACAAACAAACGGACTTCGACTTCGTGTTTCGAGCAATATCAAAACAAAGACGGCCGCTTTCGGCGTAATTTGACGCGCTGAATGCGATAAAACAAGTTTTAGGTCGCTAGCATGTATAGAAAAAAAGTTACTCACCGATATCCACGAAACAAACGAACGGAATTCGACTTCGTGTTTCAAGCAATATCAAAACAAAGACGACCGTTTCCGGCGTAATTTGACGCGCTAAATGCGATAGAACAAGTTTTCGGTCGCTAGCATGTATAGAAAAAAAGTTACTAACCGATATCTGAAAAACAAACAAACGGACTCCGACTTCGTCTATCGAGCAATATCAAAACAAAGACGGCCGTTTCCGGCGTAATTTGACGCGCTGAATGCGATAAATCAAGTTTCAGGTCGCTAGCATGTATAGAAAAAAAGTTACTCACCGATATCCACGAAACAAACGAACGGAATTCGACTTCGTGTTTTAAGCAATATCAGAACAAAGACGACCGTTTCCGGCGTAATTTGACGCGCTGAATGCGATAAAACAAGTTTTAGGTCGCTAGCATGTATAGAAAAAAAGTTACTTACCGATATCCACGAAACAAACAAACGGAATTCGACTCCATGTTTTGAGCAATATCAGAACAAAGACGACCGTTTCCGGCGTAATTTGACGCGCTGAATGCGATAAAACAAGTTTTAGGTCGCAAGCATGTATAAAGAAAAAGTTACTCACCGATATCCACGAAACAAACGAACGGAATTCGACTTCGTGTTTTAAGCAATATCAAAACAAAGACGACCGTTTCCGGCGTAATTTGACGCGCTAAATGCGATAGAACAAGTTTTAGGTGGCTAGCATGTATAGAAAAAAAGTTACTCACCGATATCCACGAAACAAACAAACGGAATTCGACTCCGTGTTTTGAGCAATATCAGAACAAAGACGACCGTTTCCGGCGTATTTTGACGCGCTGAATGCGATAAAACAAGTTTTAGGTCGCTAGCATGTATAGCAAAAAAGTTACTCACCGATATCCACGAAACAAACGAACGGAATTCGACTTCGTGTTTCAAGCAATATCGAAACAAAGACCACCGTTTTCGGCGTAATTTGACGCGCTGAATGCGATAAAACAGGTTTTAGGTCGCTAGCATGTATAGAAAAAAAGTTACCAACCGATATCTGAAAAACAAACAAACGGACTTCGACTTCGTGTTTCGAGCAATATCAGAACAAAGACGGCCGCTTTCGGCGTAATTTGACGCGCTGACCGCGATAAAACAAGTTTTAGGTCGCTAGCATGTATAGAAAAAAAGTTACTCACCGATATCCACGAAACAAACGAACGGAATTCGACTTCGTGTTTCAAGCAATATCAAAACAAAGACGACCGTTTCCGGCGTAATTTGACGCGCTGAATGCGATAAAACAAGTTTTAGGTCGCTAGCATGTATAGAAAAAAAGTTACTTACCGATATCCACGAAACAAACAAACGGAATTCGACTCCGTGTTTTGAGCAATATCAGAACAAAGACGACCGTTTCCGGCGTAATTTGACGCGCTAAATGCGATAGAACAAGTTTTCGGTCGCTAGCATGTATAGAAAAAAAGTTACTAACCGATATCTGAAAAACAAACAAACGGACTCCGACTTCGTCTATCGAGCAATATCAAAACAAAGACGGCCGTTTCCGGCGTAATTTGACGCGCTGAATGCGATAAAACAAGTTTCAGGTCGCTAGCATGTATAGAAAAAAAGTTACTCACCGATATCCACGAAACAAACGAACGGAATTCGACTTCGTGTTTTAAGCAATATCAAAACAAAGACGACCGTTTCCGGCGTAATTTGACGCGCTGAATGCGATAAAACAAGTTTTAGGTCGCTAGCATGTATAGAAAAAAAGTTACTTACCGATATCCACGAAACAAACAAACGGAATTCGACTCCATGTTTTGAGCAATATCAGAACAAAGACGACCGTTTCCGGCGTAATTTGACGCGCTGAATGCGATAAAACAAGTTTTAGGTCGCAAGCATGTATAAAGAAAAAGTTACTCACCGATATCCACGAAACAAACGAACGGAATTCGACTTCGTGTTTTAAGCAATATCAAAACAAAGACGACCGTTTCCGGCGTAATTTGACGCGCTAAATGCGATAGAACAAGTTTTAGGTGGCTAGCATGTATAGAAAAAAAGTTACTCACCGATATCCACGAAACAAACAAACGGAATTCGACTCCGTGTTTTGAGCAATATCAGAACAAAGACGACCGTTTCCGGCGTATTTTGACGCGCTGAATGCGATAAAACAAGTTTTAGGTCGCTAGCATGTATAGCAAAAAAGTTACTCACCGATATCCACGAAACAAACGAACGGAATTCGACTTCGTGTTTCAAGCAATATCGAAACAAAGACCACCGTTTTCGGCGTAATTTGACGCGCTGAATGCGATAAAACAAGTTTCAGGTCGCTAGCATGTATAGAAAAAAAGTTACTCACCGATATCCACGAAACAAACAAACGAAATTCGACTCCGTGTTTTGAGCAATATCAGAACAAAGACGACCGTTTCCGGCGTAATTTGACGCGCTAAATGCGATAGAACAAGTTTTAGGTCGCTAGCATGTATAGAAAAAAAGTTACTAACCGATATCTGAAAAACAAACAAACGGACTCCGACTTCGTCTATCGAGCAATATCAGAACAAAGACGGCCGTTTCCGGCGTAATTTGACGCGCTGAATGCGATAAAACAAGTTTCAGGTCGCTAGCATGTATAGAAAAAAAGTTACTCACCGATATCCACGAAACAAACGAACGGAATTCGACTCCGTGTTTTGAGCAATATCAGAACAAAGACGACCGTTACCGGCGTAATTTGACGCGCTGAATGCGATAAAACAAGTTTTAGGTCGCTAGCATGTATAGAAAAAAAGTTACCAACCGATATCTGAAAAACAAACAAACGGACTTCGACTTCGTGTTTCGAGCAATATCAAAACAAAGACGGCCGCTTTCGGCGTAATTTGACGCGCTGAATGCGATAAAACAAGTTTTAGGTCGCTAGCATGTATAGAAAAAAAGTTACTCACCGATATCCACGAAACAAACGAACGGAATTCGACTTCGTGTTTCAAGCAATATCAAAACAAAGACGACCGTTTCCGGCGTAATTTGACGCGCTAAATGCGATAGAACAAGTTTTCGGTCGCTAGCATGTATAGAAAAAAAGTTACTAACCGATATCTGAAAAACAAACAAACGGACTCCGACTTCGTCTATCGAGCAATATCAAAACAAAGACGGCCGTTTCCGGCGTAATTTGACGCGCTGAATGCGATAAATCAAGTTTCAGGTCGCTAGCATGTATAGAAAAAAAGTTACTCACCGATATCCACGAAACAAACGAACGGAATTCGACTTCGTGTTTTAAGCAATATCAGAACAAAGACGACCGTTTCCGGCGTAATTTGACGCGCTGAATGCGATAAAACAAGTTTTAGGTCGCTAGCATGTATAGAAAAAAAGTTACTTACCGATATCCACGAAACAAACAAACGGAATTCGACTCCATGTTTTGAGCAATATCAGAACAAAGACGACCGTTTCCGGCGTAATTTGACGCGCTGAATGCGATAAAACAAGTTTTAGGTCGCAAGCATGTATAAAGAAAAAGTTACTCACCGATATCCACGAAACAAACGAACGGAATTCGACTTCGTGTTTTAAGCAATATCAAAACAAAGACGACCGTTTCCGGCGTAATTTGACGCGCTAAATGCGATAGAACAAGTTTTAGGTGGCTAGCATGTATAGAAAAAAAGTTACTCACCGATATCCACGAAACAAACAAACGGAATTCGACTCCGTGTTTTGAGCAATATCAGAACAAAGACGACCGTTTCCGGCGTATTTTGACGCGCTGAATGCGATAAAACAAGTTTTAGGTCGCTAGCATGTATAGCAAAAAAGTTACTCACCGATATCCACGAAACAAACGAACGGAATTCGACTTCGTGTTTCAAGCAATATCGAAACAAAGACCACCGTTTTCGGCGTAATTTGACGCGCTGAATGCGATAAAACAGGTTTTAGGTCGCTAGCATGTATAGAAAAAAAGTTACTCACCGATATCCACGAAACAAACAAACGAAATTCGACTCCGTGTTTTGAGCAATATCAGAACAAAGACGACCGTTTCCGGCGTAATTTGACGCGCTAAATGCGATAAATCAAGTTTCAGGTCGCTAGCATGTATAGAAAAAAAGTTACTCACCGATATCCACGAAACAAACGAACGGAATTCGACTTCGTGTTTTAAGCAATATCAGAACAAAGACGACCGTTTCCGGCGTAATTTGACGCGCTGAATGCGATAAAACAAGTTTTAGGTCGCTAGCATGTATAGAAAAAAAGTTACTTACCGATATCCACGAAACAAACAAACGGAATTCGACTCCATGTTTTGAGCAATATCAGAACAAAGACGACCGTTTCCGGCGTAATTTGACGCGCTGAATGCGATAAAACAAGTTTTAGGTCGCAAGCATGTATAAAGAAAAAGTTACTCACCGATATCCACGAAACAAACGAACAGAATTCGACTTCGTGTTTTAAGCAATATCAAAACAAAGACGACCGTTTCCGGCGTAATTTGACGCGCTAAATGCGATAGAACAAGTTTTAGGTGGCTAGCATGTATAGAAAAAAAGTTACTCACCGATATCCACGAAACAAACAAACGGAATTCGACTCCGTGTTTTGAGCAATATCAGAACAAAGACGACCGTTTCCGGCGTATTTTGACGCGCTGAATGCGATAAAACAAGTTTTAGGTCGCTAGCATGTATAGCAAAAAAGTTACTCACCGATATCCACGAAACAAACGAACGGAATTCGACTTCGTGTTTCAAGCAATATCGAAACAAAGACCACCGTTTTCGGCGTAATTTGACGCGCTGAATGCGATAAAACAGGTTTTAGGTCGCTAGCATGTATAGAAAAAAAGTTACTCACCGATATCCACGAAACAAACAAACGAAATTCGACTCCGTGTTTTGAGCAATATCAGAACAAAGACGACCGTTTCCGGCGTAATTTGACGCGCTAAATGCGATAGAACAAGTTTTAGGTCGCTAGCATGTATAGAAAAAAAGTTACTAACCGATATCTGAAAAACAAACAAACGGACTCCGACTTCGTCTATCGAGCAATATCAAAACAAAGACGGCCGTTTCCGGCGTAATTTGACGCGCTGAATGCGATAAAACAAGTTTCAGGTCGCTAGCATGTATAGAAAAAAAGTTACTCACCGATATCCACGAAACAAACGAACGGAATTCGACTCCGTGTTTTGAGCAATATCAGAACAAAGACGACCGTTACCGGCGTAATTTGACGCGCTGAATGCGATAAAACAAGTTTTAGGTCGCTAGCATGTATAGAAAAAAAGTTACCAACCGATATCTGAAAAACAAACAAACGGACTTCGACTTCGTGTTTCGAGCAATATCAGAACAAAGACGGCCGCTTTCGGCGTAATTTGACGCGCTGAATGCGATAAAACAAGTTTTAGGTCGCTAGCATGTATAGAAAAAAAGTTACTCACCGATATCCACGAAACAAACGAACGGAATTCGACTTCGTGTTTCAAGCAATATCAAAACAAAGACGACCGTTTCCGGCGTAATTTGACGCGCTGAATGCGATAAAACAAGTTTTAGGTCGCTAGCATGTATAGAAAAAAAGTTACTTACCGATATCCACGAAACAAACAAACGGAATTCGACTCCGTGTTTTGAGCAATATCAGAACAAAGACGACCGTTTCCGGCGTAATTTGACGCGCTAAATGCGATAGAACAAGTTTTCGGTCGCTAGCATGTATAGAAAAAAAGTTACTAACCGATATCTGAAAAACAAACAAACGGACTCCGACTTCGTCTATCGAGCAATATCAAAACAAAGACGGCCGTTTCCGGCGTAATTTGACGCGCTGAATGCGATAAAACAAGTTTCAGGTCGCTAGCATGTATAGAAAAAAAGTTACTCACCGATATCCACGAAACAAACGAACGGAATTCGACTTCGTGGTTTAAGCAATATCAAAACAAAGACGACCGTTTCCGGCGTAATTTGACGCGCTGAATGCGATAAAACAAGTTTTAGGTCGCTAGCATGTATAGAAAAAAAGTTACTTACCGATATCCACGAAACAAACAAACGGAATTCGACTCCATGTTTTGAGCAATATCAGAACAAAGACGACCGTTTCCGGCGTAATTTGACGCGCTGAATGCGATAAAACAAGTTTTAGGTCGCAAGCATGTATAAAGAAAAAGTTACTCACCGATATCCACGAAACAAACGAACGGAATTCGACTTCGTGTTTTAAGCAATATCAAAACAAAGACGACCGTTTCCGGCGTAATTTGACGCGCTCAATGCGATAGAACAAGTTTTAGGTGGCTAGCATGTATAGAAAAAAAGTTACTCACCGATATCCACGAAACAAACAAACGGAATTCGACTCCGTGTTTTGAGCAATATCAGAACAAAGACGACCGTTTCCGGCGTATTTTGACGCGCTGAATGCGATAAAACAAGTTTTAGGTCGCTAGCATGTATAGCAAAAAAGTTACTCACCGATATCCACGAAACAAACGAACGGAATTCGACTTCGTGTTTTAAGCAATATCAAAACAAAGACGACCGTTTCCGGCGTAATTTGACGCGCTAAATGCGATAGAACAAGTTTTAGGTGGCTAGCATGTATAGAAAAAAAGTTACTCACCGATATCCACGAAACAAACAAACGGAATTCGACTCCGTGTTTTGAGCAATATCAGAACAAAGACGACCGTTTCCGGCGTATTTTGACGCGCTGAATGCGATAAAACAAGTTTTAGGTCGCTAGCATGTATAGCAAAAAAGTTACTCACCGATATCCACGAAACAAACGAACGGAATTCGACTTCGTGTTTCAAGCAATATCGAAACAAAGACCACCGTTTTCGGCGTAATTTGACGCGCTGAATGCGATAAAACAGGTTTTAGGTCGCTAGCATGTATAGAAAAAAAGTTACTCACCGATATCCACGAAACAAACAAACGAAATTCGACTCCGTGTTTTGAGCAATATCAGAACAAAGACGACCGTTTCCGGCGTAATTTGACGCGCTAAATGCGATAGAACAAGTTTTAGGTCGCTAGCATGTATAGAAAAAAAGTTACTAACCGATATCTGAAAAACAAACAAACGGACTCCGACTTCGTCTATCGAGCAATATCAAAACAAAGACGGCCGTTTCCGGCGTAATTTGACGCGCTGAATGCGATAAAACAAGTTTCAGGTCGCTAGCATGTATAGAAAAAAAGTTACTCACCGATATCCACGAAACAAACGAACGGAATTCGACTCCGTGTTTTGAGCAATATCAGAACAAAGACGACCGTTACCGGCGTAATTTGACGCGCTGAATGCGATAAAACAAGTTTTAGGTCGCTAGCATGTATAGAAAAAAAGTTACCAACCGATATCTGAAAAACAAACAAACGGACTTCGACTTCGTGTTTCGAGCAATATCAGAACAAAGACGGCCGCTTTCGGCGTAATTTGACGCGCTGAATGCGATAAAACAAGTTTTAGGTCGCTAGCATGTATAGAAAAAAAGTTACTCACCGATATCCACGAAACAAACGAACGGAATTCGACTTCGTGTTTCAAGCAATATCAAAACAAAGACGACCGTTTCCGGCGTAATTTGACGCGCTGAATGCGATAAAACAAGTTTTAGGTCGCTAGCATGTATAGCAAAAAAGTTACTCACCGATATCCACGAAACAAAGAAACGGAATTCGACTCCGTGTTTTGAGCAATATCAGAACAAAGACGACCGTTTCCGGCGTGATTTGACGCGCTGAATGCGATAGAACAAGTTTTAGGTCGCTAGCATGTATAGAAAAAAAGTTACTAACCGATATCTGAAAAACAAACAAACGGACTCCGACTTCGTCTATCGAGCAATATCAAAACAAAGACGGCCGTTTCCGGCGTAATTTGACGCGCTGAATGCGATAAAACAAGTTTCAGGGCGCTAGCATGTATAGAAAAAAAGTCACTCACCGATATCCACGAAACAAACGAACGGAATTCGACTTCGTGTTTTAAGCAATATCAAAACAAAGACGACCGTTTCCGGCGTAATTTGACGCGCTGAATGCGATAAAACAAGTTTTAGGTCGCTAGCATGTATAGAAAAAAAGTTACTTACCGATATCCACAAAACAAACAAACGGAATTCGACTCCATGTTTTGAGCAATATCAGAACAAAGACGACCGTTTCCGGCGTAATTTGACGCGCTGAATGCGATAAAACAAGTTTTAGGTCGCAAGCATGTATAAAGAAAAAGTTACTCACCGATATCCACGAAACAAACGAACGGAATTCGACTTCGTGTTTTAAGCAATATCAAAACAAAGACGACCGTTTACGGCGTAATTTGACGCGCTAAATGCGATAGAACAAGTTTTAGGTGGCTAGCATGTATAGAAAAAAAGTTACTCACCGATATCCACGAAACAAACAAACGGAATTCGACTCCGTGTTTTGAGCAATATCAGAACAAAGACGACCGTTTCCGGCGTATTTTGACGCGCTGAATGCGATAAAACAAGTTTTAGGTCGCTAGCATGTATAGCAAAAAAGTTACTCACCGATATCCACGAAACAAACGAACGGAATTCGACTTCGTGTTTCAAGCAATATCGAAACAAAGACCACCGTTTTCGGCGTAATTTGACGCGCTGAATGCGATAAAACAGGTTTTAGGTCGCTAGCATGTATAGAAAAAAAGTTACTCACCGATATCCACGAAACAAACAAACGGACTTCGACTTCGTGTTTCGAGCAATATCAAATCAAAGACGGCCGTTTCCGGCGTAATTTGACGCGCTGAATGCGATAAAACAAGTTTTAGGTCGCTAGCATGTATAGAAAAAAAGTTACTCACCGATCTCCACGAAACAAACGAACGGAATTCGACTTCGTGTTTTGAGCAATATCAGAACAAAGACGACCGTTTCCGGCGTATTTTGACGCGCTGAATGCGATAAAACAAGTTTTAGGTCGCTAGCATGTATAGCAAAAAAGTTACTCACCGATATCCACGAAACAAACAAACGGAATTCGACTCCGTGTTTTGAGCAATATCAGAACAAAGACGACCGTTTCCGGCGTGATTTGACGCGCTGAATGCGATAGAACAAGTTTTAGGTCGCTAGCATGTATAGAAAAAAAGTTACTAACCGATATCTGAAAAACAAACAAACGGACTCCGACTTCGTCTATCGAGCAATATCAAAACAAAGACGGCCGTTTCCGGCGTAATTTGACGCGCTTAATGCGATAAAACAAGTTTTAGGTCGCTAGCATGTATAGAAAAAAAATTACTCACCGATATCCACGAAACAAACAAACGGAATTCGACTCCGTGTTTCGAGCAATATCAGAACAAAGACGACCGTTTCCGGCGTAATTTGACGCGCTGAATGCGATAAAACAAGTTTTAGGTCGCTAGCATGTATAGAAAAAAAGTGACTCACCGATATCCACGAAACAAACGAAACGGTCGTCTTTGTTTTGATTTTGCTCGAAACACGAAGTCGAAGTCCGTTTGTTTGTTTTTCAGATATCGGTTGGTAACTTTTTTTCTATACATGCTAGCGACCTAAAACTTGTTTTATCGCATCCAGCGCGTCAAATTACGCCGGAAACGGTCGTCTTTGTTTTGATATTGCTCGAAACACGAAGTCGAAGTCCGTTTGTTTGTTTTTCAGATATCGGTTAGTAACTTTTTTTCTATACATGCTAGCGACCTAAAACTTGTTTTATCGCATTCAGCGCGTCAAATTACGCCAGAAACGGTCGTCTTTGTTTCGATATTGCTCGAAACACGAAGTCGAAGTCCGTTCGTTTGTTTTTCAGATATCGGTTGGTAACTTTCTTTCTATACATGCTAGCGACCTAAAACTTGTTTTATCGCATTCAGCGCGTCAAATTACGCCGGAAACGGTCGTCTTTGTTTTGATATTGCTCAAAACACGGAGTCAATTTTCGTTCGTTTGTTTCGTGGATATCGGTGAGTAACTTTTTTTCTATACATGCTAGCGACCTAAAACTTGTTTTATCGCATTCAGCCCGTCAAATTACGCCGGAAACGGTCGTCTTTGTTCTGATATTGCTTACAACACGAAGTCGAATTCCGTTCGTTTGTTTCGTGGATATCGGTGAGTAACTTTTTTTCTATACATGCTAGCGACCTGAAACCTGTTTCACCGCATTCAGCGCGTCAAATTACGCCGGAAACGGCCGTCTTTGTTTTGATATTGCTCGAAACACGAAGTCGAAGTCCGTTTGTATGTTTTTCACATATCGGTTGGTAACTTTTTTTCTATACATGCTAGCGACCTGAAACTTGTTTTATCGCATTCAGCGCGTCAAATTACGCCGGAAACGGTCGTCTTTGTTTTGATATTGCTCGAAACACGAAGTCGAAGTCCGTTCGTTTGTTTTTCAGATATCGGTTGGTAACTTTCTTTCTATACATGCTAGCGACCTTAAACTTGTTTTATCGCATCCAGCGCGTCAAATTACGCCGGAAACGGCCGTCTTTGTTTTGATATTGCTCGAAACACGAAGTCGAAGTCCGTTCGTTTGTTTTTCAGATATCGGTTGGTAACTTTCTTTCTATACATGCTAGCGACCTAAAACTTGTTTTATCGCATCCAGCGCGTCAAATTACGCCGGAAACGGCCGTCTTTGTTTTGATATTGCTCGAAACACAAAGTCGAAGTCCTTTTGTTTGTTTTTCAGATATCGGTTGGTAACTTTTTTTCTATACATGCTAGCGACCTGAAACTTGTTTTATCGCATCCAGCGCGTCAAATTACGCCGGAAACGGTCGTCTTTGTTTTGATATTGCTCAGAACACGAAGTCGAATTCCGTTCGTTTGTTTCGTGGATATCGGTGAGTAACTTTTTTTCTATACATGCTAGCGACCTAAAACTTGTTTTATCGCATTCAGCGCGTCAAATTACGCCGGAAACGGCCGTCTTTGTTTTGATATTGCTCGAAACACGAAGTCGGAGTCCGTTTGTTTGTTTTTCAGATATCGGTTGGTTACTTTTTTTCTATACATGCTAGCGACCTAAAACTTGTTTTATCGCATTCAGCGCGTCGAATCACGCCGGAAACGGTCGTCTTTGTTTTGATATTGCTCAAAACACGGAGTCAATTTCCGTTCGTTTGTTTCGTGGATATCGGTGAGTAACTTTTTTTCTATACATGCTAGCGACCTAAAACTTGTTTTATCGCATTCAGCCCGTCAAATTACGCCGGAAACGGTCGTCTTTGTTCTGATATTGCTCAAAACACGAAGTCGAATTCCGTTCGTTTGTTTCGTGGATATCGGTGAGTAACTTTTTTTTTATACATGCTAGCGACCTTAAACCTGTTTCACCGCATTCAGCGCGTCAAATTACGCCGGAAACGGCCGTCTTTGTTTTGATATTGCTCGAAACACGAAGTCGAAGTCCGTTTGTATGTTTTTCAGCTATCGGTTGGTAACTTTTTTTCTATACATGCTAGCGACCTGAAACTTGTTTTATCGCATTCAGCGCGTCAAATTACGCCGGAAACGGTCGTCCTTGTTTTGATATTGCTCGAAACACGAAGTCGAAGTCCGTTTGTTTGTTTTTCAGATATCGGTTGGTAACTTTTTTTCTATACATGCTAGCGACCTAAAACTTGTTTTATCGCATCAGCGCGTCAAATTACGCCGGAAACGGCCGTCTTTGTTTTGATATTGCTCGAAACACGAAGTCGAAGTCCGTTCGTTTGTTTCTCAGATATCGGTTGGTAACTTCTTTTCTATACATGCTAGCGACCTAAAACTTGTTTTATCGCATTCAGCGCGTCAAATTACGCCGGAAACGGTCGTCTTTGTTTTGATATTGCTCAGAACACGAAGTCGAATTTCGTTCGTTTGTTTCGTGGATATCGGTGAGTAACTTTTTTTCTATACATGCTAGCGACCTAAAACTTGTTTTATCGCATTCAGCGCGTCAAATTACGCCGGAAACGGCCGTCTTTGTTTTGATATTGCTCGAAACACGAAGTCGAAGTCCGTTCGTTTGTTTTTCAGATATCGGTTGGTAACTTTCTTTCTATACATGCTAGCGACCTAAAACTTGTTTTATCGCATTCAGCGCGTCAAATTACGCCGGAAACGGCCGTCTTTGTTTTGATATTGCTCGAAACACGAAGTCGAAGTCCGTTCGTTTGTTTTTCAGATATCGGTTGGTAACTTTCTTTCTATACATGCTAGCGACCTAAAACTTGTTTTATCGCATTCAGCGCGTCAAATTACGCCGGAAACGGCCGTCTTTGTTTTGATATTGCTCGAAACACGAAGTCGAAGTCCGTTCGTTTGTTTTTCAGATATCGGTTGGTAACTTTCTTTCTATACATGCTAGCGACCTAAAACTTGTTTTATCGCATTCAGCGCGTCAAATTACGCCGGAAACGGTCGTCTTTGTTTTGATATTGCTCAGAACACGAAGTCGAATTCCGTTCGTTTGTTTCGTGGATATCGGTGAGTAACTTTTTTTGTATACATGCTAGCGACCTGAAACTTGTTTTACCGCATTCAGCGCGTCAAATTACGCCGGAAACGGCCGTCTTTGTTTTGATATTGCTCGAAACACGAAGTCGAAGTCCGTTTGTTTGTTTTTCAGATATTGGTTGGTTACTTTTTTTCTATACATGCTAGCGACCTAAAACTTGTTTTATCGCATTCAGCGCGTCAAATCACGCCGGAAACGGTCGTCTTTGTTTTGATATTGCTCAAAACACGGAGTCAATTTCCGTTCGTTTGTTTCGTGGATATCGGTGAGTAACTTTTTTTCTATACATGCTAGCGACCTAAAACTTGTTTTATCGCATTCAGCCCGTCAAATTACGCCGGAAACGGTCGTCTCTGTTCTGATATTGCTCAAAACACGAAGTCGAATTCCGTTCGTTTGTTTCGTGGATATCGGTGAGTAACTTTTTTTCTATACATGCTAGCGACCTAAAACCTGTTTCACCGCATTCAGCGCGTCAAATTACGCCGGAAACGGCCGTCTTTGTTTTGATATTGCTCGAAACACGGAGTCGAAGTCCGTTTGTATGTTTTCCGGATATCGGTTGGTAACTTTTTTTCTATACATGCTAGCGACCTAAAACTTGTTTTATCGCATTCAGCGCGTCAAATTACGCCGGAAACGGCCGTCTTTGTTTTGATATTGCTCGAAACACGAAGTCGAAGTCCGTTCGTTTGTTTTTCAGATATCGGTTGGTAACTTCCTTTCTATACATGCTAGCGACCTAAAACTTGTTTTATCGCATTCAGCGCGTCAAATTGCGCCGGAAACGGTCGTCTTTGTTTTGATATTGCTCAGAACACGAAGTCGAATTCCGTTCGTTTGTTTCGTGGATATCGGTGAGTAACTTTTTTTCTATACATGCTAGCGACCTAAAACCTGTTTCACCGCATTCAGCGCGTCAAATTACGCCGGAAACGGCCGTCTTTGTTTTGATATTGCTCGAAACACGAAGTCGAAGTCCGTTTGTATGTTTTTCAGATATCGGTTGGTAACTTTTTTCTATACATGCTAGCGACCTGAAACTTGTTCTATCGCATTCAGCGCGTCAAATTACGCCGAAAACGGTCGTCTTTGTTTTGATATTGCTCGAAACACGAAGTCGAAGTCCGTTTGTTTGTTTTTCAGATATCGGTTGGTATTTTTTTTTCTATACATGCTAGCGACCTAAAACTTGTTTTATCGCATTCAGCGCGTCAAATTACGCCGGAAACGGCCGTCTTTGTTTTGATATTGCTCGAAACACGAAGTCGAAGTCCGTTCGTTTGTTTTTCAGATATCGGTTGGTAACTTTCTTTCTATACATGCTAGCGACCTAAAACTTGTTTTATCGCATTCAGCGCGTCAAATTACGCCGGAAACGGTCGTCTTTGTTTTGATATTGCTCAGAACACGAAGTCGAATTCCGTTCGTTTGTTTCGTGGATATCGGTGAGTAACTTTTTTTGTATACATGCTAGCGACCTGAAACTTGTTTTACCGCATTCAGCGCGTCAAATTACGCCGGAAACGGCCGTCTTTGTTTTGATATTGCTCGAAACACGAAGTCGAAGTCCGTTTGTTTGTTTTTCAGATATTGGTTGGTTACTTTTTTTCTATACATGCTAGCGACCTAAAACTTGTTTTATCGCATTCAGCGCGTCAAATCACGCCGGAAACGGTCGTCTTTGTTTTGATATTGCTCAAAACACGGAGTCAATTTCCGTTCGTTTGTTTCGTGGATATCGGTGAGTAACTTTTTTTCTATACATGCTAGCGACCTAAAACTTGTTTTATCGCATTCAGCCCGTCAAATTACGCCGGAAACGGTCGTCTCTGTTCTGATATTGCTCAAAACACGAAGTCGAATTCCGTTCGTTTGTTTCGTGGATATCGGTGAGTAACTTTTTTTCTATACATGCTAGCGACCTAAAACCTGTTTCACCGCATTCAGCGCGTCAAATTACGCCGGAAACGGCCGTCTTTGTTTTGATATTGCTCGAAACACGGAGTCGAAGTCCGTTTGTATGTTTTCCGGATATCGGTTGGTAACTTTTTTTCTATACATGCTAGCGACCTAAAACTTGTTTTATCGCATTCAGCGCGTCAAATTACGCCGGAAACGGCCGTCTTTGTTTTGATATTGCTCGAAACACGAAGTCGAAGTCCGTTCGTTTGTTTTTCAGATATCGGTTGGTAACTTCCTTTCTATACATGCTAGCGACCTAAAACTTGTTTTATCGCATTCAGCGCGTCAAATTGCGCCGGAAACGGTCGTCTTTGTTTTGATATTGCTCAGAACACGAAGTCGAATTCCGTTCGTTTGTTTCGTGGATATCGGTGAGTAACTTTTTTTCTATACATGCTAGCGACCTAAAACCTGTTTCACCGCATTCAGCGCGTCAAATTACGCCGGAAACGGCCGTCTTTGTTTTGATATTGCTCGAAACACGAAGTCGAAGTCCGTTTGTATGTTTTTCAGATATCGGTTGGTAACTTTTTTCTATACATGCTAGCGACCTGAAACTTGTTCTATCGCATTCAGCGCGTCAAATTACGCCGAAAACGGTCGTCTTTGTTTTGATATTGCTCGAAACACGAAGTCGAAGTCCGTTTGTTTGTTTTTCAGATATCGGTTGGTATTTTTTTTTCTATACATGCTAGCGACCTAAAACTTGTTTTATCGCATTCAGCGCGTCAAATTACGCCGGAAACGGCCGTCTTTGTTTTGATATTGCTCGAAACACGAAGTCGAAGTCCGTTCGTTTGTTTTTCAGATATCGGTTGGTAACTTTCTTTCTATACATGCTAGCGACCTAAAACTTGTTTTATCGCATTCAGCGCGTCAAATTACGCCGGAAACGGTCGTCTTTGTTTTGATATTGCTCAGAACACGAAGTCGACTTCCGTTCGTTTGTTTCGTGGATATCGGTGAGTAACTTTTTTTTTATACATGCTAGCGACCTGAAACTTGTTTTACCGCATTCAGCGCGTCAAATTACGCCGGAAACGGCCGTCTTTGTTTTGATATTGTTCGAAACACGAAGTCGAAGTCCGTTTGTTTGTTTTTCAGATATCGGTTGGTTACTTTTTTTCTATACATGCTAGCGACCTAAAACTTGTTTTATCGCATTCAGCGCGTCAAATCACGCCGGAAACGGTCGTCTTTGTTTTGATATTGCTCAAAACACGGAGTCAATTTCCGTTCGTTTGTTTCGTGGATATCGGTGAGTAACTTTTTTTCTATACATGCTAGCGACCTAAAACTTGTTTTATCGCATTCAGCCCGTCAAATTACGCCGGAAACGGTCATCTCTGTTCTGATATTGCTCAAAACACGAAGTCGAATTCCGTTCGTTTGTTTCGTGGATATCGGTGAGTAACTTTTTTTCTATACATGCTAGCGACCTAAAACCTGTTTCACCGCATTCAGCGCGTCAAATTACGCCGGAAACGGCCGTCTTTGTTTTGATATTGCTCGAAACACGAAGTCGAAGTCCGTTCGTTTGTTTTTCAGATATCGGTTGGTAACTTCCTTTCTATACATGCTAGCGACCTAAAACTTGTTTTATCGCATTCAGCGCGTCAAATTACGCCGGAAACGGTCGTCTTTGTTTTGATATTGCTCAGAACACGAAGTCGAATTCCGTTCGTTTGTTTCGTGGATATCGGTGAGTAACTTTTTTTCTATACATGCTAGCGACCTAAAACCTGTTTCACCGCATTCAGCGCGTCAAATTACGCCGGAAACGGCCGTCTTTGTTTTGATATTGCTCGAAACACGAAGTCGAAGTCCGTTTGTATGTTTTTCAGATATCGGTTGGTAACTTTTTTCTATACATGCTAGCGACCTGAAACTTGTTCTATCGCATTCAGCGCGTCAAATTACGCCGAAAACGGTCGTCTTTGTTTTGATATTGCTGGAAACACGAAGTCGAAGTCCGTTCGTTTGTTTTTCAGATATCGGTTGGTAACTTCCTTTCTATACATGCTAGCGACCTAAAACTTGTTTTATCGCATTCAGCGCGTCAAATTACGCCGGAAACGGCCGTCTTTGTTTTGATATTGCTCGAAACACGAAGTCGAAGTCCGTTTGTTTGTTTTTCAGATATCGGTTGGTTACTTTTTTTCTATACATGCTAGCGACCTAAAACTTGTTTTATCGCATTCAGCGCGTCAAATCACGCCGGAAACGGTCGTCTTTGTTTTGATATTGCTCAAAACACGGAGTCAATTTCCGTTCGTTTGTTTCGTGGATATCGGTGAGTAACTTTTTTTCTATACATGCTAGCGACCTAAAACTTGTTTTATCGCATTCAGCGCGTCAAATTACGCCAGAAACGGTCGTCTTTGTTTCGATATTGCTCGAAACACGAAGTCGAAGTCCGTTCGTTTGTTTTTCAGATATCGGTTGGTAACTTTCTTTCTATACATGCTAGCGACCTAAAACTTGTTTTATCGCATTCAGCGCGTCAAATTACGCCGGAAACGGCCGTCTTTGTTTTGATATTGCTGGAAACACGAAGTCGAAGTCCGTTCGTTTGTTTTTCAGATATCGGTTGGTAACTTCCTTTCTATACATGCTAGCGACCTAAAACTTGTTTTATCGCATTCAGCGCGTCAAATTACGCCGGAAACGGCCGTCTTTGTTTTGATATTGCTCGAAACACGAAGTCGAAGTCCGTTTGTTTGTTTTTCAGATATCGGTTGGTTACTTTTTTTCTATACATGCTAGCGACCTAAAACTTGTTTTATCGCATTCAGCGCGTCAAATCACGCCGGAAACGGTCGTCTTTGTTTTGATATTGCTCAAAACACGGAGTCAATTTCCGTTCGTTTGTTTCGTGGATATCGGTGAGTAACTTTTTTTCTATACATGCTAGCGACCTAAAACTTGTTTTATCGCATTCAGCGCGTCAAATTACGCCAGAAACGGTCGTCTTTGTTTCGATATTGCTCGAAACACGAAGTCGAAGTCCGTTCGTTTGTTTTTCAGATATCGGTTGGTAACTTTCTTTCTATACATGCTAGCGACCTAAAACTTGTTTTATCGCATTCAGCGCGTCAAATTACGCCGGAAACGGCCGTCTTTGTTTTGATATTGCTGGAAACACGAAGTCGAAGTCCGTTCGTTTGTTTTTCAGATATCGGTTGGTAACTTCCTTTCTATACATGCTAGCGACCTAAAACTTGTTTTATCGCATTCAGCGCGTCAAATTACGCCGGAAACGGCCGTCTTTGTTTTGATATTGCTCGAAACACGAAGTCGAAGTCCGTTTGTTTGTTTTTCAGATATCGGTTGGTTACTTTTTTTCTATACATGCTAGCGACCTAAAACTTGTTTTATCGCATTCAGCGCGTCAAATTACGCCGGAAACGGTCGTCTTTGTTTTGATATTGCTCAAAACACGGAGTCAATTTCCGTTCTTTTGTTTCGTGGATATCGGTGAGTAACTTTTTTTCTATACATGCTAGCGACCTAAAACTTGTTTTATCGCATTCAGCCCGTCAAATTACGCCGGAAACGGTCGTCTTTGTTCTGATATTGCTTACAACACGAAGTCGAATTCCGTTCGTTTGTTTCGTGGATATCGGTGAGTAACTTTTTTTCTATACATGCTAGCGACCTAAAACCTGTTTCACCGCATTCAGCGCGTCAAATTACGCCGGAAACGGCCGTCTTTGTTTTGATATTGCTCGAAACACGAAGTCGAAGTCCGTTTGTATGTTTTTCACATATCGGTTGGTAACTTTTTTTCTATACATGCTAGCGACCTGAAACTTGTTTTATCGCATTCAGCCCGTCAAATTACGCCGGAAACGGTCGTCTTTGTTCTGATATTGCTTACAACACGAAGTCGAATTCCGTTCGTTTGTTTCGTGGATATCGGTGAGTAACTTTTTTTCTATACATGCTAGCGACCTAAAACCTGTTTCACCGCATTCAGCGCGTCAAATTACGCCGGAAACGGCCGTCTTTGTTTTGATATTGCTCGAAACACGAAGTCGAAGTCCGTTTGTATGTTTTTCACATATCGGTTGGTAACTTTTTTTCTATACATGCTAGCGACCTGAAACTTGTTTTATCGCATTCAGCGCGTCAAATTACGCCGGGAACGGTCGTCTTTGTTTTGATATTGCTCGAAACACGAAGTCGAAGTCCGTTCGTTTGTTTCGTGGATATCGGTGAGTAACTTTTTTTCTATACATGCTAGCGACCTAAAACTTGTTTTATCGCATTCAGCCCGTCAAATTACGCCGGAAACGGTCGTCTTTGTTCTGATATTGCTTACAACACGAAGTCGAATTCCGTTCGTTTGTTTCGTGGATATCGGTGAGTAACTTTTTTTCTATACATGCTAGCGACCTAAAACCTGTTTCACCGCATTCAGCGCGTCAAATTACGCCGGAAACGGCCGTCTTTGTTTTGATATTGCTCGAAACACGAAGTCGAAGTCCGTTTGTATGTTTTTCACATATCGGTTGGTAACTTTTTTTCTATACATGCTAGCGACCTGAAACTTGTTTTATCGCATTCAGCCCGTCAAATTACGCCGGAAACGGTCGTCTTTGTTCTGATATTGCTTACAACACGAAGTCGAATTCCGTTCGTTTGTTTCGTGGATATCGGTGAGTAACTTTTTTTCTATACATGCTAGCGACCTGAAACCTGTTTCACCGCATTCAGCGCGTCAAATTACGCCGGAAACGGCCGTCTTTGTTTTGATATTGCTCGAAACACGAAGTCGAAGTCCGTTTGTATGTTTTTCACATATCGGTTGGTAACTTTTTTTCTATACATGCTAGCGACCTGAAACTTGTTTTATCGCATTCAGCGCGTCAAATTACGCCGGAAACGGTCGTCTTTGTTTTGATATTGCTCGAAACACGAAGTCGAAGTCCGTTCGTTTGTTTCGTGGATATCGGTGAGTAACTTTTTTTCTATACATGCTAGCGACCTAAAACTTGTTTTATCGCATTCAGCCCGTCAAATTACGCCGGAAACGGTCGTCTTTGTTCTGATATTGCTTACAACACGAAGTCGAATTCCGTTCGTTTGTTTCGTGGATATCGGTGAGTAACTTTTTTTCTATACATGCTAGCGACCTAAAACCTGTTTCACCGCATTCAGCGCGTCAAATTACGCCGGAAACGGCCGTCTTTGTTTTGATATTGCTCGAAACACGAAGTCGAAGTCCGTTTGTATGTTTTTCACATATCGGTTGGTAACTTTTTTTCTATACATGCTAGCGACCTGAAACTTGTTTTATCGCATTCAGCTAGTCAAATTACGCCGGAAACGGTCGTCTTTGTTCTGATATTGCTTACAACACGAAGTCGAATTCCGTTCGTTTGTTTCGTGGATATCGGTGAGTAACTTTTTTTCTATACATGCTAGCGACCTAAAACTTGTTTCACCGCATTCAGCGCGTCAAATTACGCCGGAAACGGCCGTCTTTGTTTTGATATTGCTCGAAACACGAAGTCGAAGTCCGTTTGTATGTTTTTCACATATCGGTTGGTAACTTTTTTTCTATACATGCTAGCGACCTGAAACTTGTTTTATCGCATTCAGCGCGTCAAATTACGCCGGAAACGGTCGTCTTTGTTTTGATATTGCTCGAAACACGAAGTCGAAGTCCGTTCGTTTGTTTTTCAGATATCGGTTGGTAACTTTCTTTCTATACATGCTAGCGACCTAAAACTTGTTTTATCGCATTCAGCGCGTCAAATCACGCCGGAAACGGTCGTCTTTGTTTTGATATTGCTCAAAACACGGAGTCAATTTCCGTTCGTTTGTTTCGTGGATATCGGTGAGTAACTTTTTTTCTATACATGCTAGCGACCTAAAACTTGTTTTATCGCATTCAGCCCGTCAAATTACGCCGGAAACGGTCGTCTCTGTTCTGATATTGCTCAAAACACGAAGTCGAATTCCGTTCGTTTGTTTCGTGGATATCGGTGAGTAACTTTTTTTCTATACATGCTAGCGACCTAAAACCTGTTGCACCGCATTCAGCGCGTCAAATTACGCCGGAAACGGCCGTCTTTGTTTTGATATTGCTCGAAACACGAAGTCGAAGTCCATTTGTATGTTTTCCAGATATCGGTTGGTAACTTTTTTTCTATACATGCTAGCGACCTAAAACTTGTTTTATCGCATTCAGCGCGTCAAATTACGCCGGAAACGGCCGTCTTTGTTTTGATATTGCTCGAAACACGAAGTCGAAGTCCGTTCGTTTGTTTTTCAGATATCGGTTGGTAACTTCCTTTCTATACATGCTAGCGACCTAAAACTTGTTTTATCGCATTCAGCGCGTCAAATTACGCCGGAAACGGTCGTCTTTGTTTTGATATTGCTCAGAACACGAAGTCGAATTCCGTTCGTTTGTTTCGTGGATATCGGTGAGTAACTTTTTTTCTATACATGCTAGCGACCTAAAACCTGTTTCACCGCATTCAGCGCGTCAAATTACGCCGGAAACGGCCGTCTTTGTTTTGATATTGCTCGAAACACGAAGTCGAAGTCCGTTTGTATGTTTTTCAGATATCGGTTGGTAACTTTTTTCTATACATGCTAGCGACCTGAAACTTGTTCTATCGCATTCAGCGCGTCAAATTACGCCGAAAACGGTCGTCTTTGTTTTGATATTGCTCGAAACACGAAGTCGAAGTCCGTTTGTTTGTTTTTCAGATATCGGTTGGTAACTTTTTTTCTATACATGCTAGCGACCTAAAACTTGTTTTATCGCATTCAGCGCGTCAAATTACGCCGGAAACGGCCGTCTTTGTTTTGATATTGCTCGAAACACAAAGTCGAAGTCCTTTTGTTTGTTTTTCAGATATCGGTTGGTAACTTTTTTTCTATACATGCTAGCGACCTGAAACTTGTTTTATCGCATCCAGCGCGTCAAATTACGCCGGAAACGGCCGTCTTTGTTTTGATATTGCTCGAAACACGAAGTCGGAGTCCGTTTGTTTGTTTTCCAGATATCGGTTGGTTACTTTTTTTCTATACATGCTAGCGACCTGAAACTTGTTTTATCGCATTCAGCGCGTCAAATCACGCCGGAAACGGTCGTCTTTGTTTTGATATTGCTCAAAACACGGAGTCAATTTCCGTTCGTTTGTTTCGTGGATATCGGTGAGTAACTTTTTTTCTATACATGCTAGCGACCTAAAACTTGTTTTATCGCATTCAGCCCGTCAAATTACGCCGGAAACGGTCGTCTTTGTTCTGATATTGCTCAAAACACGAAGTCGAATTCCGTTCGTTTGTTTCGTGGATATCGGTGAGTAACTTTTTTTTTATACATGCTAGCGACCTAAAACCTGTTTCACCGCATTCAGCGCGTCAAATTACGCCGGAAACGGCCGTCTTTGTTTTGATATTGCTCGAAACACGAAGTCGAAGTCCGTTTGTATGTTTTTCAGATATCGGTTGGTAACTTTCTTTGTATACATGCTAGCGACCTAAAACTTGTTTTATCGCATTCAGCGCGTCAAATTACGCCGGAAACGGCCGTCTTTGTTTTGATATTGCTGGAAACACGAAGTCGAAGTCCGTTCGTTTGTTTTTCAGATATCGGTTGGTAACTTCCTTTCTATACATGCTAGCGACCTAAAACTTGTTTTATCGCATTCAGCGCGTCAAATTACGCCGGAAACGGCCGTCTTTGTTTTGATATTGCTCGAAACACGAAGTCGAAGTCCGTTTGTTTGTTTTTCAGATATCGGTTGGTTACTTTTTTTCTATACATGCTAGCGACCTAAAACTTGTTTTATCGCATTCAGCGCGTCAAATCACGCCGGAAACGGTCGTCTTTGTTTTGATATTGCTCAAAACACGGAGTCAATTTCCGTTCGTTTGTTTCGTGGATATCGGTGAGTAACTTTTTTTCTATACATGCTAGCGACCTAAAACTTGTTTTATCGCATTCAGCGCGTCAAATTACGCCAGAAACGGTCGTCTTTGTTTCGATATTGCTCGAAACACGAAGTCGAAGTCCGTTCGTTTGTTTTTCAGATATCGGTTGGTAACTTTCTTTCTATACATGCTAGCGACCTAAAACTTGTTTTATCGCATTCAGCGCGTCAAATTACGCCGGAAACGGCCGTCTTTGTTTTGATATTGCTGGAAACACGAAGTCGAAGTCCGTTCGTTTGTTTTTCAGATATCGGTTGGTAACTTCCTTTCTATACATGCTAGCGACCTAAAACTTGTTTTATCGCATTCAGCGCGTCAAATTACGCCGGAAACGGCCGTCTTTGTTTTGATATTGCTCGAAACACGAAGTCGAAGTCCGTTTGTTTGTTTTTCAGATATCGGTTGGTTACTTTTTTTCTATACATGCTAGCGACCTAAAACTTGTTTTATCGCATTCAGCGCGTCAAATTACGCCGGAAACGGTCGTCTTTGTTTTGATATTGCTCAAAACACGGAGTCAATTTCCGTTCTTTTGTTTCGTGGATATCGGTGAGTAACTTTTTTTCTATACATGCTAGCGACCTAAAACTTGTTTTATCGCATTCAGCCCGTCAAATTACGCCGAAAACGGTCGTCTTTGTTCTGATATTGCTTACAACACGAAGTCGAATTCCGTTCGTTTGTTTCGTGGATATCGGTGAGTAACTTTTTTTCTATACATGCTAGCGACCTAAAACCTGTTTCACCGCATTCAGCGCGTCAAATTACGCCGGAAACGGCCGTCTTTGTTTTGATATTGCTCGAAACACGAAGTCGAAGTCCGTTTGTATGTTTTTCACATATCGGTTGGTAACTTTTTTTCTATACATGCTAGCGACCTGAAACTTGTTTTATCGCATTCAGCGCGTCAAATTACGCCGGAAACGGTCGTCTTTGTTTTGATATTGCTCGAAACACGAAGTCGAAGTCCGTTCGTTTGTTTCGTGGATATCGGTGAGTAACTTTTTTTCTATACATGCTAGCGACCTAAAACTTGTTTTATCGCATTCAGCCCGTCAAATTACGCCGGAAACGGTCGTCTTTGTTCTGATATTGCTTACAACACGAAGTCGAATTCCGTTCGTTTGTTTCGTGGATATCGGTGAGTAACTTTTTTTCTATACATGCTAGCGACCTAAAACCTGTTTCACCGCATTCAGCGCGTCAAATTACGCCGAAAACGGCCGTCTTTGTTTTGATATTGCTCGAAACACGAAGTCGAAGTCCGTTTGTATGTTTTTCACATATCGGTTGGTAACTTTTTTTCTATACATGCTAGCGACCTGAAACTTGTTTTATCGCATTCAGCCCGTCAAATTACGCCGGAAACGGTCGTCTTTGTTCTGATATTGCTTACAACACGAAGTCGAATTCCGTTCGTTTGTTTCGTGGATATCGGTGAGTAACTTTTTTTCTATACATGCTAGCGACCTAAAACCTGTTTCACCGCATTCAGCGCGTCAAATTACGCCGGAAACGGCCGTCTTTGTTTTGATATTGCTCGAAACACGAAGTCGAAGTCCGTTTGTATGTTTTTCACATATCGGTTGGTAACTTTTTTTCTATACATGCTAGCGACCTGAAACTTGTTTTATTGCATTCAGCGCGTCAAATTACGCCGGAAACGGTCGTCTTTGTTTTGATATTGCTCGAAACACGAAGTCGAAGTCCGTTCGTTTGTTTCGTGGATATCGGTGAGTAACTTTTTTTCTATACATGCTAGCGACCTAAAACTTGTTTTATCGCATTCAGCCCGTCAAATTACGCCGGAAACGGTCGTCTTTGTTCTGATATTGCTTACAACACGAAGTCGAATTCCGTTCGTTTGTTTCGTGGATATCGGTGAGTAACTTTTTTTCTATACATGCTAGCGACCTAAAACCTGTTTCACCGCATTCAGCGCGTCAAATTACGCCGGAAACGGCCGTCTTTGTTTTGATATTGCTCGAAACACGAAGTCGAAGTCCGTTTGTATGTTTTTCACATATCGGTTGGTAACTTTTTTTCTATACATGCTAGCGACCTGAAACTTGTTTTATCGCATTCAGCCCGTCAAATTACGCCGGAAACGGTCGTCTTTGTTCTGATATTGCTTACAACACGAAGTCGAATTCCGTTCGTTTGTTTCGTGGATATCGGTGAGTAACTTTTTTTCTATACATGCTAGCGACCTAAAACCTGTTTCACCGCATTCAGCGCGTCTAATTACGCCGGAAACGGCCGTCTTTGTTTTGATATTGCTCGAAACACGAAGTCGAAGTCCGTTTGTATGTTTTTCACATATCGGTTGGTAACTTTTTTTCTATACATGCTAGCGACCTGAAACTTGTTTTATCGCATTCAGCGCGTCAAATTACGCCGGAAACGGTCGTCTTTGTTTTGATATTGCTCGAAACACGAAGTCGAAGTCCGTTCGTTTGTTTTTCAGATATCGGTTGGTAACTTTCTTTCTATACATGCTAGCGACCTGAAACTTGTTTTATCGCCACCAGCGCGTCAAATTACGCCGGAAACGGCCGTCTTTGTTTTGATATTGCTCGAAACACGAAGTCGAAGTCCGTTCGTTTGTTTTTCAGATATCGGTTGGTAACTTTCTTTCTATACATGCTAGCGACCTAAAACTTGTTTTATCGCATCCAGCGCGTCAAATTACGCCGGAAACGGCCGTCTTTGTTTTGATATTGCTCGAAACACGAAGTCGAAGTCCGTTTGTATGTTTTTCAGATATCGGTTGGTAACTTTTTTTCTATACATGCTAGCGACCTGAAACTTGTTTTATCGCATTCAGCCCGTCAAATTACGCCGGAAACGGTCGTCTTTGTTCTGATATTGCTTACAACACGAAGTCGAATTCCGTTCGTTTGTTTCGTGGATATCGGTGAGTAACTTTTTTTCTATACATGCTAGCGACCTAAAACCTGTTTCACCGCATTCAGCGCGTCAAATTACGCCGGAAACGGCCGTCTTTGTTTTGATATTGCTCGAAAAACGAAGTCGAAGTCCGTTTGTATGTTTTTCACATATCGGTTGGTAACTTTTTTTCTATACATGCTAGCGACCTGAAACTTGTTTTATCGCATTCAGCGCGTCAAATTACGCCGGAAACGGTCGTCTTTGTTTTGATATTGCTCGAAACACGAAGTCGAAGTCCGTTCGTTTGTTTCGTGGATATCGGTGAGTAACTTTTTTTCTATACATGCTAGCGACCTAAAACCTGTTTCACCGCATTCAGCGCGTCAAATTACGCCGGAAACGGCCGTCTTTGTTTTGATATTGCTCGAAACACGAAGTCGAAGTCCGTTTGTATGTTTTTCACATATCGGTTGGTAACTTTTTTTCTATACATGCTAGCGACCTGAAACTTGTTTTATCGCATTCAGCGCGTCAAATTACGCCGGAAACGGTCGTCTTTGTTTTGATATTGCTCGAAACACGAAGTCGAAGTCCGTTCGTTTGTTTCGTGGATATCGGTGAGTAACTTTTTTTCTATACATGCTAGCGACCTAAAACTTGTTTTATCGCATTCAGCCCGTCAAATTACGCCGGAAACGGTCGTCTTTGTTCTGATATTGCTTACAACACGAAGTCGAATTCCGTTCGTTTGTTTCGTGGATATCGGTGAGTAACTTTTTTTTTATACATGCTAGCGACCTAAAACCTGTTTCACCGCATTCAGCGCGTCAAATTACGCCGGAAACGGCCGTCTTTGTTTTGATATTGCTCGAAACACGAAGTCGAAGTCCGTTTGTATGTTTTTCACATATCGGTTGGTAACTTTTTTTCTATACATGCTAGCGACCTGAAACTTGTTTTATCGCATTCAGCCCGTCAAATTACGCCGGAAACGGTCGTCTTTGTTCTGATATTGCTTACAACACGAAGTCGAATTCCGTTCGTTTGTTTCGTGGATATCGGTGAGTAACTTTTTTTCTATACATGCTAGCGACCTAAAACCTGTTTCACCGCATTCAGCGCGTCAAATTACGCCGGAAACGGCCGTCTTTGTTTTGATATTGCTCGAAACACGAAGTCGAAGTCCGTTTGTATGTTTTTCACATATCGGTTAGTAACTTTTTTTCTATACATGCTAGCGACCTGAAACTTGTTTTATCGCATTCAGCGCGTCAAATTACGCCGGAAACGGTCGTCTTTGTTTTGATATTGCTCGAAACACGAAGTCGAAGTCCGTTCGTTTGTTTTTCAGATATCGGTTGGTAACTTTCTTTCTATACATGCTAGCGACCTAAAACTTGTTTTATCGCCACCAGCGCGTCGAATTACGCCGGAAACGGCCGTCTCTGTTTTGATATTGCTCGAAACACGAAGTCGAAGTCCGTTCGTTTGTTTTTCAGATATCGGTTGGTAACTTTCTTTCTATACATGCTAGCGACCTAAAACTTGTTTTATCGCATTCAGCCCGTCAAATTACGCCGGAAACGGTCGTCTTTGTTCTGATATTGCTCAAAACACGAAGTCGAATTCCGTTCGTTTGTTTCGTGGATATCGGTGAGTAACTTTTTTTTTATACATGCTAGCGACCTAAAACCTGTTTCACCGCATTCAGCGCGTCAAATTACGCCGGAAACGGCCGTCTTTGTTTTGATATTGCTCGAAACACGAAGTCGAAGTCCGTTTGTATGTTTTTCAGATATCGGTTGGTAACTTTTTTTCTATACATGCTAGCGACCTGAAACTTGTTTTATCGCATTCAGCGCGTCAAATTACGCCGGAAACGGTCGTCCTTGTTTTGATATTGCTCGAAACACGAAGTCGAAGTCCGTTTGTTTGTTTTTCAGATATCGGTTGGTAACTTTTTTTCTATACATGCTAGCGACCTAAAACTTGTTTTATTGCATCAGCGCGTCAAATTACGCCGGAAACGGCCGTCTTTGTTTTGATATTGCTCGAAACACGAAGTCGGAGTCCGTTCGTTTGTTTTTCAGATATCGGTTGGTAACTTTCTTTCTATACATGCTAGCGACCTAAAACTTGTTTTATCGCATTCAGCGCGTCAAATTACGCCGGAAACGGTCGTCTTTGTTTTGATATTGCTCAGAACACGAAGTCGAATTTCGTTCGTTTGTTTCGTGGAAATCGGTGAGTAACTTTTTTTCTATACATGCTAGCGACCTAAAACTTGTTTTATCGCATTCAGCGCGTCAAATTACGCCGGAAACGGCCGTCTTTGTTTTGATATTGCTCGAAACACGAAGTCGAAGTCCGTTCGTTTGTTTTTCAGATATCGGTTGGTAACTTTCTTTGTATACATGCTAGCGACCTAAAACTTGTTTTATCGCATTCAGCGCGTCAAATTACGCCGGAAACGGCCGTCTTTGTTTTGATATTGCTGGAAACACGAAGTCGAAGTCCGTTCGTTTGTTTTTCAGATATCGGTTGGTAACTTTCTTTCTATACATGCTAGCGACCTAAAACTTGTTTTATCGCATTCAGCGCGTCAAATTACGCCGAAAACGGCCGTCTTTGTTTTGATATTGCTCGAAACACGAAGTCGAAGTCCGTTTGTTTGTTTTTCAGATATCGGTTGGTTACTTTTTTTCTATACATGCTAGCGACCTAAAACTTGTTTTATCGCATTCAGCGCGTCAAATTACGCCAGAAACGGTCGTCTTTGTTTCGATATTGCTCGAAACACGAAGTCGAAGTCCGATCGTTTGTTTTTCAGATATCGGTTGGTAACTTCCTTTCTATACATGCTAGCGACCTAAAACTTGTTTTATCGCATTCAGCGCGTCAAATTACGCCAGAAACGGCCGTCTTTGTTTTGATATTGCTCGAAACACGAAGTCGAAGTCCGTTCGTTTGTTTTTCAGATATCGGTTGGTAACTTTCTTCCTATACATGCTAGCGACCTAAAACTTGTTTTATCGCATTCAGCGCGTCAAATTACGCCGGAAACGGCCGTCTTTGTTTTGATATTGCTCGAAACACGAAGTCGAAGTCCGTTTGTTTGTTTTTCAGATATCGGTTGGTTACTTTTTTTCTATACATGCTAGCGACCTAAAACTTGTTTTATCGGATTCAGCGCGTCAAATCACGCCGGAAACGGTCGTCTTTGTTTTGATATTGCTCAAAACACGGAGTCAATTTCCGTTCGTTTGTTTCGTGGATATCGGTGAGTAACTTTTTTTCTATACATGCGAGCGACCTAAAACTTGTTTTATCGCATTCAGCGCGTCAAATTACGCCAGGAACGGTCGTCTTTGTTTCGATATTGCTCGAAACACGAAGTCGAAGTCCGTTCGTTTGTTTTTCAGATATCGGTTGGTAACTTTCTTTCTATACATGCTAGCGACCTAAAACTTGTTTTATCGCATTCAGCGCGTCAAATTACGCCGGAAACGGTCGTCTTTGTTTTGATATTGCTCAAAACACGGAGTCAATTTCCGTTCGTTTGTTTCGTGGATATCGGTGAGTAACTTTTTTTCTATACATGCTAGCGACCTAAAACTTGTTTTATCGCATTCAGCCCGTCAAATTACGCCGGAAACGGTCGTCTTTGTTCTGATATTGCTTACAACACGAAGTCGAATTCCGTTCGTTTGTTTCGTGGATATCGGTGAGTACTTTTTTTCTATACATGCTAGCGACCTAAAACCTGTTTCACCGCATTCAGCGCGTCAAATTACGCCGGAAACGGCCGTCTTTGTTTTGATATTGCTCGAAACACGAAGTCGAAGTCCGTTTGTATGTTTTTCACATATCGGTTGGTAACTTTTTTTCTATACATGCTAGCGACCTGAAACTTGTTTTATCGCATTCAGCCCGTCAAATTACGCCGGAAACGGTCGTCTTTGTTCTGATATTGCTTACAACACGAAGTCGAATTCCGTTCGTTTGTTTCGTGGATATCGGTGAGTAACTTTTTTTCTATACATGCTAGCGACCTAAAACCTGTTTCACCGCATTCAGCGCGTCAAATTACGCCGGAAACGGCCGTCTTTGTTTTGATATTGCTCGAAACACGAAGTCGAAGTCCGTTTGTATGTTTTTCACATATCGGTTGGTAACTTTTTTTCTATACATGCTAGCGACCTGAAACTTGTTTTATCGCATTCAGCGCGTCAAATTACGCCGGAAACGGTCGTCTTTGTTTTGATATTGCTCGAAACACGAAGTCGAAGTCCGTTCGTTTGTTTCGTGGATATCGGTGAGTAACTTTTTTTCTATACATGCTAGCGACCTAAAACTTGTTTTATCGCATTCAGCCCGTCAAATTACGCCGGAAACGGTCGTCTTTGTTCTGATATTGCTTACAACACGAAGTCGAATTCCGTTCGTTTGTTTCGTGGATATCGGTGAGTAACTTTTCTTTCTATACATGCTAGCGACCTAAAACCTGTTTCACCGCATTCAGCGCGTCAAATTACGCCGGAAACGGCCGTCTTTGTTTTGATGTTGCTCGAAACACGAAGTCGAAGTCCGTTTGTATGTTTTTCACATATCGGTTGGTAACTTTTTTTCTATACATGCTAGCGACCTGAAACTTGTTTTATCGCATTCAGCCCGTCAAATTACGCCGGAAACGGTCGTCTTTGTTCTGATATTGCTTACAACACGGAGTCGAATTCCGTTCGTTTGTTTCGTGGATATCGGTGAGTAACTTTTTTTCTATACATGCTAGCGACCTAAAACCTGTTTCACCGCATTCAGCGCGTCAAATTACGCCGGAAACGGCCGTCTTTGTTTTGATATTGCTCGAAACACGAAGTCGAAGTCCGTTTGTATGTTTTTCACATATCGGTTGGTAACTTTTTTTCTATACATGCTAGCGACCTGAAACTTGTTTTATCGCATTCAGCGCGTCAAATTACGCCGGAAACGGTCGTCTTTGTTTTGATATTGCTCGAAACACGAAGTCGAAGTCCGTTCGTTTGTTTTTCAGATATCGGTTGGTAACTTTCTTTCTATACATGCTAGCGACCTAAAACTTGTTTTATCGCCACCAGCGCGTCAAATTACGCCGGAAACGGCCGTCTTTGTTTTGATATTGCTCGAAACACGAAGTCGAAGTCCGTTCGTTTGTTTTTCAGATATCGGTTGGTAACTTTCTTTCTATACATGCTAGCGACCTAAAACTTGTTTTATCGCATCCAGCGCGTCAAATTACGCCGGAAACGGCCGTCTTTGTTTTGATATTGCTCGAAACACAAAGTCGAAGTCCTTTTGTTTGTTTTTCAGATATCGGTTGGTAACTTTTTTTCTATACATGCTAGCGACCTGAAACTTGTTTTATCGCATCCAGCGCGTCAAATTACGCCGGAAACGGCCGTCTTTGTTTTGATATTGCTCGAAACACGAAGTCGGAGTCCGTTTGTTTGTTTTTCAGATATCGGTTGGTTACTTTTTTTCTATACATGCTAGCGACCTGAAACTTGTTTTATCGCATTCAGCGCGTCAAATCACGCCGGAAACGGTCGTCTTTGTTTTGATATTGCTCAAAACACGGAGTCAATTTCCGTTCGTTTGTTTCGTGGATATCGGTGAGTAACTTTTTTTCTATACATGCTAGCGACCTAAAACTTGTTTTATCGCATTCAGCCCGTCAAATTACGCCGGAAACGGTCGTCTTTGTTCTGATATTGCTCAAAACACGGAGTCAATTTCCGTTCGTTTGTTTCGTGGATATCGGTGAGTAACTTTTTTTCTATACATGCTAGCGACCTAAAACTTGTTTTATCGCATTCAGCGCGTCAAATTACGCCAGAAACGGTCGTCTTTGTTTCGATATTGCTCGAAACACGAAGTCGAAGTCCGATCGTTTGTTTTTCAGATATCGGTTGGTAACTTCCTTTCTATACATGCTAGCGACCTAAAACTTGTTTTATCGCATTCAGCGCGTCAAATTACGCCGGAAACGGCCGTCTTTGTTTTGATATTGCTCGAAACACGAAGTCGAAGTCCGTTCGTTTGTTTTTCAGATATCGGTTGGTAACTTTCTTTCTATACATGCTAGCGACCTAAAACTTGTTTTATCGCATTCAGCGCGTCAAATTACGCCGGAAACGGCCGTCTTTGTTTTGATATTGCTCGAAACACGAAGTCGAAGTCCGTTTGTTTGTTTTTCAGATATCGGTTGGTTACTTTTTTTCTATACATGCTAGCGACCTAAAACTTGTTTTATCGCATTCAGCGCGTCAAATCACGCCGGAAACGGTCGTCTTTGTTTTGATATTGCTCAAAACACGGAGTCAATTTCCGTTCGTTTGTTTCGTGGATATCGGTGAGTAACTTTTTTTCTATACATGCGAGCGACCTAAAACTTGTTTTATCGCATTCAGCGCGTCAAATTACGCCAGAAACGGTCGTCTTTGTTTCGATATTGCTCGAAACACGAAGTCGAAGTCCGTTCGTTTGTTTTTCAGATATCGGTTGGTAACTTTCTTTCTATACATGCTAGCGACCTAAAACTTGTTTTATCGCATTCAGCGCGTCAAATTACGCCGGAAACGGTCGTCTTTGTTTTGATATTGCTCAAAACACGGAGTCAATTTCCGTTCGTTTGTTTCGTGGATATCGGTGAGTAACTTTTTTTCTATACATGCTAGCGACCTAAAACTTGTTTTATCGCATTCAGCGCGTCAAATTACGCCAGAAACGGTCGTCTTTGTTTCGATATTGCTCGAAACACGAAGTCGAAGTCCGTTCGTTTGTTTTTCAGATATCGGTTGGTAACTTTCTTTCTATACATGCTAGCGACCTAAAACTTGTTTTATCGCATTCAGCGCGTCAAATTACGCCGGAAACGGTCGTCTTTGTTTTGATATTGCTCAAAACACGGAGTCAATTTCCGTTCGTTTGTTTCGTGGATATCGGTGAGTAACTTTTTTTCTATACATGCTAGCGACCTAAAACTTGTTTTATCGCATTCAGCCCGTCAAATTACGCCGGAAACGGTCGTCTTTGTTCTGATATTGCTTACAACACGAAGTCGAATTCCGTTCGTTTGTTTCGTGGATATCGGTGAGTAACTTTTTTTCTATACATGCTAGCGACCTAAAACCTGTTTCACCGCATTCAGCGCGTCAAATTACGCCGGAAACGGCCGTCTTTGTTTTGATATTGCTCGAAACACGAAGTCGAAGTCCGTTTGTATGTTTTTCACATATCGGTTGGTAACTTTTTTTCTATACATGCTAGCGACCTGAAACTTGTTTTATCGCATTCAGCCCGTCAAATTACGCCGGAAACGGTCGTCTTTGTTCTGATATTGCTTACAACACGAAGTCGAATTCCGTTCGTTTGTTTCGTGGATATCGGTGAGTAACTTTTTTTCTATACATGCTAGCGACCTAAAACCTGTTTCACCGCATTCAGCGCGTCAAATTACGCCGGAAACGGCCGTCTTTGTTTTGATATTGCTCGAAACACGAAGTCGAAGTCCGTTTGTATGTTTTTCACATATCGGTTGGTAACTTTTTTTCTATACATGCTAGCGACCTGAAACTTGTTTTATCGCATTCAGCGCGTCAAATTACGCCGGAAACGGTCGTCTTTGTTTTGATATTGCTCGAAACGCGAAGTCGAAGTCCGTTCGTTTGTTTCGTGGATATCGGTGAGTAACTTTTTTTCTATACATGCTAGCGACCTAAAACTTGTTTTATCGCATTCAGCCCGTCAAATTACGCCGGAAACGGTCGTCTTTGTTCTGATATTGCTTACAACACGAAGTCGAATTCCGTTCGTTTGTTTCGTGGATATCGGTGAGTAACTTTTCTTTCTATACATGCTAGCGACCTAAAACCTGTTTCACCGCATTCAGCGCGTCAAATTACGCCGGAAACGGCCGTCTTTGTTTTGATATTGCTCGAAACACGAAGTCGAAGTCCGTTTGTATGTTTTTCACATATCGGTTGGTAACTTTTTTTCTATACATGCTAGCGACCTGAAACTTGTTTTATCGCATTCAGCCCGTCAAATTACGCCGGAAACGGTCGTCTTTGTTCTGATATTGCTTACAACACGGAGTCGAATTCCGTTCGTTTGTTTCGTGGATATCGGTGAGTAACTTTTTTTCTATACATGCTAGCGACCTAAAACCTGTTTCACCGCATTCAGCGCGTCAAATTACGCCGGAAACGGTCGTCTTTGTTTTGATATTTCTCGAAACACGAAGTCGAAGTCCGTTCGTTTGTTTCGTGGATATCGGTGAGTAACTTTTTTTCTATACATGCTAGCGACCTAAAACTTGTTTTATCGCATTCAGCCCGTCAAATTACGCCGGAAACGGTCGTCTTTGTTCTGATATTGCTTACAACACGAAGTCGAATTCCGTTCGTTTGTTTCGTGGATATCGGTGAGTAACTTTTCTTTCTATACATGCTAGCGACCTGAAACCTGTTTCACCGCATTCAGCGCGTCAAATTACGCCGGAAACGGCCGTCTTTGTTTTGATATTGCTCGAAACACGAAGTCGAAGTCCGTTTGTATGTTTTTCACATATCGGTTGGTAACTTTTTTTCTATACATGCTAGCGACCTGAAACTTGTTTTATCGCATTCAGCCCGTCAAATTACGCCGGAAACGGTCGTCTTTGTTCTGATATTGCTTACAACACGGAGTCGAATTCCGTTCGTTTGTTTCGTGGATATCGGTGAGTAACTTTTTTTCTATACATGCTAGCGACCTAAAACCTGTTTCACCGCATTCAGCGCGTCAAATTACGCCGGAAACGGCCGTCTTTGTTTTGATATTGCTCGAAACACGAAGTCGAAGTCCGTTCGTATGTTTTTCACATATCGGTTGGTAACTTTTTTTCTATACATGCTAGCGACCTGAAACTTGTTTTATCGCATTCAGCGCGTCAAATTACGCCGGAAACGGTCGTCTTTGTTTTGATATTGCTCGAAACACGAAGTCGAAGTCCGTTCGTTTGTTTTTCAGATATCGGTTGGTAACTTTCTTTCTATACATGCTAGCGACCTAAAACTTGTTTTATCGCCACCAGCGCGTCAAATTACGCCGGAAACGGCCGTCTTTGTTTTGATATTGCTCGAAACACGAAGTCGAAGTCCGTTCGTTTGTTTTTCAGATATCGGTTGGTAACTTTCTTTCTATACATGCTAGCGACCTAAAACTTGTTTTATCGCATCCAGCGCGTCAAATTACGCCGGAAACGGCCGTCTTTGTTTTGATATTGCTCGAAACACAAAGTCGAAGTCCTTTTGTTTGTTTTTCAGATATCGGTTGGTAACTTTTTTTCTATACATGCTAGCGACCTGAAACTTGTTTTATCGCATCCAGCGCGTCAAATTACGCCGGAAACGGCCGTCTTTGTTTTGATATTGCTCGAAACACGAAGTCGGAGTCCGTTTGTTTGTTTTTCAGATATCGGTTGGTTACTTTTTTTCTATACATGCTAGCGACCTGAAACTTGTTTTATCGCATTCAGCGCGTCAAATCACGCCGGAAACGGTCGTCTTTGTTTCGATATTGCTCAAAACACGGAGTCAATTTCCGTTCGTTTGTTTCGTGGATATCGGTGAGTAACTTTTTTTCTATACATGCTAGCGACCTAAAACTTGTTTTATCGCATTCAGCCCGTCAAATTACGCCGGAAACGGTCGTCTTTGTTCTGATATTGCTTACAACACGAAGTCGAATTCCGTTCGTTTGTTTCGTGGATATCGGTGAGTAACTTTTCTTTCTATACATGCTAGCGACCTAAAACCTGTTTCACCGCATTCAGCGCGTCAAATTACGCCGGAAACGGCCGTCTTTGTTTTGATATTGCTCGAAACACGAAGTCGAAGTCCGTTTGTATGTTTTTCACATATCGGTTGGTAACTTTTTTTCTATACATGCTAGCGACCTGAAACTTGTTTTATCGCATTCAGCCCGTCAAATTACGCCGGAAACGGTCGTCTTTGTTCTGATATTGCTTACAACACGGAGTCGAATTCCGTTCGTTTGTTTCGTGGATATCGGTGAGTAACTTTTTTTCTATACATGCTAGCGACCTAAAACCTGTTACACCGCATTCAGCGCGTCAAATTACGCCGGAAACGGCCGTCTTTGTTTTGATATTGCTCGAAACACGAAGTCGAAGTCCGTTTGTATGTTTTTCACATATCGGTTGGTAACTTTTTTTCTATACATGCTAGCGACCTGAAACTTGTTTTATCGCATTCAGCGCGTCAAATTACGCCGGAAACGGTCGTCTTTGTTTTGATATTGCTCGAAACACGAAGTCGAAGTCCGTTCGTTTGTTTTTCAGATATCGGTTGGTAACTTTCTTTCTATACATGCTAGCGACCTAAAACTTGTTTTATCGCCACCAGCGCGTCAAATTACGCCGGAAACGGCCGTCTTTGTTTTGATATTGCTCGAAACACGAAGTCGAAGTCCGTTCGTTTGTTTTTCAGATATCGGTTGGTAACTTTCTTTCTATACATGCTAGCGACCTAAAACTTGTTTTATCGCATCCAGCGCGTCAAATTACGCCGGAAACGGCCGTCTTTGTTTTGATATTGCTCGAAACACAAAGTCGAAGTCCTTTTGTTTGTTTTTCAGATATCGGTTGGTAACTTTTTTTCTATACATGCTAGCGACCTGAAACTTGTTTTATCGCATCCAGCGCGTCAAATTACGCCGGAAACGGCCGTCTTTGTTTTGATATTGCTCGAAACACGAAGTCGGAGTCCGTTTGTTTGTTTTTCAGATATCGGTTGGTTACTTTTTTTCTATACATGCTAGCGACCTGAAACTTGTTTTATCGCATTCAGCGCGTCAAATCACGCCGGAAACGGTCGTCTTTGTTTTGATATTGCTCAAAACACGGAGTCAATTTCCGTTCGTTTGTTTCGTGGATATCGGTGAGTAACTTTTTTTCTATACATGCTAGCGACCTAAAACTTGTTTTATCGCATTCAGCGCGTCAAATTACGCCAGAAACGGTCGTCTTTGTTTCGATATTGCTCGAAACACGAAGTCGAAGTCCGTTCGTTTGTTTTTCAGATATCGGTTGGTAACTTTCTTTTTATACATGCTAGCGACCTAAAACTTGTTTTATCGCATTCAGCGCGTCAAATTACGCCGGAAACGGTCGTCTTTGTTTTGATATTGCTCAAAACACGGAGTCAATTTCCGTTCGTTTGTTTCGTGGATATCGGTGAGTAACTTTTTTTCTATACATGCTAGCGACCTAAAACTTGTTTCATCGCATTCAGCCCGTCAAATTACGCCGGAAACGGTCGTCTTTGTTCTGATATTGCTTACAACACGAAGTCGAATTCCGTTCGTTTGTTTCGTGGATATCGGTGAGTAACTTTTTTTCTATACATGCTAGCGACCTAAAACCTGTTTCACCGCATTCAGCGCGTCAAATTACGCCGGAAACGGCCGTCTTTGTTTTGATATTGCTCGAAACACGAAGTCGAAGTCCGTTTGTATGTTTTTCACATATCGGTTGGTAACTTTTTTTCTATACATGCTAGCGACCTGAAACTTGTTTTATCGCATTCAGCGCGTCAAATTACGCCGGAAACGGTCGTCTTTGTTTTGATATTGCTCGAAACACGAAGTCGAAGTCCGTTCGTTTGTTTTTCAGATATCGGTTGGTAACTTGATTTCTATACATGCTAGCGACCTAAAACTTGTTTTATCGCATCCAGCGCGTCAAATTACGCCGAAAACGGTCGTCTTTGTTTTGATATTGCTCAGAACACGAAGTCGAATTCCGTTCGTTTGTTTCGTGGATATCGGTGAGTAACTTTTTTTCTATACATGCTAGCGACCTGAAACTTGTTTTATCGCATTCAGCGCGTCAAATTACGCCGGAAACGGTCGTCTTTGTTTTGATATTGCTCAGAACACGAAGTCGAATTCCGTTCGTTTGTTTCGTGGATATCGGTGAGTAACTTTCTTTCTATACATGCTAGCGACCTAAAACTTGTTTTATCGCATCCAGCGCGTCAAATTACGCCGGAAACGGCCGTCTTTGTTTCGATATTGCTCGAAACACGAAGTCGAAGTCCGTTCGTTTGTTTTTCAGATATCGGTTGGTAACTTTCTTTCTATACATGCTAGCGACCTAAAACTTGTTTTATCGCATCCAGCGCGTCAAATTACGCCGGAAACGGCCGTCTTTGTTTTGATATTGCTCGAAACACAAAGTCGAAGTCCTTTTGTTTGTTTTTCAGATATCGGTTGGTAACTTTTTTTCTATACATGCTAGCGACCTAAAACTTGTTTTATCGCATTCAGCCCGTCAAATTACGCCGGAAACGGTCGTCTTTGTTCTGATATTGCTCAAAACACGAAGTCGAATTCCGTTCGTTTGTTTCGTGGATATCGGTGAGTAACTTTTTTTTTATACATGCTAGCGACCTAAAACCTGTTTCACCGCATTCAGCGCGTCAAAGTACGCCGGAAACGGCCGTCTTTGTTTTGATATTGCTCGAAACACGAAGTCGAAGTCCGTTTGTATGTTTTTCAGATATCGGTTGGTAACTTCTTTTCTATACATGCTTGCGACCTGAAACTTGTTTTATCGCATTCAGCGCGTCAAATTACGCCGGAAACGGTCGTCCTTGTTTTGATATTGCTCGAAACACGAAGTCGAAGTCCGTTTGTTTGTTTTTCAGATATCGGTTGGTAACTTTTTTTCTATACATGCTAGCGACCTAAAACTTGTTTTATCGCATCGGCGCGTCAAATTACGCCGGAAACGGTCGTCTTTGTTTTGATATTGCTCAAAACACGGAGTCAATTTCCGTTCGTTTGTTTCGTGGATATCGATGAGTAACTTTTTTTCTATACATGCAAGCGACCTAAAACTTGTTTTATCGCATTCAGCCCGTCAAATTACGCCGGAAACGGTCGTCTTTGTTCTGATATTGCTCAAAACACGAAGTCGAATTCCGTTCGTTTGTTTCGTGGATATCGGTGAGTAACTTTTTTTCTATACATGCTAGCGACCTAAAACCTGTTTCACCGCATTCAGCGCGTCAAATTACGCCGGAAACGGCCGTCTTTGTTTTGATATTGCTCGAAACACGAAGTCGAAGTCCGTTTGTATGTTTTTCAGATATCGGTTGGTAACTTTTTTTCTATACATGCTAGCGACCTGAAACTTGTTTTATCGCATTCAGCGCGTCAAATTACGCCGAAAACGGTCGTCTTTGTTTTGATATTGCTCGAAACACGAAGTCGAAGTCCGTTTGTTTGTTTCGTGGATATCGGTGAGTAACTTTCTTTCTATACATGCTAGCGACCTAAAACTTGTTTTATCGCATCCAGCGCGTCAAATTACGCCGGAAACGGCCGTCTTTGTTTTGATATTGCTCGAAACACGAAGTCGAAGTCCGTTCGTTTGTTTTTCAGATATCGGTTGGTAACTTTCTTTCTATACATGCTAGCGACCTAAAACTTGTTTTATCGCATCCAGCGCGTCAAATTACGCCGGAAACGGCCGTCTTTGTTTTGATATTGCTCGAAACACAAAGTCGAAGTCCTTTCGTTTGTTTTTCAGATATCGGTTGGTAACTTTTTTTCTATACATGCTAGCGACCTAAAACTTGTTTTATCGCATTCAGCCCGTCAAATTACGCCGGAAACGGTCGTCTTTGTTCTGATATTGCTCAAAACACGAAGTCGAATTCCGTTCGTTTGTTTCGTGGATATCGGTGAGTAACTTTTTTTTTATACATGCTAGCGACCTAAAACCTGTTTCACCGCATTCAGCGCGTCAAAGTACGCCGGAAACGGCCGTCTTTGTTTTGATATTGCTCGAAACACGAAGTCGAAGTCCGTTTGTATGTTTTTCAGATATCGGTTGGTAACTTCTTTTCTATACATGCTTGCGACCTGAAACTTGTTTTATCGCATTCAGCGCGTCAAATTACGCCGGAAACGGTCGTCCTTGTTTTGATATTGCTCGAAACACGAAGTCGAAGTCCGTTTGTTTGTTTTTCAGATATCGGTTGGTAACTTTTTTTCTATACATGCTAGCGACCTAAAACTTGTTTGATCGCATCGGCGCGTCAAATTACGCCGGAAACGGTCGTCTTTGTTTTGATATTGCTCAAAACACGGAGTCAATTTCCGTTCGTTTGTTTCGTGGATATCGATGAGTAACTTTTTTTCTATACATGCAAGCGACCTAAAACTTGTTTTATCGCATTCAGCCCGTCAAATTACGCCGGAAACGGTCGTCTTTGTTCTGATATTGCTCAAAACACGAAGTCGAATTCCGTTCGTTTGTTTCGTGGATATCGGTGAGTAACTTTTTTTCTATACATGCTAGCGACCTAAAACCTGTTTCACCGCATTCAGCGCGTCAAATTACGCCGGAAACGGCCGTCTTTGTTTTGATATTGCTCGAAACACGAAGTCGAAGTCCGTTTGTATGTTTTTCAGATATCGGTTGGTAACTTTTTTTCTATACATGCTAGCGACCTGAAACTTGTTTTATCGCATTCAGCGCGTCAAATTACGCCGAAAACGGTCGTCTTTGTTTTGATATTGCTCGAAACACGAAGTCGAAGTCCGTTTGTTTGTTTTTCAGATATCGGTTGGTAAATTTTTTTCTATACATGCTAGCGACCTAAAACTTGTTTCATCGCATTCAGCGCGTCAAATTACGCCGGAAACGGCCGTCTTTGTTTTGATATTGCTCGAAACACGAAGTCGAAGTCCGTTCGTTTGTTTTTCAGATATCGGTTCGTAACTTTCTTTCTATACATGCTAGCGACCCAAAACTTGTTTTATCGCATTCAGCGCGTCAAATTACGCCGGAAACGGCCGTCTTTGTTTTGATATTGCTGGTAACACGAAGTCGAAGTCCGTTCGTTTGTTTTTCAGATATCGGTTGGTAACTTTCTTTCTATACATGCTAGCGACCTAAAACTTGTTTTATCGCATTCAGCGCGTCAAATTACGCCGGAAACGGTCGTCTTTGTTTTGATATTGCTCAGAACACGAAGTCGAATTTCGTTCGTTTGTTTCGTGGATATCGGTGAGTAACTTTTTTTCTATACATGCTAGCGACCTTAAACTTGTTTTATCGCATTCAGCGCGTCAAATTACGCCGGAAACGGCCGTCTTTGTTTTGATATTGCTCGAAACACGAAGTCGAAGTCCGTTTGTTTGTTTTTCAGATATCGGTTGGTTACTTTTTTTCTATACATGCTAGCGACCTAAAACTTGTTTTATCGCATTCAGCGCGTCAAATCACGCCGGAAACGGTCGTCTTTGTTTTGATATTGCTCAAAACACGGAGTCAATTTCCGTTCGTTTGTTTCGTGGATATCGATGAGTAACTTTTTTTCTATACATGCAAGCGACCTAAAACTTGTTTTATCGCATTCAGCCCGTCAAATTACGCCGGAAACGGTCGTCTTTGTTCTGATATTGCTCAAAACACGAAGTCGAATTCCGTTCGTTTGTTTCGTGGATATCGGTGAGTAACTTTTTTTCTATACATGCTAGCGACCTAAAACCTGTTTCACCGCATTCAGCGCGTCAAATTACGCCGGAAACGGCCGTCTTTGTTTTGATATTGCTCGAAACACGAAGTCGAAGTCCGTTTGTATGTTTTTCAGATATCGGTTGGTAACTTTCTTTCTATACATGCTAGCGACCTAAAACTTGTTTTATCGCATTCAGCGCGTCAAATTACGCCGGAAACGGTCGTCTTTGTTTTGATATTGCTCAGAACACGAAGTCGAATTTCGTTCGTTTGTTTCGTGGATATCGGTGAGTAACTTTTTTTCTATACATGCTAGCAACCTTAAACTTGTTTTATCGCATTCAGCGCGTCAAATTACGCCGGAAACGGCCGTCTTTGTTTTGATATTGCTCGAAACACGAAGTCGAAGTCCGTTCGTTTGTTTTTCAGATATCGGTTGGTAACTACCTTTCTATACATGCTAGCGACCTAAAACTTGTTTTATCGCATTCAGCGCGTCAAATTACGCCGGAAACGGCCGTCTTTCTTTTGATATTGCTCGGAACACGAAGTCGAAGTCCGTTCGTTTGTTTTTCAGATATCGGTTGGTAACTTTCTTTCTATACATGCTAGCGACCTAAAACTTGTTTTATCGCATTCAGCGCGTCAAATTACGCCGGAAACGGTCGTCTTTGTTTTGATATTGCTCAGAACACGAAGTCGAATTCCGTTCGTTTGTTTCGTGGATATCGGTGAGTAACTTTTTTTCTATACATGCTAGCGACCTAAAACTTGTTTTATCGCATTCAGCGCGTCAAATTACGCCGGAAACGGTCGTCTTTGTTTTGATATTGCTCAGAACACGAAGTCGAATTCCGTTCGTTTGTTTCGTGGATATCGGTGAGTAACTTTTTTTCTATACATGCTAGCGACCTGAAACTTGTTTTATCGCATTCAGCGCGTCAAATTACGCCGGAAACGGCCGTCTTTGTTTTGATATTGCTCGAAACACGAAGTCGAAGTCCGTTTGTTTGTTTTTCAGATATCGGTTGCTTACTTTTTTTCTATACATGCTAGCGACCTAAAACTTGTTTTATCGCATTCAGCGCGTCAAATCACGCCGGAAACGGTCGTCTTTGTTTTGATATTGCTCAAAACACGGAGTCAATTTCCGTTCGTTTGTTTCGTGGATATCGGTGAGTAACTTTTTTTCTATACATGCTAGCGACCTAAAAATTGTTTTATCGCATTCAGCCCGTCAAATTACGCCGGAAACGGTCGTCTCTGTTCTGATATTGCTCAAAACACGAAGTCGAATTCCGTTCGTTTGTTTCGTGGATATCGGTGAGTAACTTTTTTTCTATACATGCTAGCGACCTAAAACCTGTTTCACCGCATTCAGCGCGTCAAATTACGCCGGAAACGGCCGTCTTTGTTTTGATATTGCTCGAAACACGAAGTCGAAGTCCGTTTGTATGTTTTCCAGATATCGGTTGGTAACTTTTTTTCTATACATGCTAGCGACCTAAAACTTGTTTTATCGCATTCAGCGCGTCAAATTACGCCGGAAACGGCCGTCTTTGTTTTGATATTGCTCGAAACACGAAGTCGAAGTCCGTTCGTTTGTTTTTCAGATATCGGTTGGTAACTTTCTTTCTATACATGCTAGCGACCTAAAACTTGTTTTATCGCATTCAGCGCGTCAAATTACGCCGAAAACGGCCGTCTTTGTTTTGATATTGCTCGAAACACGAAGTCGAAGTCCGTTTGTTTGTTTTTCAGATATCGGTTGGTTCCTTTTTTTCTATACATGCTAGCGACCTAAAACTTGTTTTATCGCATTCAGCGCGTCAAATCACGCCGGAAACGGTCGTCTTTGTTTTGATATTGCTCAAAACACGGAGTCAATTTCCGTTCGTTTGTTTCGTGGATATCGGTGAGTAACTTTTTTTCTATACATGCTAGCGACCTAAAACTTGTTTTATCGCATTCAGCGCGTCAAATTACGCCGGAAACGGCCGTCTTTGTTTTGATATTGCTCGAAACACGAAGTCGAAGTCCGTTCGTTTGTTTTTCAGATATCGGTTGGTAACTTTCTTTGTATACATGCTAGCGACCTAAAACTTGTTTTATCGCATTCAGCGCGTCAAATTACGCCGGAAACGGCCGTCTTTGTTTTGATATTGCTGGAAACACGAAGTCGAAGTCCGTTCGTTTGTTTTTCAGATATCGGTTGGTAACTTTCTTTCTATACATGCTAGCGACCTAAAACTTGTTTTATCGCATTCAGCGCGTCAAATTACGCCGAAAACGGCCGTCTTTGTTTTGATATTGCTCGAAACACGAAGTCGAAGTCCGTTTGTTTGTTTTTCAGATATCGGTTGGTTCCTTTTTTTCTATACATGCTAGCGACCTAAAACTTGTTTTATCGCATTCAGCGCGTCAAATCACGCCGGAAACGGTCGTCTTTGTTTTGATATTGCTCAAAACACGGAGTCAATTTCCGTTCGTTTGTTTCGTGGATATCGGTGAGTAACTTTTTTTCTATACATGCTAGCGACCTAAAACTTGTTTTATCGCATTCAGCGCGTCAAATTACGCCAGAAACGGTCGTCTTTGTTTCGATATTGCTCGAAACACGAAGTCGAAGTCCGTTCGTTTGTTTTTCAGATATCGGTTGGTAACTTTCTTTCTATACATGCTAGCGACCTAAAACTTGTTTTATCGCATTCAGCGCGTCAAATTACGCCGGAAACGGCCGTCTTTGTTTTGATATTGCTGGAAACACGAAGTCGAAGTCCGTTCGTTTGTTTTTCAGATATCGGTTGGTAACTTTCTTTCTATACATGCTAGCGACCTAAAACTTGTTTTATCGCATTCAGCGCGTCAAATTACGCCGAAAACGGCCGTCTTTGTTTTGATATTGCTCGAAACACGAAGTCGAAGTCCGTTTGTTTGTTTTTCAGATATCGGTTGGTTCCTTTTTTTCTATACATGCTAGCGACCTAAAACTTGTTTTATCGCATTCAGCGCGTCAAATTACGCCGGAAACGGTCGTCTTTGTTTTGATATTGCTCAGAACACGAAGTCGAATTTCGTTCGTTTGTTTCGTGGATATCGGTGAGTAACTTTTTTTCTATACATGCTAGCGACCTTAAACTTGTTTTATCGCATTCAGCGCGTCAAATTACGCCGGAAACGGCCGTCTTTGTTTTGATATTGCTCGAAACACGAAGTCGAAGTCCGTTTGTTTGTTTTTCAGATATCGGTTGGTTACTTTTTTTCTATACATGCTAGCGACCTAAAACTTGTTTTATCGCATTCAGCGCGTCAAATCACGCCGGAAACGGTCGTCTTTGTTTTGATATTGCTCAAAACACGGAGTCAATTTCCGTTCGTTTGTTTCGTGGATATCGATGAGTAACTTTTTTTCTATACATGCAAGCGACCTAAAACTTGTTTTATCGCATTCAGCCCGTCAAATTACGCCGGAAACGGTCGTCTTTGTTCTGATATTGCTCAAAACACGAAGTCGAATTCCGTTCGTTTGTTTCGTGGATATCGGTGAGTAACTTTTTTTCTATACATGCTAGCGACCTAAAACCTGTTTCACCGCATTCAGCGCGTCAAATTACGCCGGAAACGGCCGTCTTTGTTTTGATATTGCTCGAAACACGAAGTCGAAGTCCGTTTGTATGTTTTTCAGATATCGGTTGGTAACTTTCTTTCTATACATGCTAGCGACCTAAAACTTGTTTTATCGCATTCAGCGCGTCAAATTACGCCGGAAACGGTCGTCTTTGTTTTGATATTGCTCAGAACACGAAGTCGAATTTCGTTCGTTTGTTTCGTGGATATCGGTGAGTAACTTTTTTTCTATACATGCTAGCAACCTTAAACTTGTTTTATCGCATTCAGCGCGTCAAATTACGCCGGAAACGGCCGTCTTTGTTTTGATATTGCTCGAAACACGAAGTCGAAGTCCGTTCGTTTGTTTTTCAGATATCGGTTGGTAACTACCTTTCTATACATGCTAGCGACCTAAAACTTGTTTTATCGCATTCAGCGCGTCAAATTACGCCGGAAACGGCCGTCTTTCTTTTGATATTGCTCGGAACACGAAGTCGAAGTCCGTTCGTTTGTTTTTCAGATATCGGTTGGTAACTTTCTTTCTATACATGCTAGCGACCTAAAACTTGTTTTATCGCATTCAGCGCGTCAAATTACGCCGGAAACGGTCGTCTTTGTTTTGATATTGCTCAGAACACGAAGTCGAATTCCGTTCGTTTGTTTCGTGGATATCGGTGAGTAACTTTTTTTCTATACATGCTAGCGACCTAAAACTTGTTTTATCGCATTCAGCGCGTCAAATTACGCCGGAAACGGTCGTCTTTGTTTTGATATTGCTCAGAACACGAAGTCGAATTCCGTTCGTTTGTTTCGTGGATATCGGTGAGTAACTTTTTTTCTATACATGCTAGCGACCTGAAACTTGTTTTATCGCATTCAGCGCGTCAAATTACGCCGGAAACGGCCGTCTTTGTTTTGATATTGCTCGAAACACGAAGTCGAAGTCCGTTTGTTTGTTTTTCAGATATCGGTTGCTTACTTTTTTTCTATACATGCTAGCGACCTAAAACTTGTTTTATCGCATTCAGCGCGTCAAATCACGCCGGAAACGGTCGTCTTTGTTTTGATATTGCTCAAAACACGGAGTCAATTTCCGTTCGTTTGTTTCGTGGATATCGGTGAGTAACTTTTTTTCTATACATGCTAGCGACCTAAAAATTGTTTTATCGCATTCAGCCCGTCAAATTACGCCGGAAACGGTCGTCTCTGTTCTGATATTGCTCAAAACACGAAGTCGAATTCCGTTCGTTTGTTTCGTGGATATCGGTGAGTAACTTTTTTTCTATACATGCTAGCGACCTAAAACCTGTTTCACCGCATTCAGCGCGTCAAATTACGCCGGAAACGGCCGTCTTTGTTTTGATATTGCTCGAAACACGAAGTCGAAGTCCGTTTGTATGTTTTCCAGATATCGGTTGGTAACTTTTTTTCTATACATGCTAGCGACCTAAAACTTGTTTTATCGCATTCAGCGCGTCAAATTACGCCGGAAACGGCCGTCTTTGTTTTGATATTGCTCGAAACACGAAGTCGAAGTCCGTTCGTTTGTTTTTCAGATATCGGTTGGTAACTTTCTTTCTATACATGCTAGCGACCTAAAACTTGTTTTATCGCATTCAGCGCGTCAAATTACGCCGAAAACGGCCGTCTTTGTTTTGATATTGCTCGAAACACGAAGTCGAAGTCCGTTTGTTTGTTTTTCAGATATCGGTTGGTTCCTTTTTTTCTATACATGCTAGCGACCTAAAACTTGTTTTATCGCATTCAGCGCGTCAAATCACGCCGGAAACGGTCGTCTTTGTTTTGATATTGCTCAAAACACGGAGTCAATTTCCGTTCGTTTGTTTCGTGGATATCGGTGAGTAACTTTTTTTCTATACATGCTAGCGACCTAAAACTTGTTTTATCGCATTCAGCGCGTCAAATTACGCCGGAAACGGCCGTCTTTGTTTTGATATTGCTCGAAACACGAAGTCGAAGTCCGTTCGTTTGTTTTTCAGATATCGGTTGGTAACTTTCTTTGTATACATGCTAGCGACCTAAAACTTGTTTTATCGCATTCAGCGCGTCAAATTACGCCGGAAACGGCCGTCTTTGTTTTGATATTGCTGGAAACACGAAGTCGAAGTCCGTTCGTTTGTTTTTCAGATATCGGTTGGTAACTTTCTTTCTATACATGCTAGCGACCTAAAACTTGTTTTATCGCATTCAGCGCGTCAAATTACGCCGAAAACGGCCGTCTTTGTTTTGATATTGCTCGAAACACGAAGTCGAAGTCCGTTTGTTTGTTTTTCAGATATCGGTTGGTTCCTTTTTTTCTATACATGCTAGCGACCTAAAACTTGTTTTATCGCATTCAGCGCGTCAAATCACGCCGGAAACGGTCGTCTTTGTTTTGATATTGCTCAAAACACGGAGTCAATTTCCGTTCGTTTGTTTCGTGGATACCGGTGAGTAACTTTTTTTCTATACATGCTAGCGACCTAAAACTTGTTTTATCGCATTCAGCGCGTCAAATTACGCCAGAAACGGTCGTCTTTGTTTCGATATTGCTCGAAACACGAAGTCGAAGTCCGTTCGTTTGTTTTTCAGATATCGGTTGGTAACTTTCTTTCTATACATGCTAGCGACCTAAAACTTGTTTTATCGCATTCAGCGCGTCAAATTACGCCGGAAACGGCCGTCTTTGTTTTGATATTGCTGGAAACACGAAGTCGAAGTCCGTTCGTTTGTTTTTCAGATATCGGTTGGTAACTTTCTTTCTATACATGCTAGCGACCTAAAACTTGTTTTATCGCATTCAGCGCGTCAAATTACGCCGAAAACGGCCGTCTTTGTTTTGATATTGCTCGAAACACGAAGTCGAAGTCCGTTTGTTTGTTTTTCAGATATCGGTTGGTTCCTTTTTTTCTATACATGCTAGCGACCTAAAACTTGTTTTATCGCATTCAGCGCGTCAAATCACGCCGGAAACGGTCGTCTTTGTTTTGATATTGCTCAAAACACGGAGTCAATTTCCGTTCGTTTGTTTCGTGGATATCGGTGAGTAACTTTTTTTCTATACATGCTAGCGACCTAAAACTTGTTTTATCGCATTCAGCGCGTCAAATTACGCCAGAAACGGTCGTCTTTGTTTCGATATTGCTCGAAACACGAAGTCGAAGTCCGTTCGTTTGTTTTTCAGATATCGGTTGGTAACTTTCTTTCTATACATGCTAGCGACCTAAAACTTGTTTTATCGCATTCAGCGCGTCAAATTACGCCGGAAACGGTCGTCTTTGTTTTGATATTGCTCAAAACACGGAGTCAATTTCCGTTCGTTTGTTTCGTGGATATCGGTGAGTAACTTTTTTTCTATACATGCTAGCGACCTAAAACTTGTTTTATCGCATTCAGCCCGTCAAATTACGCCGGAAACGGTCGTCTTTGTTCTGATATTGCTTTTAACACGAAGTCGAATTCCGTTCGTTTGTTTCGTGGATATCGGTGAGTAACTTTTTTTCTATACATGCTAGCGACCTAAAACCTGTTTCACCGCATTTAGCGCGTCAAATTACGCCGGAAACGGCCGTCTTTGTTTTGATATTGCTCGAAACACGAAGTCGAAGTCCGTTTGTATGTTTTTCACATATCGGTTGGTAACTTTTTTTCTATACATGCTAGCGACCTGAAACTTGTTTTATCGCATTCAGCGCGTCAAATTACGCCGGAAACGGTCGTCTTTGTTTTGATATTGCTCGAAACACGAAGTCGAAGTCCGTTCGTTTGTTTTTCAGATATCGGTTGGTAACTTGATTTCTATACATGCTAGCGACCTAAAACTTGTTTTATCGCATCCAGCGCGTCAAATTACGCCGAAAACGGTCTTCTTTGTTTTGATATTGCTCAGAACACGAAGTCGAATTCCGTTCGTTTGTTTCGTGGATATCGGTGAGTAACTTTTTTTCTATACATGCTAGCGACCTGAAACTTGTTTTATCGCATTCAGCGCGTCAAATTACGCCGGAAACGGTCGTCTTTGTTTTGATATTGCTCAGAACACGAAGTCGAATTCCGTTCGTTTGTTTCGTGGATATCGGTGAGTAACTTTCTTTCTATACATGCTAGCGACCTAAAACTTGTTTTATCGCATCCAGCGCGTCAAATTACGCCGGAAACGGCCGTCTTTGTTTTGATATTGCTCGAAACACGAAGTCGAAGTCCGTTCGTTTGTTTTTCAGATATCGGTTGGTAACTTTCTTTCTATACATGCTAGCGACCTAAAACTTGTTTTATCGCATCCAGCGCGTCAAATTACGCCGGAAACGGCCGTCTTTGTTTTGATATTGCTCGAAACACAAAGTCGAAGTCCTTTTGTTTGTTTTTCAGATATCGGTTGGTAACTTTTTTTCTATACATGCTAGCGACCTGAAACTTGTTTTATCGCATTCAGCCCGTCAAATTACGCCGGAAACGGTCGTCTTTGTTCTGATATTGCTCAAAACACGAAGTCGAATTCCGTTCGTTTGTTTCGTGGATATCGGTGAGTAACTTTTTTTTTATACATGCTAGCGACCTAAAACCTAATTCACCGCATTCAGCGCGTCAAATTACGCCGGAAACGGCCGTCTTTGTTTTGATATTGCTCGAAACACGAAGTCGAAGTCCGTTCGTTTGTTTTTCAGATATCGGTTGGTAACTTGATTTCTATACATGCTAGCGACCTAAAACTTGTTTTATCGCATCCAGCGCGTCAAATTACGCCGAAAACGGTCTTCTTTGTTTTGATATTGCTCAGAACACGAAGTCGAATTCCGTTCGTTTGTTTCGTGGATATCGGTGAGTAACTTTTTTTCTATACATGCTAGCGACCTGAAACTTGTTTTATCGCATTCAGCGCGTCAAATTACGCCGGAAACGGTCGTCTTTGTTTTGATATTGCTCAGAACACGAAGTCGAATTCCGTTCGTTTGTTTCGTGGATATCGGTGAGTAACTTTCTTTCTATACATGCTAGCGACCTAAAACTTGTTTTATCGCATCCAGCGCGTCAAATTACGCCGGAAACGGCCGTCTTTGTTTTGATATTGCTCGAAACACGAAGTCGAAGTCCGTTCGTTTGTTTTTCAGATATCGGTTGGTAACTTTCTTTCTATACATGCTAGCGACCTAAAACTTGTTTTATCGCATCCAGCGCGTCAAATTACGCCGGAAACGGCCGTCTTTGTTTTGATATTGCTCGAAACACAAAGTCGAAGTCCTTTTGTTTGTTTTTCAGATATCGGTTGGTAACTTTTTTTCTATACATGCTAGCGACCTGAAACTTGTTTTATCGCATTCAGCCCGTCAAATTACGCCGGAAACGGTCGTCTTTGTTCTGATATTGCTCAAAACACGAAGTCGAATTCCGTTCGTTTGTTTCGTGGATATCGGTGAGTAACTTTTTTTTTATACATGCTAGCGACCTAAAACCTGTTTCACCGCATTCAGCGCGTCAAATTACGCCGGAAACGGCCGTCTTTGTTTTGATATTGCTCGAAACACGAAGTCGAAGTCCGTTTGTATGTTTTTCAGATATCGGTTGGTAACTTCTTTTCTATACATGCTTGCGACCTGAAACTTGTTTTATCGCATTCAGCGCGTCAAATTACGCCGGAAACGGTCGTCCTTGTTTTGATATTGCTCGAAACACGAAGTCGAAGTCCGTTTGTTTGTTTTTCAGATATCGGTTGGTAACTTTTTTTCTATACATGCTAGCGACCTAAAACTTGTTTCATCGCATTCAGCGCGTCAAATTACGCCGGAAACGGCCGTCTTTGTTTTGATATTGCTCGAAACACGAAGTCGAAGTCCGTTCGTTTGTTTTTCAGATATCGGTTGGTAACTTTCTTTCTATACATGCTAGCGACCCAAAACTTGTTTTATCGCATTCAGCGCGTCAAATTACGCCGGAAACGGCCGTCTTTGTTTTGATATTGCTGGTAACACGAAGTCGAAGTCCGTTCGTTTGTTTTTCAGATATCGGTTGGTAACTTTCTTTCTATACATGCTAGCGACCTAAAACTTGTTTTATCGCATCCAGCGCGTCAAATTACGCCGGAAACGGCCGTCTTTGTTTTGATATTGCTCGAAACACGAAGTCGAAGTCCGTTCGTTTGTTTTTCAGATATCGGTTGGTAACTTTCTTTCTATACATGCTAGCGACCTAAAACTTGTTTTATCGCATCCAGCGCGTCAAATTACGCCGGAAACGGCCGTCTTTGTTTTGATATTGCTCGAAACACAAAGTCGAAGTCCTTTTGTTTGTTTTTCAGATATCGGTTGGTAACTTTTTTTCTATACATGCTAGCGACCTGAAACTTGTTTTATCGCATTCAGCCCGTCAAATTACGCCGGAAACGGTCGTCTTTGTTCTGATATTGCTCAAAACACGAAGTCGAATTCCGTTCGTTTGTTTCGTGGATATCGGTGAGTAACTTTTTTTTTATACATGCTAGCGACCTAAAACCTGTTTCACCGCATTCAGCGCGTCAAAATACGCCGGAAACGGCCGTCTTTGTTTTGATATTGCTCGAAACACGAAGTCGAAGTCCGTTTGTATGTTTTTCAGATATCGGTTGGTAACTTCTTTTCTATACATGCTTGCGACCTGAAACTTGTTTTATCGCATTCAGCGCGTCAAATTACGCCGGAAACGGTCGTCCTTGTTTTGATATTGCTCGAAACACGAAGTCGAAGTCCGTTTGTTTGTTTTTCAGATATCGGTTGGTAACTTTTTTTCTATACATGCTAGCGACCTAAAACTTGTTTCATCGCATTCAGCGCGTCAAATTACGCCGGAAACGGCCGTCTTTGTTTTGATATTGCTCGAAACACGAAGTCGAAGTCCGTTCGTTTGTTTTTCAGATATCGGTTGGTAACTTTCTTTCTATACATGCTAGCGACCCAAAACTTGTTTTATCGCATTCAGCGCGTCAAATTACGCCGGAAACGGCCGTCTTTGTTTTGATATTGCTGGTAACACGAAGTCGAAGTCCGTTCGTTTGTTTTTCAGATATCGGTTGGTAACTTTCTTTCTATACATGCTAGCGACCTAAAACTTGTTTTATCGCATTCAGCGCGTCAAATTACGCCGGAAACGGTCGTCTTTGTTTTGATATTGCTCAGAACACGAAGTCGAATTTCGTTCGTTTGTTTCGTGGATATCGGTGAGTAACTTTTTTTCTATACATGCTAGCGACCTAAAACTTGTTTTATCGCATTCAGCGCGTCAAATTACGCCGGAAACGGCCGTCTTTGTTTTGATATTGCTCGGAACACGAAGTCGAAGTCCGTTCGTTTGTTTTTCAGATATCGGTTGGTAACTTTCTTTCTATACATGCTAGCGACCTAAAACTTGTTTTATCGCATTCAGCGCGTCAAATTACGCCGGAAACGGTCGTCTTTGTTTTGATATTGCTCAGAACACGAAGTCGAATTCCGTTCGTTTGTTTCGTGGATATCGGTGAGTAACTTTTTTTCTATACATGCTAGCGACCTAAAACTTGTTTTATCGCATTCAGCGCGTCAAATTACGCCGGAAACGGTCGTCTTTGTTTTGATATTGCTCAGAACACGAAGTCGAATTCCGTTCGTTTGTTTCGTGGATATCGGTGAGTAACTTTTTTTCTATACATGCTAGCGACCTGAAACTTGTTTTATCGCATTCAGCGCGTCAAATTACGCCGGAAACGGCCGTCTTTGTTCTGATATTGCTCGAAACACGAAGTCGAAGTCCGTTTGTTTGTTTTTCAGATATCGGTTGCTTACATTTTTTCTATACATGCTAGCGACCTAAAACTTGTTTTATCGCATTCAGCGCGTCAAATCACGCCGGAAACGGTCGTCTTTGTTTTGATATTGCTCAAAACACGGAGTCAATTTCCGTTCGTTTGTTTCGTGGATATCGGTGAGTAACTTTTTTTCTATACATGCTAGCGACCTAAAAATTGTTTTATCGCATTCAGCCCGTCAAATTACGCCGGAAACGGTCGTCTCTGTTCTGATATTGCTCAAAACACGAAGTCGAATTCCGTTCGTTTGTTTCGTGGATATCGGTGAGTAACTTTTTTTTTATACATGCTAGCGACCTAAAACCTGTTTCACCGCATTCAGCGCGTCAAATTACGCCGGAAACGGCCGTCTTTGTTTTGATATTGCTCGAAACACGAAGTCGAAGTCCGTTTGTATGTTTTCCAGATATCGGTTGGTAACTTTTTTTCTATACATGCTAGCGACCTAAAACTTGTTTTATCGCATTCAGCGCGTCAAATTACGCCGGAAACGGCCGTCTTTGTTTTGATATTGCTCGAAACACGAAGTCGAAGTCCGTTCGTTTGTTTTTCAGATATCGGTTGGTAACTTTCTTTCTATACATGCTAGCGACCTAAAACTTGTTTTATCGCATTCAGCGCGTCAAATTACGCCGGAAACGGTCGTCTTTGTTTTGATATTGCTCAGAACACGAAGTCGAATTCCGTTCGTTTGTTTCGTGGATATCGGTGAGTAACTTTTTTTCTATACATGCTAGCGACCTAAAACTTGTTTTATCGCATTTAGCGCGTCAAATTACGCCGGAAACGGCCGTCTTTGTTTTGATATTGCTCGAAACACGAAGTCGAAGTCCGTTTGTTTGTTTTTCAGATATCGGTTGGTTACTTTTTTTCTATACATGCTAGCGACCTGAAACTTGTTTTATCGCATTCAGCGCGTCAAATCACGCCGGAAACGGTCGTCTTTGTTTTGATATTGCTCAAAACACGGAGTCAATTTCCGTTCGTTTGTTTCGTGGATATCGATGAGTAACTTTTTTTCTATACATGCTAGCGACCTAAAACTTGTTTTATCGCATTCAGCCCGTCAAATTACGCCGGAAACGGTCGTCTTTGTTCTGATATTGCTCGAAACACGAAGTCGAATTCCGTTCGTTTGTTTCGTGGATATCGGTGAGTAACTTTTTTTCTATACATGCTAGCGACCTAAAACCTGTTTCACCGCATTCAGCGCGTCAAATTACGCCGGAAACGGCCGTCTTTGTTTTGATATTGCTCGAAACACGAAGTCGAAGTCCGTTCGTTTGTTTTTCAGATATCGGTTGGTAACTTTCTTTCTATACATGCTAGCGACCTAAAACTTGTTTTATCGCATTCAGCGCGTCAAATTACGCCGGAAACGGTCGTTTTTGTTTTGATATTGCTCAGAACACGAAGTCGAATTCCGTTCGTTTGTTTCGTGGATATCGGTGAGTAACTTTTTTTCTATACATGCTAGCGACCTAAAACTTGTTTTATCGCATTCAGCGCGTCAAATTACGCCGGAAACGGCCGTCTTTGTTTTGATATTGCTCGAAACACGAAGTCGAAGTCCGTTTGTTTGTTTTTCAGATATCGGTTGGTTACTTTTTTTCTATACATGCTAGCGACCTAAAACTTGTTTTATCGCATTCAGCGCGTCAAATCACGCCGGAAACGGTCGTCTTTGTTTTGATATTGCTCAAAACACGGAGTCAATTTCCGTTCGTTTGTTTCGTGGATATCGATGAGTAACTTTTTTTCTATACATGCAAGCGACCTAAAACTTGTTTTATCGCATTCAGCCCGTCAAATTACGCCGGAAACGGTCGTCTTTGTTCTGATATCGCTCAAAACACGAAGTCGAATTCCGTTCGTTTGTTTCGTGGATATCGGTGAGTAACTTTTTTTCTATACATGCTAGCGACCTAAAACCTGTTTCACCGCATTCAGCGCGTCAAATTACGCCGGAAACGGCCGTCTTTGTTTTGATATTGCTCGAAACACGAAGTCGAAGTCCGTTTGTATGTTTTTCAGATATCGGTTGGTAACTTTTTTTCTATACATGCTAGCGACCTGAAACTTGTTTTATCGCATTCAGCGCGTCAAATTACGCCGAAAACGGTCGTCTTTGTTTTGATATTGCTCGAAACACGAAGTCGAAGTCCGTTTGTTTGTTTTTCAGATATCGGTTGGTAACTTTTTTTCTATACATGCTAGCGACCTAAAACTTGTTTTATCGCATTCAGCGCGTCAAATTACGCCGGAAACGGCCGTCTTTGTTTTGATATTGCTCGAAACACGAAGTCGAAGTCCGTTCGTTTGTTTTTCAGATATCGGTTGGTAACTTTCTTTCTATACATGCTAGCGACCCAAAACTTGTTTTATCGCATTCAGCGCGTCAAATTCCGCCGGAAACGGCCGTCTTTGTTTTGATATTGCTGGAAACACGAAGTCGAAGTCCGTTCGTTTGTTTTTCAGATATCGGTTGGTAACTTTCTTTCTATACATGCTAGCGACCTAAAACTTGTTTTATCGCATTCAGCGCGTCAAATTACGCCGGAAACGGTCGTCTTTGTTTTGATATTGCTCAGAACACGAAGTCGAATTTCGTTCGTTTGTTTCGTGGATATCGGTGAGTAACTTTTTTTCTATACATGCTAGCGACCTTAAACTTGTTTTATCGCATTCAGCGCGTCAAATTACGCCGGAAACGGCCGTCTTTGTTTTGATATTGCTCGAAACACGAAGTCGAAGTCCGTTCGTTTGTTTTTCAGATATCGGTTGGTAACTACCTTTCTATACATGCTAGCGACCTAAAACTTGTTTTATCGCATTCAGCGCGTCAAATTACGCCGGAAACGGCCGTCTTTGTTTTGATATTGCTCGGAACACGAAGTCGAAGTCCGTTCGTTTGTTTTTCAGATATCGGTTGGTAACTTTCTTTCTATACATGCTAGCGACCTAAAACTTCTTTTATCGCATTCAGCGCGTCAAATTACGCCGGAAACGGTCGTCTTTGTTTTGATATTGCTCAGAACACGAAGTCGAATTCCGTTCGTTTGTTTCGTGGATATCGGTGAGTAACTTTTTTTCTATACATGCTAGCGACCTGAAACTTGTTTTATCGCATTCAGCGCGTCAAATTACGCCGGAAACGGCCGTCTTTGTTTTGATATTGCTCGAAACACGAAGTCGAAGTCCGTTTGTTTGTTTTTCAGATATCGGTTGCTTACTTTTTTTCTATACATGCTAGCGACCTAAAACTTGTTTTATCGCATTCAGCGCGTCAAATCACGCCGGAAACGGTCGTCTTTGTTTTGATATTGCTCGAAACACGGAGTCAATTTCCGTTCGTTTGTTTCGTGGATATCGGTGAGTAACTTTTTTTCTATACATGCTAGCGACCTAAAACTTGTTTTATCGCATTCAGCGCGTCAAATTACGCCGGAAACGGCCGTCTTTGTTTTGATATTGCTCGAAACACGAAGTCGAAGTCCGTTCGTTTGTTTTTCAGATATCGGTTGGTAACTACCTTTCTATACATGCTAGCGACCTAAAACTTGTTTTATCGCATTCAGCGCGTCAAATTACGCCGGAAACGGCCGTCTTTGTTTTGATATTGCTCGGAACACGAAGTCGAAGTCCGTTCGTTTGTTTTTCAGATATCGGTTGGTAACTTTCTTTCTATACATGCTAGCGACCTAAAACTTCTTTTATCGCATTCAGCGCGTCAAATTACGCCGGAAACGGTCGTCTTTGTTTTGATATTGCTCAGAACACGAAGTCGAATTCCGTTCGTTTGTTTCGTGGATATCGGTGAGTAACTTTTTTTCTATACATGCTAGCGACCTGAAACTTGTTTTATCGCATTCAGCGCGTCAAATTACGCCGGAAACGGCCGTCTTTGTTTTGATATTGCTCGAAACACGAAGTCGAAGTCCGTTTGTTTGTTTTTCAGATATCGGTTGCTTACTTTTTTTCTATACATGCTAGCGACCTAAAACTTGTTTTATCGCATTCAGCGCGTCAAATCACGCCGGAAACGGTCGTCTTTGTTTTGATATTGCTCGAAACACGGAGTCAATTTCCGTTCGTTTGTTTCGTGGATATCGGTGAGTAACTTTTTTTCTATACATGCTAGCGACCTAAAACTTGTTTTATCGCATTCAGCCCGTCAAATTACGCCGGAAACGGTCGTCTCTGTTCTGATATTGCTCAAAACACGAAGTCGAATTCCGTTCGTTTGTTTCGTGGATATCGGTGAGTAACTTTTTTTCTATACATGCTAGCGACCTTAAACTTGTTTTATCGCATTCAGCGCGTCAAATTACGCCGGAAACGGCCGTCTTTGTTTTGATATTGCTCGAAACACGAAGTCGAAGTCCGTTCGTTTGTTTTTCAGATATCGGTTGGTAACTACCTTTCTATACATGCTAGCGACCTAAAACTTGTTTTATCGCATTCAGCGCGTCAAATTCCGCCGGAAACGGCCGTCTGTGTTTTGATATTGCTGGAAACACGAAGTCGAAGTCCGTTCGTTTGTTTTTCAGATATCGGTTGGTAACTTTCTTTCTATACATGCTAGCGACCTAAAACTTGTTTTATCGCATTCAGCGCGTCAAATTACGCCGGAAACGGTCGTCTTTGTTTTGATATTGCTCAGAACACGAAGTCGAATTTCGTTCGTTTGTTTCGTGGATATCGGTGAGTAACTTTTTTTCTATACATGCTAGCGACCTTAAACTTGTTTTATCGCATTCAGCGCGTCAAATTACGCCGGAAACGGCCGTCTTTGTTTTGATATTGCTCGAAACACGAAGTCGAAGTCCGTTCGTTTGTTTTTCAGATATCGGTTGGTAACTACCTTTCTATACATGCTAGCGACCTAAAACTTGTTTTATCGCATTCAGCGCGTCAAATTACGCCGGAAACGGCCGTCTTTGTTTTGATATTGCTCGGAACACGAAGTCGAAGTCCGTTCGTTTGTTTTTCAGATATCGGTTGGTAACTTTCTTTCTATACATGCTAGCGACCTAAAACTTGTTTTATCGCATTCAGCGCGTCAAATTACGCCGGAAACGGTCGTCTTTGTTTTGATATTGCTCAGAACACGAAGTCGAATTCCGTTCGTTTGTTTCGTGGATATCGGTGAGTAACTTTTTTTCTATACATGCTAGCGACCTGAAACTTGTTTTATCGCATTCAGCGCGTCAAATTACGCCGGAAACGGCCGTCTTTGTTTTGATATTGCTCGAAACACGAAGTCGAAGTCCGTTTGTTTGTTTTTCAGATATCGGTTGCTTACTTTTTTTCTATACATGCTAGCGACCTAAAACTTGTTTTATCGCATTCAGCGCGTCAAATCACGCCGGAAACGGTCGTCTTTGTTTTGATATTGCTCGAAACACGGAGTCAATTTCCGTTCGTTTGTTTCGTGGATATCGGTGAGTAACTTTTTTTCTATACATGCTAGCGACCTAAAACTTGTTTTATCGCATTCAGCCCGTCAAATTACGCCGGAAACGGTCGTCTCTGTTCTGATATTGCTCAAAACACGAAGTCGAATTCCGTTCGTTTGTTTCGTGGATATCGGTGAGTAACTTTTTTTCTATACATGCTAGCGACCTTAAACTTGTTTTATCGCATTCAGCGCGTCAAATTACGCCGGAAACGGCCGTCTTTGTTTTGATATTGCTCGAAACACGAAGTCGAAGTCCGTTCGTTTGTTTTTCAGATATCGGTTGGTAACTACCTTTCTATACATGCTAGCGACCTAAAACTTGTTTTATCGCATTCAGCGCGTCAAATTACGCCGGAAACGGCCGTCTGTGTTTTGATATTGCTCGGAACACGAAGTCAAAGTCCGTTCGTTTGTTTTTCAGATATCGGTTGGTAACTTTCTTTCTATACATGCTAGCGACCTAAAACTTGTTTTATCGCATTCAGCGCGTCAAATTACGCCGGAAACGGTCGTCTTTGTTTTGATATTGCTCAGAACACGAAGTCGAATTCCGTTCGTTTGTTTCGTGGATATCGGTGAGTAACTTTTTTTCTATACATGCTAGCGACCTGAAACTTGTTTTATCGCATTCAGCGCGTCAAATTACGCCGGAAACGGTCGTCTTTGTTTTGATATTGCTCAGAACACGAAGTCGAATTCCGTTCGTTTGTTTCGTGGATATCGGTGAGTAACTTTTTTTCTATACATGCTAGCGACCTAAAACTTGTTTTATCGCATTCAGCGCGTCAAATTACGCCGGAAACGGCCGTCTTTGTTTTGATATTGCTCGAAACACGAAGTCGAAGTCCGTTTGTTTGTTTTTCAGATATCGGTTGGTTACTTTTTTTCTATACATGCTAGCGACCTAAAACTTGTTTTATCGCATTCAGCGCGTCAAATCACGCCGGAAACGGTCGTCTTTGTTTTGATATTGCTCAAAACACGGAGTCAATTTCCGTTCGTTTGTTTCGTGGATATCGATGAGTAACTTTTTTTCTATACATGCAAGCGACCTAAAACTTGTTTTATCGCATTCAGCCCGTCAAATTACGCCGGAAACGGTCGTCTTTGTTCTGATATTGCTCAAAACACGAAGTCGAATTCCGTTCGTTTGTTTCGTGGATATCGGTGAGTAACTTTTTTTCTATACATGCTAGCGACCTAAAACCTGTTTCACCGCATTCAGCGCGTCAAATTACGCCGGAAACGGCCGTCTTTGTTTTGATATTGCTCGAAACACGAAGTCGAAGTCCGTTTGTATGTTTTTCAGATATCGGTTGGTAACTTTTTTTCTATACATGCTAGCGACCTGAAACTTGTTTTATCGCATTCAGCGCGTCAAATTACGCCGAAAACGGTCGTCTTTGTTTTGATATTGCTCGAAACACGAAGTCGAAGTCCGTTTGTTTGTTTTTCAGATATCGGTTGGTAACTTTTTTTCTATACATGCTAGCGACCTAAAACTTGTTTTATCGCATTCAGCGCGTCAAATTACGCCGGAAACGGCCGTCTTTGTTTTGATATTGCTCGAAACACGAAGTCGAAGTCCGTTCGTTTGTTTTTCAGATATCGGTTGGTAACTTTCTTTCTATACATGCTAGCGACCCAAAACTTGTTTTATCGCATTCAGCGCGTCAAATTCCGCCGGAAACGGCCGTCTTTGTTTTGATATTGCTGGAAACACGAAGTCGAAGTCCGTTCGTTTGTTTTTCAGATATCGGTTGGTAACTTTCTTTCTATACATGCTAGCGACCTAAAACTTGTTTTATCGCATTCAGCGCGTCAAATTACGCCGGAAACGGTCGTCTTTGTTTTGATATTGCTCAGAACACGAAGTCGAATTTCGTTCGTTTGTTTCGTGGATATCGGTGAGTAACTTTTTTTCTATACATGCTAGCGACCTTAAACTTGTTTTATCGCATTCAGCGCGTCAAATTACGCCGGAAACGGCCGTCTTTGTTCTGATATTGCTCGAAACACGAAGTCGAAGTCCGTTCGTTTGTTTTTCAGATATCGGTTGGTAACTACCTTTCTATACATGCTAGCGACCTAAAACTTGTTTTATCGCATTCAGCGCGTCAAATTACGCCGGAAACGGCCGTCTTTGTTTTGATATTGCTCGGAACACGAAGTCGAAGTCCGTTCGTTTGTTTTTCAGATATCGGTTGGTAACTTTCTTTCTATACATGCTAGCGACCTAAAACTTGTTTTATCGCATTCAGCGCGTCAAATTACGCCGGAAACGGTCGTCTTTGTTTTGATATTGCTCAGAACACGAAGTCGAATTCCGTTCGTTTGTTTCGTGGATATCGGTGAGTAACTTTTTTTCTATACATGCTAGCGACCTGAAACTTGTTTTATCGCATTCAGCGCGTCAAATTACGCCGGAAACGGCCGTCTTTGTTTTGATATTGCTCGAAACACGAAGTCGAAGTCCGTTTGTTTGTTTTTCAGATATCGGTTGCTTACTTTTTTTCTATACATGCTAGCGACCTAAAACTTGTTTTATCGCATTCAGCGCGTCAAATCACGCCGGAAACGGTCGTCTTTGTTTTGATATTGCTCGAAACACGGAGTCAATTTCCGTTCGTTTGTTTCGTGGATATCGGTGAGTAACTTTTTTTCTATACATGCTAGCGACCTAAAACTTGTTTTATCGCATTCAGCCCGTCAAATTACGCCGGAAACGGTCGTCTCTGTTCTGATATTGCTCAAAACACGAAGTCGAATTCCGTTCGTTTGTTTCGTGGATATCGGTGAGTAACTTTTTTTCTATACATGCTAGCGACCTTAAACTTGTTTTATCGCATTCAGCGCGTCAAATTACGCCGGAAACGGCCGTCTTTGTTTTGATATTGCTCGAAACACGAAGTCGAAGTCCGTTCGTTTGTTTTTCAGATATCGGTTGGTAACTACCTTTCTATACATGCTAGCGACCTAAAACTTGTTTTATCGCATTCAGCGCGTCAAATTACGCCGGAAACGGCCGTCTGTGTTTTGATATTGCTCGGAACACGAAGTCAAAGTCCGTTCGTTTGTTTTTCAGATATCGGTTGGTAACTTTCTTTCTATACATGCTAGCGACCTAAAACTTGTTTTATCGCATTCAGCGCGTCAAATTACGCCGGAAACGGTCGTCTTTGTTTTGATATTGCTCAGAACACGAAGTCGAATTCCGTTCGTTTGTTTCGTGGATATCGGTGAGTAACTTTTTTTCTATACATGCTAGCGACCTGAAACTTGTTTTATCGCATTCAGCGCGTCAAATTACGCCGGAAACGGTGGTCTTTGTTTTGATATTGCTCAGAACACGAAGTCGAATTCCGTTCGTTTGTTTCGTGGATATCGGTGAGTAACTCTTTTTCTATACATGCTAGCGACCTGAAACTTGTTTTATCGCATTCAGCGCGTCAAATTACGCCGGAAACGGCCGTCTTTGTTTTGATATTGCTCGAAACACGAAGTCGAAGTCCGTTTGTTTGTTTTTCAGATATCGGTTGCTTACTTTTTTTCTATACATGCTAGCGACCTAAAACTTGTTTTATCGCATTCAGCGCGTCAAATTACGCCGGAAACGGCCGTCTTTGTTTTGATATTGCTCGAAACACGAAGTCGAAGTCCGTTTGTTTGTTTTTCAGATATCGGTAGGTAACTTTTTTTCTATACATGCTAGCGACCTAAAACTTGTTTTATCGCATTCAGCCCGTCAAATTACGCCGGAAACGGTCGTCTCTGTTCTGATATTGCTCAAAACACGAAGTCGAATTCCGTTCGTTTGTTTCGTGGATATCGGTGAGTAACTTTTTTTCTATACATGCTAGCGACCTAAAACCTGTTTCACCGCATTCAGCGCGTCAAATTACGCCGGAAACGGCCGTCTTTGTTTTGATATTGCTCGAAACACGAAGTCGAAGTCCGTTTGTATGTTTTCCAGATATCGGTTGGTAACTTTTTTTCTATACATGCTAGCGACCTAAAACTTGTTTTATCGCATTCAGCGCGTCAAATTACGCCGGAAACGGCCGTCTTTGTTTTGATATTGCTCGAAACACGAAGTCGAAGTCCGTTCGTTTGTTTTTCAGATATCGGTTGGTAACTTTCTTTCTATACATGCTAGCGACCTAAAACTTGTTTTATCGCATTCAGCGCGTCAAATTACGCCGGAAACGGTCGTCTTTGTTTTGATATTGCTCAGAACACGAAGTCGAATTCCGTTCGTTTGTTTCGTGGATATCGGTGAGTAACTTTTTTTCTATACATGCTAGCGACCTAAAACCTGTTTCACCGCATTCAGCGCGTCAAATTACGCCGGAAACGGCCGTCTTTGTTTCGATATTGCTCGAAACACGAAGTCGAAGTCCGTTTGTATGTTTTCCAGATATCGGTTGGTAACTTTTTTTCTATACATGCTAGCGACCTAAAACTTGTTTTATCGCATTCAGCGCGTCAAATTACGCCGGAAACGGCCGTCTTTGTTTTGATATTGCTCGAAACACGAAGTCGAAGTCCGTTCGTTTGTTTTTCAGATATCGGTTGGTAACTTTCTTTCTATACATGCTAGCGACCTAAAACTTGTTTTATCGCATTCAGCGCGTCAAATTACGCCGGAAACGGTCGTCTTTGTTTTGATATTGCTCAGAACACGAAGTCGAATTCCGTTCGTTTGTTTCGTGGATATCGGTGAGTAACTTTTTTTCTATACATGCTAGCGACCTAAAACTTGTTTTATCGCATTCAGCGCGTCAAATTACGCCGGAAACGGTCGTCTTTGTTTTGATATTGCTCAGAACACGAAGTCGAATTCCGTTCGTTTGTTTCGTGGATATCGGTGAGTAACTTTTTTTCTATACATGCTAGCGACCTAAAACTTGTTTTATCGCATTCAGCGCGTCAAATTACGCCGGAAACGGCCGTCTTTGTTTTGATATTGCTCGAAACACGAAGTCGAAGTCCGTTTGTTTGTTTTTCAGATATCGGTTGGTTACTTTTTTTCTATACATGCTAGCGACCTGAAACTTGTTTTATCGCATTCAGCGCGTCAAATCACGCCGGAAACGGTCGTCTTTGTTTTGATATTGCTCAAAACGCGGGGTCAATTTCCGTTCGTTTGTTTCGTGGATATCGATAAGTAACTTTTTTTCTATACATGCTAGCGACCTAAAACTTGTTTTATCGCATTCAGCCCGTCAAATTACGCCGGAAACGGTCGTCTTTGTTCTGATATTGCTCAAAACACGAAGTCGAATTCCGTTCGTTTGTTTCGTGGATATCGGTGAGTAACTTTTTTTTTATACATGCTAGCGACCTAAAACCTGTTTCACCGCATTCAGCGCGTCAAATTACGCCGGAAACGGCCGTCTTTGTTTTGATATTGCTCGAAACACGAAGTCAAAGTCCGTTTGTATGTTTTTCAGATATCGGTTGGTAACTTTTTTTCTATACATGCTAGCGACCTAAAACTTGTTTTATCGCATTCAGCGCGTCAAATTACGCCGGAAACGGTCGTCTTTGTTTTGATATTGCTCAGAACACGAAGTCGAATTCCGTTCGTTTGTTTCGTGGATATCGGTGAGTAACTTTTTTTCTATACATGCTAGCGACCTAAAACCTGTTTCACCGCATTCAGCGCGTCAAATTACGCCGGAAACGGCCGTCTTTGTTTTGATATTGCTCGAAACACGAAGTCGAAGTCCGTTTGTATGTTTTCCAGATATCGGTTGGTAACTTTTTTTCTATACATGCTAGCGACCTAAAACTTGTTTTATCGCATTCAGCGCGTCAAATTACGCCGGAAACGGCCGTCTTTGTTTTGATATTGCTCGAAACACGAAGTCGAAGTCCGTTCGTTTGTTTTTCAGATATCGGTTGGTAACTTTCTTTCTATACATGCTAGCGACCTAAAACTTGTTTTATCGCATTCAGCGCGTCAAATTACGCCGGAAACGGTCGTCTTTGTTTTGATATTGCTCAGAACACGAAGTCGAATTCCGTTCGTTTGTTTCGTGGATATCGGTGAGTAACTTTTTTTCTATACATGCTAGCGACCTAAAACTTGTTTTATCGCATTCAGCGCGTCAAATTACGCCGGAAACGGCCGTCTTTGTTTTGATATTGCTCGAAACACGAAGTCGAAGTCCGTTTGTTTGTTTTTCAGATATCGGTTGGTTACTTTTTTTCTATACATGCTAGCGACCTAAAACTTGTTTTATCGCATTCAGCGCGTCAAATCACGCCGGAAACGGTCGTCTTTGTTTTGATATTGCTCAAAACACGGAGTCAATTTCCGTTCGTTTGTTTCGTGGATATCGATAAGTAACTTTTTTTCTATACATGCTAGCGACCTAAAACTTGTTTTATCGCATTCAGCCCGTCAAATTACGCCGGAAACGGTCGTCTTTGTTCTGATATTGCTCAAAACACGAAGTCGAATTCCGTTCGTTTGTTTCGTGGATATCGGTGAGTAACTTTTTTTTTATACATGCTAGCGACCTAAAACCTGTTTCACCGCATTCAGCGCGTCAAATTACGCCGGAAACGGCCGTCTTTGTTTTGATATTGCTCGAAACACGAAGTCAAAGTCCGTTTGTATGTTTTTCAGATATCGGTTGGTAACTTTTTTTCTATACATGCTAGCGACCTGAAACTTGTTTTATCGCATTCAGCGCGTCAAATTACGCCGGAAACGGCCGTCTTTGTTTTGATATTGCTCGAAACACGAAGTCGAAGTCCGTTTGTTTGTTTTTCAGATATCGGTTGCTTACTTTTTTTCTATACATGCTAGCGACCTAAAACTTGTTTTATCGCATTCAGCGCGTCAAATTACGCCGGAAACGGTCGTCTCTGTTCTGATATTGCTCAAAACACGAAGTCGAATTCCGTTCGTTTGTTTCGTGGATATCGGTGAGTAACTTTTTTTCTATACATGCTAGCGACCTTAAACTTGTTTTATCGCATTCAGCGCGTCAAATTACGCCGGAAACGGCCGTCTTTGTTTTGATATTGCTCGAAACACGAAGTCGAAGTCCGTTCGTTTGTTTTTCAGATATCGGTTGGTAACTACCTTTCTATACATGCTAGCGACCTAAAACTTGTTTTATCGCATTCAGCGCGTCAAATTACGCCGGAAACGGCCGTCTGTGTTTTGATATTGCTCGGAACACGAAGTCGAAGTCCGTTCGTTTGTTTTTCAGATATCGGTTGGTAACTTTCTTTCTATACATGCTAGCGACCTAAAACTTGTTTTATCGCATTCAGCGCGTCAAATTACGCCGGAAACGGTCGTCTTTGTTTTGATATTGCTCAGAACACGAAGTCGAATTCCGTTCGTTTGTTTCGTGGATATCGGTGAGTAACTTTTTTTCTATACATGCTAGCGACCTGAAACTTGTTTTATCGCATTCAGCGCGTCAAATTACGCCGGAAACGGTCGTCTTTGTTTTGATATTGCTCAGAACACGAAGTCGAATTCCGTTCGTTTGTTTCGTGGATATCGGTGAGTAACTCTTTTTCTATACATGCTAGCGACCTAAAACCTGTTTCACCGCATTCAGCGCGTCAAATTACGCCGGAAACGGTCTTCTTTGTTTTGATATTGCTCAGAACACGAAGTCGAATTCCGTTCGTTTGTTTCGTGGATATCGGTGAGTAACTCTTTTTCTATACATGCTAGCGACCTAAAACTTGTTTTATCGCATTCAGCGCGTCAAATTACGCCGGAAACGGTCGTCTTTGTTTTGATATTGCTCAGAACACGAAGTCGAATTCCGTTCGTTTGTTTCGTGGATATCGGTGAGTAACTTTTTTTCTATACATGCTAGCGACCTAAAACCTGTTTCACCGCATTCAGCGCGTCAAATTACGCCGGAAACGGCCGTCTTTGTTTTGATATTGCTCGAAACACGAAGTCGAAGTCCGTTTGTATGTTTTCCAGATATCGGTTGGTAACTTTTTTTCTATACATGCTAGCGACCTAAAACTTGTTTTATCGCATTCAGCGCGTCAAATTACGCCGGAAACGGCCGTCTTTGTTTTGATATTGCTCGAAACACGAAGTCGAAGTCCGTTCGTTTGTTTTTCAGATATCGGTTGGTAACTTTCTTTCTATACATGCTAGCGACCTAAAACTTGTTTTATCGCATTCAGCGCGTCAAATTACGCCGGAAACGGTCGTCTTTGTTTTGATATTGCTCAGAACACGAAGTCGAATTCCGTTCGTTTGTTTCGTGGATATCGGTGAGTAACTTTTTTTCTATACATGCTAGCGACCTAAAACTTGTTTTATCGCATTCAGCGCGTCAAATTACGCCGGAAACGGCCGTCTTTGTTTTGATATTGCTCAAAACACGGAGTCAATTTCCGTTCGTTTGTTTCGTGGATATCGATAAGTAACTTTTTTTCTATACATGCTAGCGACCTAAAACTTGTTTTATCGCATTCAGCCCGTCAAATTACGCCGGAAACGGTCGTCTTTGTTCTGATATTGCTCAAAACACGAAGTCGAATTCCGTTCGTTTGTTTCGTGGATATCGGTGAGTAACTTTTTTTTTATACATGCTAGCGACCTAAAACCTGTTTCACCGCATTCAGCGCGTCAAATTACGCCGGAAACGGCCGTCTTTGTTTTGATATTGCTCGAAACACGAAGTCAAAGTCCGTTTGTATGTTTTTCAGATATCGGTTGGTAACTTTTTTTCTATACATGCTAGCGACCTGAAACTTGTTTTATCGCATTCAGCGCGTCAAATTACGCCGGAAACGGCCGTCTTTGTTTTGATATTGCTCGAAACACGAAGTCGAAGTCCGTTTGTTTGTTTTTCAGATATCGGTTGCTTACTTTTTTTCTATACATGCTAGCGACCTAAAACTTGTTTTATCGCATTCAGCGCGTCAAATTACGCCGGAAACGGTCGTCTCTGTTCTGATATTGCTCAAAACACGAAGTCGAATTCCGTTCGTTTGTTTCGTGGATATCGGTGAGTAACTTTTTTTCTATACATGCTAGCGACCTTAAACTTGTTTTATCGCATTCAGCGCGTCAAATTACGCCGGAAACGGCCGTCTTTGTTTTGATATTGCTCAAAACACGGAGTCAATTTCCGTTCGTTTGTTTCGTGGATATCGATAAGTAACTTTTTTTCTATACATGCTAGCGACCTAAAACTTGTTTTATCGCATTCAGCCCGTCAAATTACGCCGGAAACGGTCGTCTTTGTTCTGATATTGCTCAAAACACGAAGTCGAATTCCGTTCGTTTGTTTCGTGGATATCGGTGAGTAACTTTTTTTTTATACATGCTAGCGACCTAAAACCTGTTTCACCGCATTCAGCGCGTCAAATTACGCCGGAAACGGCCGTCTTTGTTTTGATATTGCTCGAAACACGAAGTCAAAGTCCGTTTGTATGTTTTTCAGATATCGGTTGGTAACTTTTTTTCTATACATGCTAGCGACCTGAAACTTGTTTTATCGCATTCAGCGCGTCAAATTACGCCGGAAACGGCCGTCTTTGTTTTGATATTGCTCGAAACACGAAGTCGAAGTCCGTTTGTTTGTTTTTCAGATATCGGTTGCTTACTTTTTTTCTATACATGCTAGCGACCTAAAACTTGTTTTATCGCATTCAGCGCGTCAAATTACGCCGGAAACGGTCGTCTCTGTTCTGATATTGCTCAAAACACGAAGTCGAATTCCGTTCGTTTGTTTCGTGGATATCGGTGAGTAACTTTTTTTCTATACATGCTAGCGACCTTAAACTTGTTTTATCGCATTCAGCGCGTCAAATTACGCCGGAAACGGCCGTCTTTGTTTTGATATTGCTCGAAACACGAAGTCGAAGTCCGTTCGTTTGTTTTTCAGATATCGGTTGGTAACTACCTTTCTATACATGCTAGCGACCTAAAACTTGTTTTATCGCATTCAGCGCGTCAAATTACGCCGGAAACGGCCGTCTGTGTTTTGATATTGCTCGGAACACGAAGTCGAAGTCCGTTCGTTTGTTTTTCAGATATCGGTTGGTAACTTTCTTTCTATACATGCTAGCGACCTAAAACTTGTTTTATCGCATTCAGCGCGTCAAATTACGCCGGAAACGGTCGTCTTTGTTTTGATATTGCTCAGAACACGAAGTCGAATTCCGTTCGTTTGTTTCGTGGATATCGGTGAGTAACTTTTTTTCTATACATGCTAGCGACCTGAAACTTGTTTTATCGCATTCAGCGCGTCAAATTACGCCGGAAACGGTCGTCTTTGTTTTGATATTGCTCAGAACACGAAGTCGAATTCCGTTCGTTTGTTTCGTGGATATCGGTGAGTAACTCTTCTTCTATACATGCTAGCGACCTGAAACTTGTTTTATCGCATTCAGCGCGTCAAATTACGCCGGAAACGGCCGTCTTTGTTTTGATATTGCTCGAAACACGAAGTCGAAGTCCGTTTGTTTGTTTTTCAGATATCGGTTGCTTACTTTTTTTCTATACATGCTAGCGACCTAAAACTTGTTTTATCGCATTCAGCGCGTCAAATCACGCCGGAAACGGTCGTCTTTGTTTTGATATTGCTCAAAACACGGAGTCAATTTCCGTTCGTTTGTTTCGTGGATATCGGTGAGTAACTTTTTTTCTATACATGCTAGCGACCTAAAACTTGTTTTATCGCATTCAGCCCGTCAAATTACGCCGGAAACGGTCGTCTCTGTTCTGATATTGCTCAAAACACGAAGTCGAATTCCGTTCGTTTGTTTCGTGGATATCGGTGAGTAACTTTTTTTCTATACATGCTAGCGACCTAAAACCTGTTTCACCGCATTCAGCGCGTCAAATTACGCCGGAAACGGCCGTCTTTGTTTTGATATTGCTCGAAACACGAAGTCGAAGTCCGTTTGTATGTTTTCCAGATATCGGTTGGTAACTTTTTTTCTATACATGCTAGCGACCTAAAACTTGTTTTATCGCATTCAGCGCGTCAAATTACGCCGGAAACGGCCGTCTTTGTTTTGATATTGCTCGAAACACGAAGTCGAAGTCCGTTCGTTTGTTTTTCAGATATCGGTTGGTAACTTTCTTTCTATACATGCTAGCGACCTAAAACTTGTTTTATCGCATTCAGCGCGTCAAATTACGCCGGAAACGGTCGTCTTTGTTTTGATATTGCTCAGAACACGAAGTCGAATTCCGTTCGTTTGTTTCGTGGATATCGGTGAGTAACTTTTTTTCTATACATGCTAGCGACCTAAAACCTGTTTCACCGCATTCAGCGCGTCAAATTACGCCGGAAACGGCCGTCTTTGTTTTGATATTGCTCGAAACACGAAGTCGAAGTCCGTTTGTATGTTTTCCAGATATCGGTTGGTAACTTTTTTTCTATACATGCTAGCGACCTAAAACTTGTTTTATCGCATTCAGCGCGTCAAATTACGCCGGAAACGGCCGTCTTTGTTTTGATATTGCTCGAAACACGAAGTCGAAGTCCGTTCGTTTGTTTTTCAGATATCGGTTGGTAACTTTCTTTCTATACATGCTAGCGACCTAAAACTTGTTTTATCGCATTCAGCGCGTCAAATTACGCCGGAAACGGCCGTCTGTGTTTTGATATTGCTCGGAACACGAAGTCGAAGTCCGTTCGTTTGTTTTTCAGATATCGGTTGGTAACTTTCTTTCTATACATGCTAGCGACCTAAAACTTGTTTTATCGCATCCAGCGCGTCAAATCACGCCGGAAACGGTCGTCTTTGTTTTGATATTGCTCGAAACACGGAGTCAATTTCCGTTCGTTTGTTTCGTGGATATCGGTGAGTAACTTTTTTTCTATACATGCTAGCGACCTAAAACTTGTTTCACCGCATTCAGCGCGTCAAATTACGCCGGAAACGGCCGTCTTTGTTTTGATATTGCTCGAAACACGAAGTCGAAGTCCGTTTGTATGTTTTCCAGATATCGGTTGGTAACTTTTTTTCTATACATGCTAGCGACCTAAAACTTGTTTTATCGCATTCAGCGCGTCAAATTACGCCGGAAACGGCCGTCTTTGTTTTGATATTGCTCGAAACACGAAGTCGAAGTCCGTTCGTTTGTTTTTCAGATATCGGTTGGTAACTTTCTTTCTATACATGCTAGCGACCTAAAACTTGTTTTATCGCATTCAGCGCGTCAAATTACGCCGGAAACGGTCGTCTTTGTTTTGATATTGCTCAGAACACGAAGTCGAATTCCGTTCGTTTGTTTCGTGGATATCGGTGAGTAACTTTTTTTCTATACATGCTAGCGACCTAAAACCTGTTTCACCGCATTCAGCGCGTCAAATTACGCCGGAAACGGCCGTCTTTGTTTTGATATTGCTCGAAACACGAAGTCGAAGTCCGTTTGTATGTTTTCCAGATATCGGTTGGTAACTTTTTTTCTATACATGCTAGCGACCTAAAACTTGTTTTATCGCATTCAGCGCGTCAAATTACGCCGGAAACGGCCGTCTTTGTTTTGATATTGCTCGAAACACGAAGTCGAAGTCCGTTCGTTTGTTTTTCAGATATCGGTTGGTAACTTTCTTTCTATACATGCTAGCGACCTAAAACTTGTTTTATCGCATTCAGCGCGTCAAATTACGCCGGAAACGGCCGTCTTTGTTTTGATATTGCTCGAAACACGAAGTCGAAGTCCGTTTGTTTGTTTTTCAGATATCGGTTGGTTACTTTTTTTCTATACATGCTAGCGACCTAAAACTTGTTTTATCGCATCCAGCGCGTCAAATCACGCCGGAAACGGTCGTCTTTGTTTTGATATTGCTCGAAACACGGAGTCAATTTCCGTTCGTTTGTTTCGTGGATATCGGTGAGTAACTTTTTTTCTATACATGCTAGCGACCTAAAACTTGTTTTATCGCATTCAGCGCGTCAAATTACGCCGGAAACGGCCGTCTTTGTTTTGATATTGCTCGAAACACGAAGTCGAAGTCCGTTTGTATGTTTTCCAGATATCGGTTGGTAACTTTTTTTCTATACATGCTAGCGACCTAAAACTTGTTTTATCGCATTCAGCGCGTCAAATTACGCCGGAAACGGCCGTCTTTGTTTTGATATTGCTCGAAACACGAAGTCGAAGTCCGTTCGTTTGTTTTTCAGATATCGGTTGGTAACTTTCTTTCTATACATGCTAGCGACCTAAAACTTGTTTTATCGCATTCAGCGCGTCAAATTACGCCGGAAACGGTCGTCTTCGTTTTGATATTGCTCAGAACACGAAGTCGAATTCCGTTCGTTTGTTTCGTGGATATCGGTGAGTAACTTTTTTTCTATACATGCTAGCGACCTAAAACTTGTTTTATCGCATTCAGCGCGTCAAATTACGCCGGAAACGGTCGTCTTTGTTTTGATATTGCTCAGAACACGAAGTCGAATTCCGTTCGTTTGTTTCGTGGATATCGGTGAGTAACTTTTTTTCTATACATGCTAGCGACCTAAAACTTGTTTTATCGCATTCAGCGCGTCAAATTACGCCGGAAACGGCCGTCTTTGTTTTGATATTGCTCGAAACACGAAGTCGAAGTCCGTTTGTTTGTTTTTCAGATATCGGTTGGTTACTTTTTTTCTATACATGCTAGCGACCTAAAACTTGTTTTATCGCATTCAGCGCGTCAAATCACGCCGGAAACGGTCGTCTTTGTTTTGATATTGCTCAAAACACGGAGTCAATTTCCGTTCGTTTGTTTCGTGGATATCGATGAGTAACTTTTTTTCTATACATGCTAGCGACCTAAAACTTGTTTTATCGCATTCAGCCCGTCAAATTACGCCGGAAACGGTCGTCTTTGTTCTGATATTGCTCAAAACACGAAGTCGAATTCCGTTCGTTTGTTTCGTGGATATCGGTGAGTAACTTTTTTTTTATACATGCTAGCGACCTAAAACCTGTTTCACCGCATTCAGCGCGTCAAATTACGCCGGAAACGGCCGTCTTTGTTTTGATATTGCTCGAAACACGAAGTCAAAGTCCGTTTGTATGTTTTTCAGATATCGGTTGGTAACTTTTTTTCTATACATGCTAGCGACCTGAAACTTGTTTTATCGCATTCAGCGCGTCAAATTACGCCGGAAACGGCCGTCTTTGTTTTGATATTGCTCGAAACACGAAGTCGAAGTCCGTTTGTTTGTTTTTCAGATATCGGTTGCTTACTTTTTTTCTATACATGCTAGCGACCTAAAACTTGTTTTATCGCATTCAGCGCGTCAAATCACGCCGGAAACGGTCGTCTTTGTTTTGATATTGCTCGAAACACGGAGTCAATTTCCGTTCGTTTGTTTCGTGGATATCGGTGAGTAACTTTTTTTCTATACATGCTAGCGACCTAAAACTTGTTTTATCGCATTCAGCCCGTCAAATTACGCCGGAAACGGTCGTCTCTGTTCTGATATTGCTCAAAACACGAAGTCGAATTCCGTTCGTTTGTTTCGTGGATATCGGTGAGTAACTTTTTTTCTATACATGCTAGCGACCTTAAACTTGTTTTATCGCATTCAGCGCGTCAAATTACGCCGGAAACGGCCGTCTTTGTTTTGATATTGCTCGAAACACGAAGTCGAAGTCCGTTCGTTTGTTTTTCAGATATCGGTTGGTAACTACCTTTCTATACATGCTAGCGACCTAAAACTTGTTTTATCGCATTCAGCGCGTCAAATTACGCCGGAAACGGCCGTCTGTGTTTTGATATTGCTCGGAACACGAAGTCGAAGTCCGTTCGTTTGTTTTTCAGATATCGGTTGGTAACTTTCTTTCTATACATGCTAGCGACCTAAAACTTGTTTTATCGCATTCAGCGCGTCAAATTACGCCGGAAACGGTCGTCTTTGTTTTGATATTGCTCAGAACACGAAGTCGAATTCCGTTCGTTTGTTTCGTGGATATCGGTGAGTAACTTTTTTTCTATACATGCTAGCGACCTGAAACTTGTTTTATCGCATTCAGCGCGTCAAATTACGCCGGAAACGGTCGTCTTTGTTTTGATATACCTCAGAACACGAAGTCGAATTCCGTTCGTTTGTTTCGTGGATATCGGTGAGTAACTCTTTTTCTATACATGCTAGCGACCTGAAACTTGTTTTATCGCATTCAGCGCGTCAAATTACGCCGGAAACGGCCGTCTTTGTTTTGATATTGCTCGAAACACGAAGTCGAAGTCCGTTTGTTTGTTTTTCAGATATCGGTTGCTTACTTTTTTTCTATACATGCTAGCGACCTAAAACTTGTTTTATCGCATTCAGCGCGTCAAATCACGCCGGAAACGGTCGTCTTTGTTTTGATATTGCTCAAAACACGGAGTCAATTTCCGTTCGTTTGTTTCGTGGATATCGGTGAGTAACTTTTTTTCTATACATGCTAGCGACCTAAAACTTGTTTTATCGCATTCAGCCCGTCAAATTACGCCGGAAACGGTCGTCTCTGTTCTGATATTGCTCAAAACACGAAGTCGAATTCCGTTCGTTTGTTTCGTGGATATCGGTGAGTAACTTTTTTTCTATACATGCTAGCGACCTAAAACCTGTTTCACCGCATTCAGCGCGTCAAATTACGCCGGAAACGGCCGTCTTTGTTTTGATATTGCTCGAAACACGAAGTCGAAGTCCGTTTGTATGTTTTCCAGATATCGGTTGGTAACTTTTTTTCTATACATGCTAGCGACCTAAAACTTGTTTTATCGCATTCAGCGCGTCAAATTACGCCGGAAACGGCCGTCTTTGTTTTGATATTGCTCGAAACACGAAGTCGAAGTCCGTTCGTTTGTTTTTCAGATATCGGTTGGTAACTTTCTTTCTATACATGCTAGCGACCTAAAACTTGTTTTATCGCATTCAGCGCGTCAAATTACGCCGGAAACGGTCGTCTTTGTTTTGATATTGCTCAGAACACGAAGTCGAATTCCGTTCGTTTGTTTCGTGGATATCGGTGAGTAACTTTTTTTCTATACATGCTAGCGACCTAAAACCTGTTTCACCGCATTCAGCGCGTCAAATTACGCCGGAAACGGCCGTCTTTGTTTTGATATTGCTCGAAACACGAAGTCGAAGTCCGTTTGTATGTTTTCCAGATATCGGTTAGTAACTTTTTTTCTATACATGCTAGCGACCTAAAACTTGTTTTATCGCATTCAGCGCGTCAAATTACGCCGGAAACGGCCGTCTTTGTTTTGATATTGCTCGAAACACGAAGTCGAAGTCCGTTCGTTTGTTTTTCAGATATCGGTTGGTAACTTTCTTTCTATACATGCTAGCGACCTAAAACTTGTTTTATCGCATTCAGCGCGTCAAATTACGCCGGAAACGGTCGTCTTTGTTTTGATATTGCTCAGAACACGAAGTCGAATTCCGTTCGTTTGTTTCGTGGATATCGGTGAGTAACTTTTTTTCTATACATGCTAGCGACCTAAAACTTGTTTTATCGCATTCAGCGCGTCAAATTACGCCGGAAACGGCCGTCTTTGTTTTGATATTGCTCGAAACACGAAGTCGAAGTCCGTTTGTTTGTTTTTCAGATATCGGTTGGTTACTTTTTTTCTATACATGCTAGCGACCTAAAACTTGTTTTATCGCATTCAGCGCGTCAAATCACGCCGGAAACGGTCGTCTTTGTTTTGATATTGCTCAAAACACGGAGTCAATTTCCGTTCGTTTGTTTCGTGGATATCGGTGAGTAACTTTTTTTCTATACATGCTAGCGACCTAAAACTTGTTTTATCGCATTCAGCGCGTCAAATTACGCCGGAAACGGTCGTCTTTGTTTTGATATTGCTCAGAACACGAAGTCGAATTCCGTTCGTTTGTTTCGTGGATATCGGTGAGTAACTTTTTTTCTATACATGCTAGCGACCTAAAACCTGTTTCACCGCATTCAGCGCGTCAAATTACGCCGGAAACGGCCGTCTTTGTTTTGATATTGCTCGAAACACGAAGTCGAAGTCCGTTTGTATGTTTTCCAGATATCGGTTAGTAACTTTTTTTCTATACATGCTAGCGACCTAAAACTTGTTTTATCGCATTCAGCGCGTCAAATTACGCCGGAAACGGCCGTCTTTGTTTTGATATTGCTCGAAACACGAAGTCGAAGTCCGTTCGTTTGTTTTTCAGATATCGGTTGGTAACTTTCTTTCTATACATGCTAGCGACCTAAAACTTGTTTTATCGCATTCAGCGCGTCAAATTACGCCGGAAACGGTCGTCTTTGTTTTGATATTGCTCAGAACACGAAGTCGAATTCCGTTCGTTTGTTTCGTGGATATCGGTGAGTAACTTTTTTTCTATACATGCTAGCGACCTAAAACTTGTTTTATCGCATTCAGCGCGTCAAATTACGCCGGAAACGGCCGTCTTTGTTTTGATATTGCTCGAAACACGAAGTCGAAGTCCGTTTGTTTGTTTTTCAGATATCGGTTGGTTACTTTTTTTCTATACATGCTAGCGACCTAAAACTTGTTTTATCGCATTCAGCGCGTCAAATCACGCCGGAAACGGTCGTCTTTGTTTTGATATTGCTCAAAACACGGAGTCAATTTCCGTTCGTTTGTTTCGTGGATATCGGTGAGTAACTTTTTTTCTATACATGCTAGCGACCTAAAACTTGTTTTATCGCATTCAGCCCGTCAAATTACGCCGGAAACGGTCGTCTCTGTTCTGATATTGCTCAAAACACGAAGTCGAATTCCGTTCGTTTGTTTCGTGGATATCGGTGAGTAACTTTTTTTCTATACATGCTAGCGACCTAAAACCTGTTTCACCGCATTCAGCGCGTCAAATTACGCCGGAAACGGCCGTCTTTGTTTTGATATTGCTCGAAACACGAAGTCGAAGTCCGTTTGTATGTTTTCCAGATATCGGTTGGTAACTTTTTTTCTATACATGCTAGCGACCTAAAACTTGTTTTATCGCATTCAGCGCGTCAAATTACGCCGGAAACGGCCGTCTTTGTTTTGATATTGCTCGAAACACGAAGTCGAAGTCCGTTCGTTTGTTTTTCAGATATCGGTTGGTAACTTTCTTTCTATACATGCTAGCGACCTAAAACTTGTTTTATCGCATTCAGCGCGTCAAATTACGCCGGAAACGGTCGTCTTTGTTTTGATATTGCTCAGAACACGAAGTCGAATTCCGTTCGTTTGTTTCGTGGATATCGGTGAGTAACTTTTTTTCTATACATGCTAGCGACCTAAAACCTGTTTCACCGCATTCAGCGCGTCAAATTACGCCGGAAACGGCCGTCTTTGTTTTGATATTGCTCGAAACACGAAGTCGAAGTCCGTTTGTATGTTTTCCAGATATCGGTTAGTAACTTTTTTTCTATACATGCTAGCGACCTAAAACTTGTTTTATCGCATTCAGCGCGTCAAATTACGCCGGAAACGGCCGTCTTTGTTTTGATATTGCTCGAAACACGAAGTCGAAGTCCGTTCGTTTGTTTTTCAGATATCGGTTGGTAACTTTCTTTCTATACATGCTAGCGACCTAAAACTTGTTTTATCGCATTCAGCGCGTCAAATTACGCCGGAAACGGTCGTCTTTGTTTTGATATTGCTCAGAACACGAAGTCGAATTCCGTTCGTTTGTTTCGTGGATATCGGTGAGTAACTTTTTTTCTATACATGCTAGCGACCTAAAACTTGTTTTATCGCATTCAGCGCGTCAAATTACGCCGGAAACGGCCGTCTTTGTTTTGATATTGCTCGAAACACGAAGTCGAAGTCCGTTTGTTTGTTTTTCAGATATCGGTTGGTTACTTTTTTTCTATACATGCTAGCGACCTAAAACTTGTTTTATCGCATTCAGCGCGTCAAATCACGCCGGAAACGGTCGTCTTTGTTTTGATATTGCTCAAAACACGGAGTCAATTTCCGTTCGTTTGTTTCGTGGATATCGATAAGTAACTTTTTTTCTATACATGCTAGCGACCTAAAACTTGTTTTATCGCATTCAGCCCGTCAAATTACGCCGGAAACGGTCGTCTTTGTTCTGATATTGCTCAAAACACGAAGTCGAATTCCGTTCGTTTGTTTCGTGGATATCGGTGAGTAACTTTTTTTTTATACATGCTAGCGACCTAAAACCTGTTTCACCGCATTCAGCGCGTCAAATTACGCCGGAAACGGCCGTCTTTGTTTTGATATTGCTCGAAACACGAAGTCGAAGTCCGTTCGTTCGTTTTTCAGATATCGGTTGGTAACTTTTTTTCTATACATGCTAGCGACCTAAAACTTAATTTATCGCATTCAGCGCGTCAAATTACGCCGGAAACGGTCGTCTTTGTTTTGATATTGCTCAGAACACGAAGTCGAATTCCGTTCGTTTGTTTCGTGGATATCGGTGAGTAACTTTTTTTCTATACATGCTAGCGACCTGAAACTTGTTTTATCGCATTCAGCGCGTCAAATTACGCCGGAAACGGCCGTCTTTGTTTTGATATTGCTCGAAACACGAAGTCGAAGTCCGTTTGTTTGTTTTTCAGATATCGGTTGGTTACTTTTTTTCTATACATGCTAGCGACCTAAAACTTGTTTTATCGCATTCAGCGCGTCAAATCACGCCGGAAACGGTCGTCTTCGTTTTGATACTGCTCAAAACACGGAGTCAATTTCCGTTCGTTTGTTTCGTGGATATCGGTGAGTAACTTTTTTTCTATACATGCTAGCGACCTGAAACTTGTTTTATCGCATTCAGCGCGTCAAATTACGCCGGAAACGGTCGTCTTTGTTTTGATATTGCTCGAAACACGAAGTCGAAGTCCGTTTGTTTGTTTTTCAAATATCGGTTGGTAACTTTTCTTCTATACATGCTAGCGACCTAAAACTTGTTTTATCGCATTCAGCCCGTCAAATTACGCCGGAAACGGCCGTCTTTGTTTTGATATTGCTCGAAACACGAAGTCGAAGTCCGTTCGTTTGTTTTTCAGATATCGGTTGGTAACTTTCTTTCTATACATGCTAGCGACCCAAAACTTGTTTTATCGCATTCAGCGCGTCAAATTACGCCGGAAACGGCCGTCTTTGTTTTGATATTGCTCGAAACACGAAGTCGAAGTCCGTTCGTTTGTTTCGTGGATATCGGTGAGTAACTTTTTTTCTATACATGCTAGCGACCTTAAACTTGTTTTATCGCATTCAGCGCGTCAAATCACGCCGGAAACGGTCGTCTTTGTTTTGATATTGCTTAAAACACGGAGTCAATTTCCGTTCGTTTGTTTCGTGGATATCGGTGAGTAACTTTTTTTCTATACATGCTAGCGACCTAAAACTTGTTTTATCGCATTCAGCCCGTCAAATTACGCCGGAAACGGTCGTCTTTGTTCTGATATTGCTCAAAACACGAAGTCGAATTCCGTTCGTTTGTTTCGTGGATATCGGTGAGTAACTTTTTTTCGATACATGCTAGCGACCTAAAACCTGTTTCACCGCATTCAGCGCGTCAAATTACGCCGGAAACGGCCGTCTTTGTTTTGATATTGCTCGAAACACGAAGTCGAAGTCCGTTTGTATGTTTTTCAGATATCGGTTGGTAACTTTTTTTCTATACATGCTAGCGACCTGAAACTTGTTTTATCGCATTCAGCGCGTCAAATTACGCCGGAAACGGTCGTCTTTGTTTTGATATTGCTCGAAACACGAAGTCGAAGTCCGTTTGTTTGTTTTTCAGATATCGGTTGGTAACTTTTTTTCTATACATGCTAGCGACCTAAAACTTGTTTTATCGCATTCAGCGCGTCAAATTACGCCGGAAACGGCCGTCTTTGTTTTGATATTGCTCGAAACACGAAGTCGAAGTCCGTTCGTTTGTTTTCCAGATATCGGTTGGTAACTTTCTTTCTATACATGCTAGCGACCCGAAACTTGTTTTATCGCATTCAGCGCGTCAAATTACGCCGGAAACGGCCGTCTTTGTTTTGATATTGCTCGAAACACGAAGTCGAAGTCCGTTCGTTTGTTTTTCAGATATCGGTTGGTAACTTTCTTTCTATCCATGCTAGCGACCTAGAACTTGTTTTATCGCATTCAGCGCGTCAAATTACGCCGAAAACGGTCGTCTTTGTTTTGATATTGCTCAGAACACGAAGTCGAATTCCGTTCGTTTGTTTCGTGGATATCGGTGAGTTACTTTTTTTCTATACATGCTAGCGACCTGAAACTTGTTTTATCGCATTCAGCGCGTCAAATTACGCCGGAAACGGTCGTCTTTGTTTTGATATTGCTCGAAACACGAAGTCGAAGTCCGTTTGTTTGTTTTCCAGATATCGGTTGGTAACTTTTTTTCTATACATGCTAGCGACCTAAAACTTGTTTTATCGCATTCAGCGCGTCAAATTACGCCGGAAACGGCCGTCTTTGTTTTGATATTGCTCGAAACACGAAGTCGAAGTCCGTTCGTTTGTTTTTCAGATATCGGTTGGTAACTTTCTTTCTATCCATGCTAGCGACCTAGAACTTGTTTTATCGCATTCAGCGCGTCAAATTACGCCGGAAACGGTCGTCTTTGTTTTGATATTGCTCAGAACACGAAGTCGAATTCCGTTCGTTTGTTTCGTGGATATCGGTGAGTTACTTTTTTTCTATACATGCTAGCGACCTGAAACTTGTTTTATCGCATTCAGCCTGTCAAATTACGCCGGAAACGGTCGTCTTTGTTTTGATATTGCTCGAAACACGAAGTCGAAGTCCGTTTGTTTGTTTTTCAGATATCGGTTGGTAACTTTTTTTCTATACATGCTAGCGACCTAAAACTTGTTTTATCGCATTCAGCGCGTCAAATTACGCCGGAAACGGCCGTCTTTGTTTTGATATTGCTCGAAACACGAAGTCGAAGTCCGTTCGTTTGTTTTTCAGATATCGGTTGGTAACTTTCTTTCTATACATGCTTGCGACCCAAAACTTGTTTTATCGCATTCAGCGCGTCAAATTACGCCGGAAACGGCCGTCTTTGTTTTGATATTGCTCGAAACAGGAAGTCGAAGTCCGTTCGTTTGTTTTTCAGATATCGGTTGGTTACTTTTTTTCTATACATGCTAGCGACCTAAAACTTGTTTTATCGCATTCAGCGCGTCAAATCACGCCGGAAACGGTCGTCTTTGTTTTGATATTGCTCAAAACACGGAGTCAATTTCCGTTCGTTTGTTTCGTGGATATCGATGAGTAACTTTTTTTCTATACATGCAAGCGACCTAAAACTTGTTTTATCGCATTCAGCCCGTCAAATTACGCCGGAAACGGTCGTCTTTGTTCTGATATTGCTCAAAACACGAAGTCGAATTCCGTTCGTTTGTTTCGTGGATATCGGTGAGTAACTTTTTTTCTATACATGCTAGCGACCTAAAACCTGTTTCACCGCATTCAGCGCGTCAAATTACGCCGGAAACGGCCGTCTTTGTTTTGATATTGCTCGAAACACGAAGTCGAAGTCCGTTTGTATGTTTTTCAGATATCGGTTGGTAACTTTCTTTCTATACATGCTAGCGACCTAAAACTTGTTTTATCGCATTCAGCGCGTCAAATTACGCCGGAAACGGTCGTCTTTGTTTTGATATTGCTCAGAACACGAAGTCGAATTTCGTTCGTTTGTTTCGTGGATATCGGTGAGTAACTTATTTTCTATACATGCTAGCAACCTTAAACTTGTTTTATCGCATTCAGCGCGTCAAATTACGCCGGAAACGGCCGTCTTTGTTTTGATATTGCTCGAAACACGAAGTCGAAGTCCGTTCGTTTGTTTTTCAGATATCGGTTGGTAACTACCTTTCTATACATGCTAGCGACCTAAAACTTGTTTTATCGCATTCAGCGCGTCAAATTACGCCGGAAACGGCCGTCTTTGTTTTGATATTGCTCGGAACACGAAGTCGAAGTCCGTTCGTTTGTTTTTCAGATATCGGTTGGTAACTTTCTTTCTATACATGCTAGCGACCTGAAACTTGTTTTATCGCATTCAGCGCGTCAAATTACGCCGGAAACGGTCGTCTTTGTTTTGATATTGCTCGAAACACGAAGTCGAAGTCCGTTTGTTTGTTTTCCAGATATCGGTTGGTAACTTTTTTTCTATACATGCTAGCGACCTAAAACTTGTTTTATCGCATTCAGCGCGTCAAATTACGCCGGAAACGGTCGTCTTTGTTTTGATATTGCTCAGAACACGAAGTCGAATTCCGTTCGTTTGTTTCGTGGATATCGGTGAGTTACTTTTTTTCTATACATGCTAGCGACCTGAAACTTGTTTTATCGCATTCAGCCTGTCAAATTACGCCGGAAACGGTCGTCTTTGTTTTGATATTGCTCGAAACACGAAGTCGAAGTCCGTTTGTTTGTTTTTCAGATATCGGTTGGTAACTTTTTTTCTATACATGCTAGCGACCTAAAACTTGTTTTATCGCATTCAGCGCGTCAAATTACGCCGGAAACGGCCGTCTTTGTTTTGATATTGCTCGAAACACGAAGTCGAAGTCCGTTCGTTTGTTTTTCAGATATCGGTTGGTAACTTTCTTTCTATACATGCTTGCGACCCAAAACTTGTTTTATCGCATTCAGCGCGTCAAATTACGCCGGAAACGGCCGTCTTTGTTTTGATATTGCTCGAAACAGGAAGTCGAAGTCCGTTCGTTTGTTTTTCAGATATCGGTTGGTTACTTTTTTTCTATACATGCTAGCGACCTAAAACTTGTTTTATCGCATTCAGCGCGTCAAATCACGCCGGAAACGGTCGTCTTTGTTTTGATATTGCTCAAAACACGGAGTCAATTTCCGTTCGTTTGTTTCGTGGATATCGATGAGTAACTTTTTTTCTATACATGCAAGCGACCTAAAACTTGTTTTATCGCATTCAGCCCGTCAAATTACGCCGGAAACGGTCGTCTTTGTTCTGATATTGCTCAAAACACGAAGTCGAATTCCGTTCGTTTGTTTCGTGGATATCGGTGAGTAACTTTTTTTCTATACATGCTAGCGACCTAAAACCTGTTTCACCGCATTCAGCGCGTCAAATTACGCCGGAAACGGCCGTCTTTGTTTTGATATTGCTCGAAACACGAAGTCGAAGTCCGTTTGTATGTTTTTCAGATATCGGTTGGTAACTTTCTTTCTATACATGCTAGCGACCTAAAACTTGTTTTATCGCATTCAGCGCGTCAAATTACGCCGGAAACGGTCGTCTTTGTTTTGATATTGCTCAGAACACGAAGTCGAATTTCGTTCGTTTGTTTCGTGGATATCGGTGAGTAACTTATTTTCTATACATGCTAGCAACCTTAAACTTGTTTTATCGCATTCAGCGCGTCAAATTACGCCGGAAACGGCCGTCTTTGTTTTGATATTGCTCGAAACACGAAGTCGAAGTCCGTTCGTTTGTTTTTCAGATATCGGTTGGTAACTACCTTTCTATACATGCTAGCGACCTAAAACTTGTTTTATCGCATTCAGCGCGTCAAATTACGCCGGAAACGGCCGTCTTTGTTTTGATATTGCTCGGAACACGAAGTCGAAGTCCGTTCGTTTGTTTTTCAGATATCGGTTGGTAACTTTCTTTCTATACATGCTAGCGACCTGAAACTTGTTTTATCGCATTCAGCGCGTCAAATTACGCCGGAAACGGTCGTCTTTGTTTTGATATTGCTCGAAACACGAAGTCGAAGTCCGTTTGTTTGTTTTCCAGATATCGGTTGGTAACTTTTTTTCTATACATGCTAGCGACCTAAAACTTGTTTTATCGCATTCAGCGCGTCAAATTACGCCGGAAACGGCCGTCTTTGTTTTGATATTGCTCGAAACACGAAGTCGAAGTCCGTTCGTTTGTTTTTCAGATATCGGTTGGTAACTTTCTTTCTATCCATGCTAGCGACCTAGAACTTGTTTTATCGCATTCAGCGCGTCAAATTACGCCGGAAACGGTCGTCTTTGTTTTGATATTGCTCAGAACACGAAGTCGAATTCCGTTCGTTTGTTTCGTGGATATCGGTGAGTTACTTTTTTTCTATACATGCTAGCGACCTGAAACTTGTTTTATCGCATTCAGCCTGTCAAATTACGCCGGAAACGGTCGTCTTTGTTTTGATATTGCTCGAAACACGAAGTCGAAGTCCGTTTGTTTGTTTTTCAGATATCGGTTGGTAACTTTTTTTCTATACATGCTAGCGACCTAAAACTTGTTTTATCGCATTCAGCGCGTCAAATTACGCCGGAAACGGCCGTCTTTGTTTTGATATTGCTCGAAACACGAAGTCGAAGTCCGTTCGTTTGTTTTTCAGATATCGGTTGGTAACTTTCTTTCTATACATGCTAGCGACCCAAAACTTGTTTTATCGCATTCAGCGCGTCAAATTACGCCGGAAACGGCCGTCTTTGTTTTGATATTGCTCGAAACACGAAGTCGAAGTCCGTTCGTTTGTTTTTCAGATATCGGTTGGTAACTTTCTTTCTATCCATGCTAGCGACCTAGAACTTGTTTTATCGCATTCAGCGCGTCAAATTACGCCGGAAACGGTCGTCTTTGTTTTGATATTGCTCAGAACACGAAGTCGAATTCCGTTCGTTTGTTTCGTGGATATCGGTGAGTTACTTTTTTTCTATACATGCTAGCGACCTGAAACTTGTTTTATCGCATTCAGCCTGTCAAATTACGCCGGAAACGGTCGTCTTTGTTTTGATATTGCTCGAAACACGAAGTCGAAGTCCGTTTGTTTGTTTTTCAGATATCGGTTGGTAACTTTTTTTCTATACATGCTAGCGACCTAAAACTTGTTTTATCGCATTCAGCGCGTCAAATTACGCCGGAAACGGCCGTCTTTGTTTTGATATTGCTCGAAACACGAAGTCGAAGTCCGTTCGTTTGTTTTTCAGATATCGGTTGGTAACTTTCTTTCTATACATGCTAGCGACCCAAAACTTGTTTTATCGCATTCAGCGCGTCAAATTACGCCGGAAACGGCCGTCTTTGTTTTGATATTGCTCGAAACAGGAAGTCGAAGTCCGATCGTTTGTTTTTCAGATATCGGTTGGTTACTTTTTTTCTATACATGCTAGCGACCTAAAACTTGTTTTATCGCATTCAGCGCGTCAAATCACGCCGGAAACGGTCGTCTTTGTTTTGATATTGCTCAAAACACGGAGTCAATTTCCGTTCGTTTGTTTCGTGGATATCGATGAGTAACTTTTTTTCTATACATGCAAGCGACCTAAAACTTGTTTTATCGCATTCAGCCCGTCAAATTACGCCGGAAACGGTCGTCTTTGTTCTGATATTGCTCAAAACACGAAGTCGAATTCCGTTCGTTTGTTTCGTGGATATCGGTGAGTAACTTTTTTTCTATACATGCTAGCGACCTAAAACCTGTTTCACCGCATTCAGCGCGTCAAATTACGCCGGAAACGGCCGTCTTTGTTTTGATATTGCTCGAAACACGAAGTCGAAGTCCGTTTGTATGTTTTTCAGATATCGGTTGGTAACTTTCTTTCTATACATGCTAGCGACCTAAAACTTGTTTTATCGCATTCAGCGCGTCAAATTACGCCGGAAACGGTCGTCTTTGTTTTGATATTGCTCAGAACACGAAGTCGAATTTCGTTCGTTTGTTTCGTGGATATCGGTGAGTAACTTATTTTCTATACATGCTAGCAACCTTAAACTTGTTTTATCGCATTCAGCGCGTCAAATTACGCCGGAAACGGCCGTCTTTGTTTTGATATTGCTCGAAACACGAAGTCGAAGTCCGTTCGTTTGTTTTTCAGATATCGGTTGGTAACTACCTTTCTATACATGCTAGCGACCTAAAACTTGTTTTATCGCATTCAGCGCGTCAAATTACGCCGGAAACGGCCGTCTTTGTTTTGATATTGCTCGGAACACGAAGTCGAAGTCCGTTCGTTTGTTTTTCAGATATCGGTTGGTAACTTTCTTTCTATACATGCTAGCGACCTGAAACTTGTTTTATCGCATTCAGCGCGTCAAATTACGCCGGAAACGGTCGTCTTTGTTTTGATATTGCTCGAAACACGAAGTCGAAGTCCGTTTGTTTGTTTTCCAGATATCGGTTGGTAACTTTTTTTCTATACATGCTAGCGACCTAAAACTTGTTTTATCGCATTCAGCGCGTCAAATTACGCCGGAAACGGCCGTCTTTGTTTTGATATTGCTCGAAACACGAAGTCGAAGTCCGTTCGTTTGTTTTTCAGATATCGGTTGGTAACTTTCTTTCTATCCATGCTAGCGACCTAGAACTTGTTTTATCGCATTCAGCGCGTCAAATTACGCCGGAAACGGTCGTCTTTGTTTTGATATTGCTCAGAACACGAAGTCGAATTCCGTTCGTTTGTTTCGTGGATATCGGTGAGTTACTTTTTTTCTATACATGCTAGCGACCTGAAACTTGTTTTATCGCATTCAGCCTGTCAAATTACGCCGGAAACGGTCGTCTTTGTTTTGATATTGCTCGAAACACGAAGTCGAAGTCCGTTTGTTTGTTTTTCAGATATCGGTTGGTAACTTTTTTTCTATACATGCTAGCGACCTAAAACTTGTTTTATCGCATTCAGCGCGTCAAATTACGCCGGAAACGGCCGTCTTTGTTTTGATATTGCTCGAAACACGAAGTCGAAGTCCGTTCGTTTGTTTTTCAGATATCGGTTGGTAACTTTCTTTCTATACATGCTAGCGACCCAAAACTTGTTTTATCGCATTCAGCGCGTCAAATTACGCCGGAAACGGCCGTCTTTGTTTTGATATTGCTCGAAACAGGAAGTCGAAGTCCGTTCGTTTGTTTTTCAGATATCGGTTGGTTACTTTTTTTCTATACATGCTAGCGACCTAAAACTTGTTTTATCGCATTCAGCGCGTCAAATTACGCCGGAAACGGCCGTCTTTGTTTTGATATTGCTCGGAACACGAAGTCGAAGTCCGTTCGTTTGTTTTTCAGATATCGGTTGGTAACTTTCTTTCTATACATGCTAGCGACCTAAAACTTGTTTTATCGCATACAGCGCGTCAAATTACGCCGGAAACGGCCGTCTTTGTTCTGATATTGCTCAAAACACGGAGTCGAATTCCGTTTGTTTGTTTCGTGGATATCGGTTAGTAACTTTTTTTCTATACATGCTAGCGACCTAAAACCTGTTTCACCGCATTCAGCGCGTCAAATTACGCCGGAAACGGCCGTCTTTGTTTTGATATTGCTCGAAACACGAAGTCGAAGTCCGTTTGTATGTTTTTCAGATATCGGTTGGTAACTTTTTTTCTATACATGCTAGCGACCTAAAACTTGTTTTATCGCATTCAGCGCGTCAAATTACGCCGGAAACGGTCGTCTTTGTTTTGATATTGCTCGAAACACGAAGTCGAAGTCCGTTTGTTTGTTTTTCAGATATCGGTTGGTAACTTTTTTTCTATACATGCTAGCGACCCAAAACTTGTTTTATCGCATTCAGCGCGTCAAATTACGCCGGAAACGGCCGTCTTTGTTTTGATATTGCTCGAAACACGAAGTCGAAGTCCGTTCGTTTGTTTTCCAGATATCGGTTGGTAACTTTCTTTCTATACATGCTAGCGACCCGAAACTTGTTTTATCGCATTCAGCGCGTCAAATTACGCCGGAAACGGCCGTCTTTGTTTTGATATTGCTCGAAACACGAAGTCGAAGTCCGTTCGTTTGTTTTTCAGATATCGGTTGGTAACTTTCTTTCTATCCATGCTAGCGACCTAGAACTTGTTTTATCGCATTCAGCGCGTCAAATTACGCCGGAAACGGTCGTCTTTGTTTTGATATTGCTCAGAACACGAAGTCGAATTCCGTTCGTTTGTTTCGTGGATATCGGTGAGTTACTTTTTTTCTATACATGCTAGCGACCTGAAACTTGTTTTATCGCATTCAGCGCGTCAAATTACGCCGGAAACGGTCGTCTTTGTTTTGATATTGCTCGAAACACGAAGTCGAAGTCCGTTTGTTTGTTTTCCAGATATCGGTTGGTAACTTTTTTTCTATACATGCTAGCGACCTAAAACTTGTTTTATCGCATTCAGCGCGTCAAATTACGCCGGAAACGGCCGTCTTTGTTTTGATATTGCTCGAAACACGAAGTCGAAGTTCGTTCGTTTGTTTTTCAGATATCGGTTGGTAACTTTCTTTCTATCCATGCTAGCGACCTAGAACTTGTTTTATCGCATTCAGCGCGTCAAATTACGCCGGAAACGGTCGTCTTTGTTTTGATATTGCTCAGAACACGAAGTCGAATTCCGTTCGTTTGTTTTGTGGATATCGGTGAGTTACTTTTTTTCTATACATGCTAGCGACCTGAAACTTGTTTTATCGCATTCAGCCTGTCAAATTACGCCGGAAACGGTCGTCTTTGTTTTGATATTGCTCGAAACACGAAGTCGAAGTCCGTTTGTTTGTTTTTCAGATATCGGTTGGTAACTTTTTTTCTATACATGCTAGCGACCTAAAACTTGTTTTATCGCATTCAGCGCGTCAAATTACGCCGGAAACGGCCGTCTTTGTTTTGATATTGCTCGAAACACGAAGTCGAAGTCCGTTCGTTTGTTTTTCAGATATCGGTTGGTAACTTTCTTTCTATACATGCTAGCGACCCAAAACTTGTTTTATCGCATTCAGCGCGTCAAATTACGCCGGAAACGGCCGTCTTTGTTTTGATATTGCTCGAAACAGGAAGTCGAAGTCCGTTCGTTTGTTTTTCAGATATCGGTTGGTTACTTTTTTTCTATACATGCTAGCGACCTAAAACTTGTTTTATCGCATTCAGCGCGTCAAATCACGCCGGAAACGGTCGTCTTTGTTTTGATATTGCTCAAAACACGGAGTCAATTTCCGTTCGTTTGTTTCGTGGATATCGATGAGTAACTTTTTTTCTATACATGCAAGCGACCTAAAACTTGTTTTATCGCATTCAGCCCGTCAAATTACGCCGGAAACGGTCGTCTTTGTTCTGATATTGCTCAAAACACGAAGTCGAATTCCGTTCGTTTGTTTCGTGGATATCGGTGAGTAACTTTTTTTCTATACATGCTAGCGACCTAAAACCTGTTTCACCGCATTCAGCGCGTCAAATTACGCCGGAAACGGCCGTCTTTGTTTTGATATTGCTCGAAACACGAAGTCGAAGTCCGTTTGTATGTTTTTCAGATATCGGTTGGTAACTTTCTTTCTATACATGCTAGCGACCTAAAACTTGTTTTATCGCATTCAGCGCGTCAAATTACGCCGGAAACGGTCGTCTTTGTTTTGATATTGCTCAGAACACGAAGTCGAATTTCGTTCGTTTGTTTCGTGGATATCGGTGAGTAACTTTTTTTCTATACATGCTAGCAACCTTAAACTTGTTTTATCGCATTCAGCGCGTCAAATTACGCCGGAAACGGCCGTCTTTGTTTTGATATTGCTCGAAACACGAAGTCGAAGTCCGTTCGTTTGTTTTTCAGATATCGGTTGGTAACTACCTTTCTATACATGCTAGCGACCTAAAACTTGTTTTATCGCATTCAGCGCGTCAAATTACGCCGGAAACGGCCGTCTTTGTTTTGATATTGCTCGGAACACGAAGTCGAAGTCCGTTCGTTTGTTTTTCAGATATCGGTTGGTAACTTTCTTTCTATACATGCTAGCGACCTAAAACTTGTTTTATCGCATTCAGCGCGTCAAATTACGCCGGAAACGGTCGTCTTTGTTTTGATATTGCTCAGAACACGAAGTCGAATTCCGTTCGTTTGTTTCGTGGATATCGGTGAGTAACTTTTTTTCTATACATGCTAGCGACCTAAAACTTGTTTTATCGCATTCAGCGCGTCAAATTACGCCGGAAACGGTCGTCTTTGTTTTGATATTGCTCAGAACACGAAGTCGAATTCCGTTCGTTTGTTTCGTGGATATCGGTGAGTAAATTTTTTTCTATACATGCTAGCGACCTGAAACTTGTTTTATCGCATTCAGCGCGTCAAATTACGCCGGAAACGGCCGTCTTTGTTTTGATATTGCTCGAAACACGAAGTCGAAGTCCGTTTGTTTGTTTTTCAGATATCGGTTGCTTACTTTTTTTCTATACATGCTAGCGACCTAAAACTTGTTTTATCGCATTCAGCGCGTCAAATCACGCCGGAAACGGTCGTCTTTGTTTTGATATTGCTCAAAACACGGAGTCAATTTCCGTTCGTTTGTTTCGTGGATATCGGTGAGTAACTTTTTTTCTATACATGCTAGCGACCTAAAAATTGTTTTATCGCATTCAGCCCGTCAAATTACGCCGGAAACGGTCGTCTCTGTTCTGATATTGCTCAAAACACGAAGTCGAATTCCGTTCGTTTGTTTCGTGGATATCGGTGAGTAACTTTTTTTCTATACATGCTAGCGACCTAAAACTTGTTTTATCGCATTCAGCGCGTCAAATTACGCCGGAAACGGTCGTCTTTGTTTTGATATTGCTCAGAACACGAAGTCGAATTTCGTTCGTTTGTTTCGTGGATATCGGTGAGTAACTTTTTTTCTATACATGCTAGCGACCTTAAACTTGTTTTATCGCATTCAGCGCGTCAAATTACGCCGGAAACGGCCGTCTTTGTTTTGATATTGCTCGAAACACGAAGTCGAAGTCCGTTCGTTTGTTTTTCAGATATCGGTTGGTAACTACCTTTCTATACATGCTAGCGACCTAAAACTTGTTTTATCGCATTCAGCGCGTCAAATTACGCCGGAAACGGTCGTCTTTGTTTTGATATTGCTCAGAACACGAAGTCGAATTCCGTTCGTTTGTTTCGTGGATATCGGTGAGTAACTTTTTTTCTATACATGCTAGCGACCTGAAACTTGTTTTATCGCATTCAGCGCGTCAAATTACGCCGGAAACGGCCGTCTTTGTTTTGATATTGCTCGAAACACGAAGTCGAAGTCCGTTTGTTTGTTTTTCAGATATCGGTTGCTTACTTTTTTTCTATACATGCTAGCGACCTAAAACTTGTTTTATCGCATTCAGCGCGTCAAATCACGCCGGAAACGGTCGTCTTTGTTTTGATATTGCTCAAAACACGGAGTCAATTTCCGTTCGTTTGTTTCGTGGATATCGGTGAGTAACTTTTTTTCTATACATGCTAGCGACCTAAAAATTGTTTTATCGCATTCAGCCCGTCAAATTACGCCGGAAACGGTCGTCTCTGTTCTGATATTGCTCAAAACACGAAGTCGAATTCCGTTCGTTTGTTTCGTGGATATCGGTGAGTAACTTTTTTTCTATACATGCTAGCGACCTAAAACCTGTTTCACCGCATTCAGCGCGTCAAATTACGCCGGAAACGGCCGTCTTTGTTTTGATATTGCTCGAAACACGAAGTCGAAGTCCGTTTGTATGTTTTCCAGATATCGGTTGGTAACTTTTTTTCTATACATGCTAGCGACCTAAAACTTGTTTTATCGCATTCAGCGCGTCAAATTACGCCGGAAACGGCCGTCTTTGTTTTGATATTGCTCGAAACACGAAGTCGAAGTCCGTTCGTTTGTTTTTCAGATATCGGTTGATAACTTTCTTTCTATACATGCTAGCGACCTAAAACTTGTTTTATCGCATTCAGCGCGTCAAATTACGCCGGAAACGGCCGTCTTTGTTTTGATATTGCTCGAAACACGAAGTCGAAGTCCGTTTGTTTGTTTTTCAGATATCGGTTGGTTACTTTTTTTCTATACATGCTAGCGACCTGAAACTTGTTTTATCGCATTCAGCGCGTCAAATCACGCCGGAAACGGTCGTCTTTGTTTTGATATTGCTCAAAACACGGAGTCAATTTCCGTTCGTTTGTTTCGTGGATATCGATGAGTAACTTTTTTTCTATACATGCTAGCGACCTAAAACTTGTTTTATCGCATTCAGCCCGTCAAATTACGCCGGAAACGGTCGTCTTTGTTCTGATATTGCTCGAAACACGAAGTCGAATTCCGTTCGTTTGTTTCGTGGATATCGGTGAGTAACTTTTTTTCTATACATGCTAGCGACCTAAAACCTGTTTCACCGCATTCAGCGCGTCAAATTACGCCGGAAACGGCCGTCTTTGTTTTGATATTGCTCGAAACACGAAGTCGAAGTCCGTTCGTTTGTTTTTCAGATATCGGTTGGTAACTTTCTTTCTATACATGCTAGCGACCTAAAACTTGTTTTATCGCATTCAGCGCGTCAAATTACGCCGGAAACGGTCGTTTTTGTTTTGATATTGCTCAGAACACGAAGTCGAATTCCGTTCGTTTGTTTCGTGGATATCGGTGAGTAACTTTTTTTCTATACATGCTAGCGACCTAAAACTTGTTTTATCGCATTCAGCGCGTCAAATTACGCCGGAAACGGCCGTCTTTGTTTTGATATTGCTCGAAACACGAAGTCGAAGTCCGTTTGTTTGTTTTTCAGATATCGGTTGGTTACTTTTTTTCTATACATGCTAGCGACCTAAAACTTGTTTTATCGCATTCAGCGCGTCAAATCACGCCGGAAACGGTCGTCTTTGTTTTGATATTGCTCAAAACACGGAGTCAATTCCCGTTCGTTTGTTTCGTGGATATCGATGAGTAACTTTTTTTCTATACATGCAAGCGACCTAAAACTTGTTTTATCGCATTCAGCCCGTCAAATTACGCCGGAAACGGTCGTCTTTGTTCTGATATTGCTC